>NC_140524.1:70584805-71087305 GCF_964339955.1 Pipistrellus hanaki
TGCTCCTTATTGGCTTGTGAGTATAGCAGAGGTATGGTCAATTAGCATATTACTCTTTCATTAGATAGGATTCTTAAACCTTCCTAATATTTTGATAATTGACAAATTGTTAGAGGATTCCCTTCCTAAATATAGTTATATTTTAATATAGGCCTCTCAGAGACTGACATTCCTTCAAAGAAGTCACTTATGGCAGAACTTTAGGCTCCATTATGGTTGTCAGTGATATTTTGATATGGTGAGATCTACTTCATGGTCTCACATTATACCCTATAGCACAGGTGGGGAACATCCAGCCCACAGGCCATATAAGGCCCTCAAAATCATTTTGTCTGGCACTGCCAAGGCATTTGGGGTGAGTTAATTAAATATAGGAGGATAATTTTTAAGTTAATAGTTTGTGTTTTTTTGTTTTTTTGTTTTTTTGTTTTTTTAGCATATTGGGCTTTTATTATCCTATCTAATAAAAGAGTAATATGCAAATTTATCATCATTCCAACACACAAGATGGCCACCCCCATGTGCTCAAAGATGGCTGCCCCCATGTGGACACAAGATGGCCACCACAAAATGGCAGGCAGGGGAGGGCAGTTGTGGGCAATCAGGCCAGCAAGGGAGGGCAGTTGGAGGTGATCAGGCCTGCAGGGGAGGGCAGTTAGAGGTGACCAGGACTGAAGGGGAGGACAGTTGTGGGGCGGGGGAAGGCCTGCAGGGGAGAGCAGTTAGGGTTGACAAAGCCTGCATGGGAGTGCAGTTGGGGGTGATAAGGCAGGAAGGGGAGGGCAGTTAGCGGCGACCAGGCCTGCAAGGGAGGACAGTTAGGGTTGACCAGGCTGGCAGGGGAGGGCAGTTAGGGCCAATCAAGCTGGCAGGGGAGAAGTTAGGTGTCAATCAGGCTGGCAGGGGATTGGTTAGTGGGGAATCAGGCAGGTAGGCAGGTAAGCAGTTGGGAGCCAGCAGTCCTGGATTGTGAGAAGGATCCCAGATTGGAGAGGGTTCAGGCTGGGCTGAGGGACACTCCCCACCCCACCCCGTGCAAAAATTTTGTGCACAGGTTCTCTAGAATAGGATAATGACAACAGGAAATTTCTAGTTCTGAAATTTAGTCCTGAGGTAATATACTAGAAAATGTCCCCCAGATGACAATTATAAAACATAATCCAAAAGACAATATAATGCAGGACTTGTAGACACTGGTGAATATTGAGTGCTGAGAGAAGGGAAGGTAAGGTGGATGTAGAATAACCTTTCACAATCACTTTAGAATCACTGTTCATTTTTCTTCCAGCTCCCACAACAGAAAGAATAAAAGTAAAAGATTTTCATTCAGTAGTTTTTGGCATAAATAAAGCACATTCTTATGGAAATACCACCTCTGTTCTGAATGGTCATATTAATTATCAGAAAGCCTACTTCCAGCAGAACATTTGTGCTTAATTCTCTGCATTGAGAACTTGACATTTTTCTAACCAAAGTTTTATAAAGACTAAGTTCTTCTGAACTTCGTTTTCAATGAATCATCACATATAAGTTTGCAAAAGATAATTATGGATTCATAGTGCCCCCATTTTCTTCTTTAAAAAAATTATTTTATTTTTTAAATTATTACAAATAGTAGTACATATGTCTCCTTTTTTTTCCTCCCATTTACCTCCCCCTGACCTCCCCTACAAGCCTGGAACATGCCATCACCAGCCACCTAGTGTCTTGTGTACATTGATTATGCTTATATGCACGCATACAAGTCCTTTGGTTTATTTCTTACCTCCCTTGCCCCAAACCCTCCCCTTCCTTCCGGTTGTAGTTTGACACTCTATTTCACGCTTCTTTGCCTCTGTATCTATTTTTGGTCATCAGTTTATAATGTTCTTTATATTCTACATATGAGTGAGATCATGTTATATTTTTCTTTCACTAACTAGCTTATTTCACTTAGCATAATGCTCTCCAGTTCCATCCATGCTGCTGTAAATGGTAAGACTTCCTTCCTTTTTTTTTTTTTTTAATATTTTATTGATTTTTTACAGAGAGGAAGGGAGAGGGATAGAGAGCTAGAAACATCGATGAGAGAGAAACAGCTGCCTCCTGCACACCCCCCACTGGGGATGTGCCCGCAACCAATGTACATGCCCTTGACCGGAATCAAACCTGGGACCCTTCAGACACTCTACCACTGAGCCAAACCGGTTTTGGTACTTCCTTCCTTTTTATAGCAGTGTAGCATTCCATAGTGTAGCTATACCACTGTTTTCTAATCCACTCATCTGCTGATGGGCATTTAGGTTGTTTCCAAATCTTAGCTATTGTAAATTGTGCTGCTATGAACATAGGGGTGCATATATCCTTTCTGATTGGTGTTTCCATTTTCTTGGGTACTAGAGGCCCAGTGCACGAAATTCATGCATGGGGGGGTTGCAGGGGGGAGTTCCTCAGCCCGGCCTGCACCCTCTCCAATCTGGGACCTCTCTAAGGATGTCCTACTGCCTGTTTAGAGGGATCAGGCCTAAACTGGCAGTTGGACATCGCTCTCATAATCTGGGACTGCGGGCTCCAGCCACTCACCTGCCTGTTTGCCTACCTGATTGGCCCTAACCACTCTGTCTGCCGGCCTGCTCACCCCCAAATGCTCCCCTGCCATCCTGCTCACACCACTGCCCCCCCCCCTTGCTGGCCTGGTCGCCCTCAACTTCCCCCTCTATTGGCCTGCTTGCCCTCACCTTCCCTCCCCACTGGTATGCTCACCCCCAACAGCCCCCTGCTGGCTTGCTCACTCTACACTGCCCCCACTATTGTCCTGATCACCTCCAACTGACCCTCACTGATTACCTGCTCAACCCCATCTGGCCCCCCTGCTGGTCTGCTTACCCCCAAAGGCCCCTGCAATTCCACCCTGGCCTGATCACTCCCTGACAACCCAAGGTCCCAGCCTCTCCTTTTTTTCTTTTTCTTTCTTTTTTTTTTTCAGGGCCTCTTTGAGTGGATGCCAGGGCTGGCTAGAAGCAAGTATCTAGGGTTTATTTATCTTCTATAATTTAAGCTTTGTAGCCTTGAGCTGAGACCAGGACCAGCCAGGGCCGGCAGGAAGCTTGGCTTCCTACATTGCCAGTGCAACCCAAGCCTCCTGCTTGCTATGCCTCCATGGTTGGCAACCATCTTTGTTGGGTTAATTTGCACACTTGCTCCTGATTGGCTGGTAGGTGTGGCTTGGCATAGCAGAGTGATGATTAATTTGCATGTTTCTCTTGTATTAGTGTAGATATTCCTAGAAGTGGTATTATTGGGTCAAATGGCAGTTTCATTTTTAATTTTTTGAGGAAACACCATACTGTTTTCCACAGTGGCTGCACCAGTCTGTGTTCCCAATAGGAGTAAAGGACAGTTCCTTTTTCTCTGCATCATCTCCACCACTTGTCGTTTGTTGATTGGTTGATGACAGCCATTCTGGCAGGTGTGAGATGGTACCTCATTATTGTTTTGATTTGCATCTCTCAAATGATTAGTGAGTTTGAGGGTGTTTTCATATGTCTTTTGGCTTTCCGTATGTATGCTTTTGAACAGGGTCTATTTAGGTCCTTTGCCCATTTTTTTATTGGATTGTTTATCCTCCTTTTGTTAAGTTGTATGAGTTCCCTGTAAATGTTGGAGATTAAACTCTTATCAGAGATAATATTGGCAAATATACATTGGTTTGGGTAGTATGGTCATTTTAATGATGTAGATTATATGAATCCATGAACATAATATATTATTCCATTTGTTCATGTCTTCTCATATCTCTTTTTTTAGCATCATGAAATTTTCTTAGTACAGGTCCTTTACCTCCTTGGTTAAATTTATTCCTAGATATCTAATTTTTTTGTTGCAATGGTAAATGGGATTGCTTTATTATTATTATTTTTTAATCATGCCCATTTTATTTTTTATTTATTTAAAAAAATATTTGATTTTTTATAGAGAGGAAGGGAGAAGGATAGAAAGTCAGAAACATTGAGAGAGAAACATCAATCATCTGCCTCCTGCACAATCCCCACTGGGGATGTGCCTGCAACCAAGATACATGCCCTTGACCAGAATCGAACCTGGGACCCTTCAGTCTGCAGGCCGACGTTCTATCTACTGAGCCAAACTGGTTTCAATTGGAATTGCTTTTTAGTTTACCTTTCTGTGAGTTCATATTGGTATTTAGAAAAGCCACAGACTTCTGAGTGTTAATTTTGTATCCTGTTACATTGTCAAATTTATTTATTAAGTCTAGTAGTTTTTTGTTTTGTTTTTTTATATATATATTTTTATTGATTTTATACAGAGAGGAAGGGAGAGAGACAGAGAGTTAGAAACATCGATGAGAGAGAGTCATCGATCAGCTGCCTCTTGCACACCCCCCACCAGGGATATGCCCGCAACCAAGGTACATGCCCTTGACCGGAATCGAACCAGGGACCCTTCAGTCCCCAAGCCGACGCTCTATCCATTGAGCCAAACTGGTCCCGGTGAGTCTAGTAGTTTTTTGATGGAGTCTTTTGGGTTTTTTATGTACAATATTATTATGTCATCTGCAAATAAGGACAGTTGTACTTTTTCTTTTCCAATTTGGATGCCTTTTGTTTCTTCTTTTTATCTGATTGCAACTGCTAGTACTTTCAGTATTATGTCGAAGAGGAGTGGTGAGAGTGGGCATCCCTGTCTTGTTCTTTTTCTTAGGGGAAATAGTTTTACTTTTTTCCCAGTGAGTATGATGTTGGCTGTGGTTTTGTCATACATGGCTTTAATATATGTCCCACTATTTGGGACACAGGCAAAGTTTCTCCAAATTTAAGAAGATTTAAATCATATCAAGCATCTTCTTAGATAAGAATGACATAGAATTAGAAATCAACTACATTAAAAACAATCACAAAAATTCAAACTCTTGGAGGCTCAATAGCGTTCTATTAAACAATGAGTGAGTTACCAAAGAGATCAAAGAAGAAATAGAAACATCCTGGAAACAAACAACAATGCAAACACATCAATCCAAAATCTATGGGACACAGTGAAAGCAGTCCTGAGAGGGAACTTTATGGCATTACAGGCCTACCTCAAGATACAGGAAAAAGTGGTAATAAACCATCTAACACTGCAACTTGAAGAATTAGAAAGAGAGCAACAAGAAAATCCCAAAGTGAACAGAAGGAAGGATAAATAAAGATCACAACAGAAAAAAATGCCATATAGACCAAAAACAATGCAAAAGATTAATGAAACCAAGAGCTGATTCTTTGAAAGGATAAATAAGATTGATGAACCTCTAGCCAGGCTCTCCAAGAAGCAAAGGGAGAGGATTCAAATAAACGAAATCAGTAATAAAAGAGGTAAAATAAAAACAGATCCCACAGAAATACAAATAATTGTAAAAAATATTCTATGAGAAACTCTATTCCAAGAAACTGGTCAACCTAGAATAAATAGACATATTCCTAGAAAAATATGGCCTTTCAAAACTCAACCAGGAAAAATAAAATAATCTGAATATGCCAATAACTATGAAGGAAATTGAAACAGTAATCAAAAAACTTCCAGCAAACAAAAGCCCTTTACCAGTTGGCTTCACAGGGGAGTTTTATCAAACATTCAAAGAAGAAATAAAACATATCTTCCTCAGAATATTCCAAAAAATTCAAGATGAAGGAACACTTCCAAGCTCTTCCTACAAAGTCAGCATTACTCTAATCCTAAAACCAGGAAAAGACAATACAAAGGAAGAGAATTACAGGCCAATATCCCTCAGGAACATAGATGCCAAATTTCTCAACAAAACTCTAGTAGATCGAATCCAGCATTACATTAGAAAGATTATACACCATGGCCGAGTGGCATTTATACTAGGGATGCAAGGATGGTGAAATATCCACAAATCAATAAACGTGATATACCACATAAACAAATTGAGAGATAAAGACATATAATTATATCCATTGATGCATAAAAAAGCATTTGACAAAATCCAACACCCTTTCATGATAAAAACTTTCAAGAAGGTAGGAATAGAAGGATCATACCACAAAATAGTAAGTTGATAATTTTGTATGGCTCACGAATGATGT
This sequence comes from Pipistrellus hanaki, assembly GCF_964339955.1. Taxonomy (NCBI): domain Eukaryota; kingdom Metazoa; phylum Chordata; class Mammalia; order Chiroptera; family Vespertilionidae; genus Pipistrellus; species Pipistrellus hanaki. Next base: position 70,590,889 of record NC_140524.1, read on the forward strand.
TATAAATATCCAAATGGCCCTTGGCAGAAAAAGGATTCCCACTTGTGCCCTGTAGGGATCAAATTCTCCAGAACATTCATGCTTAGACAAATATTAAAAATTTCTACATTAAATGCCAATCCCACTCTCTATTTAGCCATAATGGTGATATTCCTGTTGTAGCACATGAATGAGATATTAGAAGAGACTTACCTTATAAGAAAGAATGTAAAACTCTCTCATTGTCACTGGGTCTTTGCTACATTGCACAGCCAAATTCCAAGCTGAAAGGTAACATGAGATAATATAGTTATGAAAAATAACTGCTTAATACCTACCATTATAATCTCAACTAGTGGCCCAGTGCATGGATTTATACACATTGAAAGGAAATTAGAAGAAATATTTTAATATTACTATTCACCATCCTTTACAATAAAGAGGTGATATGCAAATTGACCATCACACCCTCATACAAGATGGCCACTCCTATGTGGTTACAAGTTGGCTGCCCCCTTGTGGTCACAAGATGGGTGCCCCAATGTGGTCACAAGATGGACACTCCCATGTCATTACAAGATGGCCACCACAAGATGGCTAGCAGGGGAATGCAGTGATGGGAGACCAGTCTAGCAGGGAAGGGTAATTGGAGGGGACCAGGACTGCAGGGGAGGGCAGTTGTAGGCAACCAGGTCAGCAGGGGAAGGCAGTTAAGGGTGACTGGGCTGGCAGGCGAGGGCAGTTGGAGGGGATAAGGCCAGCAGTCCCAGATTGTGAAAGGGATGTCCCACAGGGATTGAGCCTAAACTGGCAGTTGGATATCCCCCAAAGGGTCCCAGATTGGAGAGGGTGCAGGCTGGGTTGAGGTACACTCCCACCAGTGCATGAATTTTGTGCACTGGGCCTCTAGTTTCTCTATAATAGAAGTGTCAGAGATGGAAGAAAATTAATAAATGTATATGAAAATAATAAATAGATTGATTAATAAACAATAACACATGATATAACAACAAAGACATGATATAAAAACAACAAAACATGATATAAAAAGAACAATGATGAAAAAACAATGACTGATAAACTGATTAAACTTATTCTAATATCTCCCTGTACACCACATTAAGAGTAAAATCATTTTCAGAGTGCTTGACTGATTTCCCTTGTGGTGAAGTGTTTACAACTTTAACTTTTACATTACAGACTCTTTGAAATAGAGAGAAACAACATATAACTGACAGTGTCCAAACACGGGTTCAGTTAGGAATATTCCTACTCTGTCTAGAGTTTGTCCTTGTGATTTTTTAATAGTCATTGCAAATACTGGCATCTTGTGAAACTGTTTTTGAATTAATTTAAATGGGAGGCTAGTGTCAGATGCAGACAAATCAATTCTTGGAATCAGAACAACCTCTCCTTCCACAGGTCCTGTTAATACTTCACCTTCGATTATGTTAGGATGCAATCTTTTGATAATAAATCTAGTACCATTACAAAAGACTCCATTTACTATTAAGATTTCTCAGTAGCACGATGATTGCACCTACTTTCAATTTTAATTTATGACATGGAATTCCCAAAGGAGTAATACTATTAAGAAATTCGATGGGGATATATGAAAATGATCTGCTGACAGGAAGGTAGGCTGAAAGATAGTGTGTGAGAGAACAAAAGGAGAGTGTGTGGCCATACGGGGAATGTCTATTTGTGAGTGAGGGACAGCTATATTCCAAGGGACTGTTGGGGACTGCTGGATTGGGAAGACTACTAGTGCTGAAATTTCTCCTGGAAGGACCTTCTCTGCTATAGAGACTGTACCATCTTCAAGGGGAGAGGAGTGGCTGTGATCAGAAGCCTAGCCTGATCTTCAATTGGGAAAAATGGGATACCTCCCAGGACCCTACAAACACAACACCCATGGAAGAGCTGCGAACTCACAAACACCAGGTCTCAAGAAGCGCAAATACACAGACCCAGATGAGCTCTGCACCTTCTTACAGAGAGGTCAGATTTTGTCCAGAGAAAGGTGAGGTCTGCAATCCCGGCTGAAGGGAGAAATGCATGCAGTGGGTTCTGGCGGTTCAGAGGGTTCCTTTTTCTCCACATCCTCACCAACACTTGCCCTTTGTCTATTTGATAATGATAGCCATTCTGACAGGTGTAAAGTGGTAGCTCACTGCTGCTTTGACTTGCATCTCTCAGATGATTAGTGACTATGAGCATGTTTTCATATGTCTCTTGGTGCTCTAAATGTCCTCTTTTGAAAGGTGTCTATTTGGATCCTTTGCCCATTTTTTTTATTGGATTGTTTAATCTTCATTTTGTTAAGATGTATGAGTTCACTATAAATGTTGGAGATTAAACCCTTATCAAAGATAACATTGGCAAATATGTTCTCCTATACAGTGGACTTCCATGTTGTTTTGTTGATTTTTGCTGTGCAGAAGCTTTTTATTTTGACGTAGTCCCATTTGTTTATATCTCCTTAGTCTCTCTTGCCCTAAGATCTGTGTCTGTAAAGATATTGCTATGGCATATGTCTGCAATTTTGCTGCCTATGGAGTCTTATAGGATTTTTATGGTTTCCCTTCTTACATTCAAGTCCTTTAGCCATTTGTTTGCTTTTGTGTATTGTAATCTAGTTTCATTTTTATTTATTTTTTTTGCATGTATCTGACCAAATTTCCCAGCACCATTTATTAAAGACTGTTCTGAGCCCTAGCTGGTTTGGTCCAGTGGATAGAGTGTTGGCCTGCAGACTTAAGGGTCCCAGGTTTGATTCCGGCCAAAGGCACGTACTGAAGTTGCAGGCTCGATCCCAAGTGGGGGGAGTTCAGGAGGCAGCTGACTAATGATTCTTTCTTATCATTGAAGTTTATATCTCTCTCTTCCTCTCCCTTCCTCTCTGAAATCAATAAAAAAATATTTTTAAAAATAAAAAGACTGTTTTGACTCCATTGTATGCTCTTTCCTGCTTTGTCAAATATTAATTGAGCATAATGGTTGGCATCAATTTCTGGGTTCTGTATTCTGTTACATTGGTCTATAAGTCTTTTCTTGTGCCAGTATCAGGCAGTTTTGAGAACACTGACTTCATAATATAGCTTGATTCTGGTATTGTGATCCCACCAACTTTGTTCTTCTTCCTCAGGATAGTTTTGGCTATTCGGGGTATTTTTTATTCCAGATGAATTTTTGGAGAGTTTGTTCTAGATCTTTGAAATATGCCATTGGTATATTAATAGGTATGACGTTGAATCTATAGATTACTTTAGGCAGTATGGACATTTTAATGATGTTGATTCTACCAATCCATGAACATGGTATGTTTTGTCATTTGTTTATGTCCTCCTTATCTCTTTATCAATGTCCTGTAGTTTTTCAAATAGAAGTCTTTTACATCCCTGGTTAAATTTATTCCTAGGTATCTTAATTTTTTTGCTGCAATGGTAAATGGGATTCCCCCCCCCCCCCACTTCTCTTTCTCTAAGTTCATTATTAGAGTATAAAAGGGCCATAGATTTCTGGGTGTTAGTTTTGTGTCCTGATACATTGCCAAATTCATTATTAAGTTTAATGGTTTTTTTATGGAGTCTTTGGGATTTTCTGTGTATGCCTTTTATTTCTTCTTCACGTCTGATTGCTATGGCTAGCACTTTGAGTATTATATCTAACAGGAGTGGTGAAAGTGGGCATCCTTGTTTTGTTCCTGTTCTTATGGGAAATTAGTTTAGTTTTTGCCCATTGAGAATTATGTTGGCTGTAGGTTTGTCATACAGGGCTTTTATTATGTTGAGGTATGATTCCTCTATTCCCAAGTTGCTGAGTGTTTTTATAAAGAAAGGGTGTTGGATTTTGTCAAATGCTTTTTCTGCATCAATTGATATGATTATGTGATTTTTGTATCTGTTTGTTAATGTGACTGATCACATTTATTGATTTGCTAATATTGTACCATCCTTGCATCCCCAGAATAAATCCCACTTGGTCATGGTGTATGACCTTTCTACTGTATTGCTGAATCCGATTTGCTAGAATTTTGCTGAAGATTTTAGCTTCTATGTTCATCAAGGATATTGGCCTGCATTTCTCTTTTTCTGTGGTGTCTTTATCTGGTTTTGGGATTAGGGTGATCTGACGTCATAGAAAGAGCTTGGAAGTGTGCCTTCCCCTTGGATTTTTTTGAATACTCTGAAGAAGATAGCTTTTAGTTCTTCTTTGAATGCTTGGTAAACTCCCCTGTAAAGTTATCCGGACCAGGGTTTTTGTTTGCTGGAAGATATTTGATCGCTGTATCAATTTCTTCAGTAGCTATTGTCTTATTCAGGTTTTTTTTTTTTTTTTTTTTTAATTTTCTTGGTTGAGCTTTGGGAGCTTGTATTTTTCTAAAAATATCTTCATTTCATCTAGGTTGTCCATTTTATTGGAAGAGAGTTGTTCATAGTATTTTCTCATAATTGCTTGTATTTCTGTGGGATTGGTTGTTACTTCACCTCTTTAATTTCTGCTTTTTTTTAATTTGGGTCATCTCTCTTTGCTTCTTGGTGAGCATGGCTAGAGGTTCATCAATCTTGTTTATCCTTTCAAAGAATCAGCTCTGGGTTTTGTTGATCTTTTATAATTTATTTCTATGTCATTTATTTCTACTCTAATCTTTATATTTTCCTTCCTTCTGCTTACACTGGGATTTTATGGTTCCTCTCTAACTTTTGAGTTTTAGGGTTAGATAATTTATTACCACTGTTTCTTGTTTTTTGAGGTAGGCTTATAGAGCTATGAACTTCCCTCTAAAGACTGCGTTTACTGTTTACTATGTCCCATAGATTTTGGATTGTGTTTTAATTGTCGTTTGTTGCCATGATTCTTTTTATTTCTTCTTTGATCTCTCCAATAACCCAGTCATTGTTTAATAGCGTGCTATTTGGCCTTCAGGTGTTTGATTTTTTGATTGCTTTATTGTTGTTGATTTCTAGTTTTATGTCATTGTGACCTGAGAAGATGCTTAATTTGATTTCTATATTCTTGAATTTGAAGAAAATTTGCCTGTATAACAACATATGGTCTATCTTTGAAAATGACCAATGTACACTTGAGAAGAATGTACATTCTGTGGCTTGGGGTGAAATGTTCTGAAGATGTCAATTAATTCCATCAGTAGTGTGTCATTTAGGATTGATGTTTGCTTATTTTTTGTTTAGAGGACTTGTTCAGTTGTGTTAGTGGGGTATTAACACCTCCTACTATGACTGTATTGCTGTCCGTCTCTCCCTTTATATCCTTCAGAAGTTGTTTTGGATTTTTTTTTTAATATATTTTATTGATTTTCCCCAGAGAGGAAGGGAGAGGGATAGAGAGTTAGAAATGTCGATGAGAGAGAAACATCAACCAGCTGCCTCCTGCAAACACCACTGGGGATGTGCCTGCAACCAAGGTACATGCCCTTAACCAGAATCGAACCCGGGACCCTTCAGTCCACAGGCCGACGCTCTATCCACTGAGCCAAACCAGTTTTGGCCTCCTGAAGTTTTTTTTTAATGTATTTGGGTGGTCCTGTATTGGGTGCATATATGTTTACCAGAGTTATTTCTTCATGTTGGATTGCTCCCTTTAGTATTATGAAGTAGCCTTCCTTATCTCTTGTGATGTCCTTCACTTTGAGATCTAATTTGTCAGATATAAATATTGCTACCCCAGCTTTTTCTCCATTTCCATTCTACTGAAATACCTTTTTCCATCCCTTCACCGTTAGTCTGTGTGAGTCCTTTTTTTCTGAGGTGGGTTTCCTGTAGACAGCAGATATATGGGTCATGTTTAATTATCCACTCAGCTACTCTATGTCTTTTGGTTGGGGCATATACATTTAAAGTTATTATTGATAGGTTCTTGTTTGTTGCCATTTTTATTTTTTATACCTGTGTTCCTTTTTGCTTCCTATTTCTTCTTTTTATAGCAGACGCTTTAGCATTTCTTGCATTGCTGGTTTGGTGGTGATAAACTCCCTTAGTCTTTTTTTTTTTTTTTGTCTGTGATGCTCCTGATTTCACCCTCAATTTTGATTGATAGCCTTGATGGGTACAGTATTCTTGGATTCAGACCCTTCCTTTGCATGACTTTGTATATTTCATTCCATTCCCTTCTGGCCTGATGTGTTTCTGTTGAGAAATTATTCATTAATCTGATGGGGGATCTTTTGTAGGTAACTTTTGTCTCTCTCTGGCAACTTTTAAGATTTTTACTTTATCCTTGGTGTTTGCCAATTTAATTATAATGTACTTGGCGTCAGTCTTGTGGCATTCATTTTGTTTGGTATTCTGTGAACTTCTTGGACTTGTGGGAGTTTTTATTTCCCGATATCAGGCAAGTTTTCTGTCATTATTTCTTCAAACAGGTTTTCTATTCCTTACTCAGCTTCCTCTCCTTCTGGCATCCCTATTATACTGATGCTGTTTCGTTTCCTGTTGTCCCAAAGTTCCCTTAGGCTCTCTTCTTGTTTTTTAAGCTTTTTTTCTAGATGGTGCTCTGCTAGAGTATTTTTTCCTACCTTGTCTTCTAGCTCACTGATGTAGTCCTCCATTTCTTCTAGTCTATTGTTGATGCTTTCTAGTGAGTTCTTTATTGCAGTGATATTATTTTTCATTTCTTTTTGGTTCTTTTTCATTTCCTTTTGGTTCTTACACATATTGTTGAATTTGTCTTCCAACCTTTTCAGTGACCTTATGACCATTTCTCTGAATTCTTTCTCTTACATATTGCTTGTCTCCATTTCGTTTACTTCCTTTTCTGGTGATTCCTCTTTTTCTTTCATATACAGGGTATTTCTGTGTCTCCCCATGATCTCTCCTGTCTGGTGTCTGGTTATGAAGCTCTCTCTTCTGTGTTGACTTAAAGGAACAAAATACAACACAACAATGCACAACACAAATAGTGCTGAACACAAATGTATTCACAATACTAACAACCCCAAATAAAAGTGACCACCAGAAAAAAGAGAATTAGGGGATTAAAAAAAAGAGTGCAACAATGATATTGAGAATAGGAAAAAAAGTAAGAGAGAAAGGAATATAATAAAAAAGAAGGGGGGAAACTATTTATATGAGGAGGAAACTCCAACAAAACAACAATAAATCCCCCCCAAAAAAATGCAAACAATTAACACCCAGATATAAATGCAAATTACAATCAACAACTAGTAATAAGTGAGGAGAGGGAAAGCAGAAGCAAAAAAAGAGAAACAATCACACAAACAAACAAAAAACAACAACAATTTAATCAATAATCAAACTAATAACAATAAGACACAGAGAAAGAAGGGCAAAACAAAACAAAACCATACATAAAAACAACAACAAAAAAGGAAGAGAGAAAAAAATTTGGATAGTGAAGAAAGATAAGAGAGAAGTGTGTATGGACTTCAAGCAGGGGATCAGAAATTAGATATATAAGTAAAATGAATTTTTAATAGGGGGTAAAAAGAAAGAATAGGGTAAATCTAAAGCTGTAAAAAGGTAAGAGAAAAAGAACAGCAAAAGGGGAAAATTAGGAAGAGAGTGCTGGCATAAAGGTAAACTTGAGATAGAGTAAAATGATGCTAAAGGAAAAATGAAAATAGAATGTAGAACACTAATGCTAAAATAAAATAACATAAAGAGAAAGTAAAATGAAACTTTAAAAAAAATAAAATTGTAGTAGTTATAATACTGATTAAAAATAAAAATATAATAATTAAAATGGTAAAATAAAGTGATAAAAAAAAGAAAAAAAATAATTTCTTAGTAAAAGATAAAAAATAAATATGTGCAGTAGTGAAGGTCATTCACTTCCTCTACTGTTCTGTTTGGCATGCCTGTTTCTTGTCAGGTAGTCAGGACAGTATTGACGTACCTTGCATTCCATAGCTTCTACGACATTCCATAGTGTCGTAAGCCACAATTTTATTTTCAAGCAGGCGGTATTTCTTTGTTACTCAGTCTGTCTGTGGTTATATTTACAAGAGTCAGTTTGAGTTTGAACCCCTGGGTGGCAGTGTTTCTGTATTGACATCCAGGGCTAGAAGTGCTCTCTACACAGTATTTAGAATTTGTTTTCCCTGCTGCACTTAATAATGGTTTGGGGGTGTGAACTGCCCCCGGGCTAGTTTTCTGATTATTTCTCCTCGCTCTGATCCCCAGGTTCCACAAAAACAAACTTTCCCCTATAGTCTCTGAGAGTGTTTTTAATTGGGTGACCCATGTACTGGGCTTATTAATCAAAATCAAGGATTTAAAGAGAAAAATGAGCCAGTGTAAGTGCACAAACTCATGACTTTTTTGCCCTTGTACTGCGCATGACTGTTCATGTCTCTGTGCACATATTTTTACCCTGGCACAGCACAGCCAGTTTACCGGTAAAGCTTCAGGATGCCTTTTTGTGCCCAATCCATCTATGGGTTGATTTCTAGAGTTTCCTTTTGTTGGCAGCCCTGTGGACTCCTTCGACATCCACAGACTATGCTGGCCCCAACATCTGTGGATTTTGTGGGGTTCAGACTTCCTCTGAACTTCCAGAACCTGCTGTGTGCATCTCTCCTTTCAGCCGGGATCATAGAACTCATCTTTCTCTGGTCGAAATCTACTCTTTCCGTGAGAAGGTGCAGAGCTCGTCTGAGTCCGCATATTTGTGCTGCTTGAGACCTGGTGTTTGTGGGTTTGCAGCTGGTCCCTGGGTATTGTGATTGTAGGGTCCCGGGAGGTATCTGACTTTTCCAGATTGAAGGTAAGGCTAAGCTTCTGATCACAACCACTCTTCCCTTCAAGATGGTGCAGTCTCTGTGGCAGAGCTGGTCCCTCCAGGAGAGATTTCAGCAGCAGTGGAGGCTGCCCCAGTTAGGGGAGCCTAGTCCAGCAGTCCCCAACAGACCCTTGGAATATAGCTGTCCCTCACTCACAAATAGACATTCCCTGTATGTCCACACACTCTCCTTTCATTATCTCCCACACTATCTTTCAGCCTGCCTTCACACACCCTCTTCAAAGTCTAAACCCTCAAGGATAACCACTATCCTGAGTTCTAACACCATAAATTAGTTTTGCCTATTATCATTTTATAATCATATATTAGTGGAATCACATAATATGTACTCAATGTCTGGCTTCTTTTGCTCAGCATTATGCTTGTGAGATTCATCTATATTGTTGAATATAGTTTATTTTGATGAACTATATTTAAAGAATAATTGGGCATTCTAGATGAAGTTTAGGAGCATAATTTTAGGAATCTGCAGTTATAATTCATCATTTTATTTTTATACCCAGAATATAAGAAAACTAATATTTATTGAGTACCTACTATGTTCCAGGTATATACACTTTCATTTACAACCTTAATAATCCTATGAAGTATATATATTTGTTCTCATTGTATAAATAATTAACCTGAGATAAAGCAAATTATTCTTGTATCCATAGATACAAATGAAAGAGTTAAAATTTTAATCTATATCTGTAAATACTACTGCCCCATAATGCTTCCCATAGTCACAGAATTTTATTTTACCTATTTTTCTAAACCAGTGAGCTTCATTAATCCTTGAGTCTGAAGTCGAGTCTTCTCCAATAAAAGACTGAGGAAATTTCAGGAGTGCTGCATCAAACAGGAAAATTTTATATTAATTAAGGTTTTTTACTCTACCAAAGTTGTTAATCCGGTTTTAAAAACAGACCAATAAGTTTGAATTTACAAAATTTGTAAGTGTGTGAGTGCGTGTGTGCATGGGTGCATATCAAAAATAATTAAAATGATGAAAAGCATTACCAAGCTCCAAGAAGCAAGGTGTTAACTCAAATTTTGAGGAACATACATGTCTTAGGAGAGATTTATAATTTAAATTAAAGCAATCATTCACCACCTGAGGTAAAAATATATGATTTACATGTAAGGAAATAAAGAGTCAGAACAATAATTAAAAATACTGCAATGGAGAGTGAGAACTGGAAGAATATCTATAGGCTGGCATAATATTTATTGAGTTTCCACAGCAAGCATAGTTCAGAACCAGAACATGATATCACCAGAAAGCACTTACTACATATACATATACCCTTTTGAGTAAAAAGGATGCCAAGCAGCAAAGCTATTCATTTTTGAAAAGCTTTGGCTTCTAAACTACTTTGCTATATTTAACACCTGTTGTCAGGTATTTGAAGTATAACATTGAACTACTGCAATGAATAGAAGAGAATTTCTAAGATGTGGAGCTTTTGGTATGTTTTGGATATAAGGAAATAGATATGTGAACAGTAGACATGGGAAAACCTGTTAGGCAAAAGGGAGATACCACTTAAGAAAGCATGAAGTTGGGAAAGGAATGAGATGTAGGTAGGTTAGCTTGAATGAAGGGAACAGAGAGGAATTATCAGTAGATATATGGATGGCTCCAAAATAACAGTAAACAATAGAAATTTGATTCAGAGGACATGAAAACTTGCAGGGTTCAGAACATTGTCTTGATCCCTCTCTACCTGTTCAATTCGGGAAGGATGGGAGGGATGGAGGGGGAAGGAGGAGGAAGGAAGGAAATGTTTTTAAGACAAATTGGAATAGAAACAAAGCTGAAATCACATTTGCATATGGAAGCTAGGGATGACAAACTTCTCTCTGCTTGTAAATAAAGAATCCAAGGTAGATTGCTGTGACAAATGTTAACAAAAGCAAATGTTGAGTCAAACATTAAGTTTTAGTCAGTTTGCTCAAGGAACTTGGAAAATTTAACAGAGGATAAGGGCAAGAAGGCCTGAAAATGACCAAGAATATACTTACCTGTATTCAAGAAAGTCAAAAGTCTATCCATTTCTTTCTTTCTAAAAAAAGAAAAAAAGAAAAGAATATTTTCCTACTATAGAAAAGTAACACGAGACCCTATTTGTGCCTGAGAACTGTGCAAAACTGTAAAATTGGGAAGTTTGTTGTTCAAGGCTCCAACATGTCATTTCAACACTATATTCTACCACTATAAGATGCTCTTCCTCATCCTTAGTGCACTCATATTTTTCTCTCTTCCTCTTCTACACCTATACTCAACAAAGGATTTCAATGATTGATAGGGTTTTTATATTACATGGCCATAGAATTTGAGAGTAGGTAGTGATTTCTCTGATGTTCAAGGTTTGTGTTTTTGTGGGTTTTTTTTTGAAGAGGAGAAATTAAAATTCTTCTTTCAAATAAAATTTTTTTTATGTTAGCACATTATGCCTTTATTGTTTTTTATTTAATTAAATCTGTATTATATTTTTCCTCCATTTTTATTAAGGTGTTATATATGTACATATATTACCATTATCCACCACCCTACACCACACCCATACATGCCCTCACACTCCCCTCCCCAGTGTTTTACATCCATTGGTATTGTTTATAAGCATGCATACAAGTCCTTCTGTTGATCTCTTAGTATCTCCCCCACCTCTCCATAACATTCCTGCTGTAATTTGAAAGTCTGTTTGATGCTTTATAGCCTCTGTATCTATCTTTTTGTTAATCAGTTTATAATGTTCTTTATTATCCACAAATGAGTGAGATCATGTGGTATTTTTCTTTCATTGACCAACTTATTTCACTTAACATAATGTTCTCTAATTCCATCCAGGTTGCTGCAAATAATAAGAATTCCTTCTTTTTTATGGCAGCATAGTATTCTATTGTTTAGATGTACCATAGTTTTCTGATCCTGTCATCTGCTGACAAGTACCCAGGCTTTTTCCAAATCTTAGCTATTGTCAATTGTACTGCTATGAACATAGGGGTGCATATATCCTTTCTGATTGGTATTTTTAGTTCCTTAGAATATATTCCTAGGAGTGGGATTATTGGGTCAAATGGGAGTTCCACCTTCAGTTTTTTGAAGAAACTCCATACTGTTCTCCACAGTGGCTGCACAAGTTTGCATTCCCACCAGCAGTGCACAAGGGTTCCTTTTGCTCCGCATTCTCACCAACATTTGTCGTTTGTTGATAATAGCCAAATTCTGACGGGCGTGAGATGGTACCGCATTGTCGTTTTGATTTGCATTGTTTGGATAATTAGTGACTTTGAGAATCTTTTCATATGTCTCTTGGACTTCCTTCTGTCTGCTTTCGAAAGAATTCTGTTTAGGTCCGTTGCCCATTTTTTTATTGGATCATTTATCTTCCTTTTATTAAGTTGTATAACCTGCCTGTACATGTTGGAGATTAAATCTTTATCAGTGATAACATTTGCAAATATGTTCTCCCATAAAGTGGGCTTTCTTGTTGTTTTGTTCATGGTTTCTTTTGCACTGAAAAAGCTTTTTATTTTGATGTAGTCCCTTTTGTTTATTTTCTCTTTAGCTTCCATTGCCCTAGGAGAGGTATCACTGAAGAAGTTCTTTTGACATATGTCTGAGATTTTGCTGCCTGTGGATTCCTCTAATATGTTTATGGTTTCCCATCTTATGTTTAAGTCCTGTATACATTTTGAGTTCATTTTTTGTGTATGGTGTAAGTTGGTGATCTAGTTTCATTTGTTTGCATGTATCTGTCCAATTTTCCCAACACCATTTATTGAAGAAACTGTCTTGACTCAGTTGTATGTTCATGTCTCCTTTGTTAAATATTAATTGAGCATAGTGGTTTGGGTTGATATCTGGACTCTCTATTCTATTCCATTGGTTTATATGTCCATTCTTGTACAAGTTCCATGCTGTTTTGAGAATAGTGGCTTTGTAATACAGCTTGAAATCTGGTATTGAGATCCCTCCTACTTTATTCTTCTTTCTCAGGATTGCTATGGCTATTCGGCATCTTTTTTTATTCCAGATGAATTTTTGGAGAGTTCATTCTAGGTCTATGAAATATGCCATTAGTATTTTAATGGGGAATGGATTGAATCTATTAGATTGCTTTGGGTAGTATGGACATTTTAATGATGTTGATTCTACCAATCCATGAACAAGGTATGTCCTTCCATCTGTTTACATCTTCCTCTATCTCTTTTTTCTGCGTCCTGTAATTTTCTGCATATAGGTCTTTTACCTCCTTGGTTAAGTTTATTCCTAGGTATCTTAATGTTTTTGGTTCGATGGTAATCAGGATTGATTTTTTAGTCTCTCTTTTTGTAAGTTCACTATTGGAGTATTAAAATGCCATAGATTTCTTGGCATTAATTTTGTATCCTGCTACATTGTTGAGTTAATTATTAAGTCTATTAGTTTTTGATCAGGTCTTTTGGGTTTTTATGTACAATATCATGTCATCTGCAAATAAGGACAGCTTTACTTCTCCCTATGTATCCATCACTCAGCTTCAATAATTATGAACTCATCATTAATCTTAATTCAATTATACCAACTCCTTCCCCTCCTATATTATTCTGAAACAAATTCCAGACATCACATTATTTCATCCATAAATATTTTAGGATGTGTCTATAAAAGACAAGGATTCTTTTAAGAAACATAACCACGCTACCATTATATGCCTTAAAATTAACAAGTTCTTAATATCATCAAGTGTTTGGTCAATAATCAACTTTTCAATTATGTCAATATATTTTTTTTCTGGTTTGAGTAGCCTAATAATGGGTTCATAGAGCCCATAAAGAGTCAAAACTTATATATGCTTGGGTTAAATTTGTACTATGATAAAAATATTGTCTCAATATTGTCTCAATCACAGATATTTCTCAAACAATTTAGCTGAAAAAAATGTATATTTTTCAAATTTCAGGTACAAATATATAAAGAAAAAGTAAAGTAGAGATACACAAAAAGCAGAGTTTTGAATGAGTAGAGAATATAGACATGAGAATATTTCTCTGAAAGTTATCAGTAATCAAGGACTTGAATAGAGTTTTTATTTCAAGTCATTAAGAGGTAGTGAATTTTGTAAATGAAAAATATTGGTGACCCAATTCTTCCACAAACTGTTAAGTTTTTGATATCTTATGCGATAGAAACTATGAGAAGAAATATATGTAAATACTGAGCTGAGCTGATACAGAATCAGAATCAATAAGCCAACCAGGTTATATGTTTCTGTAAGAAAGTAAGGGATATGTCTATATTTAAATGTCCTGTTAAGAGAAAAGGAAATAGATGCAATATCATAGGTTTAGTAAGTAGCTGTTAGTCTTCTTTTAAGTGTTTTACATATATTTACTCATCCAGTTACCACAGCAACCCCATAAAGTAGGTACTATTATTATTCCCATTGTACCTATGGGAAAATAGAAGCTCAGGTCATATATCTGTAAGTGGCAGAGCCAGGAGATAAAGCCAGGAAGACTGGCTACAGAGTTTATATTATATTGGTCTTACCCACTGTACTATACTTCTCTCAGAATAAGGTTTATATTGAAAACTAATATAATTTTTTCTAAAGGTGAAGATATCATTTCTGTTGACATAACTTACTTGTTTTCAGATTCTGGCATTTCAGAAACTTTTGGAACAAGAAGACGAAACAAACACCTGTATGATAAAATAACATAAAAAATGATGCTTAGGAAGAAACATGTAAAAGAATAGATACCAAGTTGATTACTCGAGGAGACAGAAGTGAGAAAAGAGAGGATAAGGAAGAGATTCTTTTTTATTTATAGAGTTTTCTATTGTTTTAATAGTTGTAATAAAAACATACCAATTTGTGATTTTGGAAGAGTAATTTAAGATTTTTTTTTAAAGTGATGCTTATGGAAAATTCTTAAATAGTTCCACAGTTTACAGAATTACTCCAAGTCATCTTCTAGAACATTAAGTAAGTCTTTATATTTTTCTTCCTATTCAGGAACCTAGAACTGGCCATTGGGTTTCACATAAACTGGAATGACTATTATTTGAAGAGATCTGGTAGTATAATGACAAACCAACAAAATAAGGTCAGTTTATAAAGTTTCAAATCCTGAATTTTTAAAAATACCATCTATCCTGAATGTTTTCAGTTATTTATTTGCCTGAAGGGATATAAGTATCTCAAGATTCCTTCTGACACTTTTATTTCTGGATTCCATTTCCTTTTGGAAGTATGACCTAGGGCAGAGTTGACCAACAGAACCACTAAAGAACACTTTTGCTTTCCAATTTTTCCCACTGACATATTCTCGGTCACATCATTAGGAGTTACCAAACCTAACCTCACTTTCCTCTGCCTCACTATTGTATGTAAAAGTTCCCTTTTGATAAACCATTTTTCATCATAAAAAGAGAGAAGGGGGGGAAATCAGGTTCAACTGACATCTTTTTTTTTTTCCACTTTAACATCCCTATCAAATACTCAGTGGCATTTTATACAGAAATAGAAAACAAATCCCAAAACTTTTATGGAACCACAAAAGATCCTGAATAACCAAAGTAATCTTGAGAAAGAATGAAGCTAAAGGGACCACACATCATGATTTCAAATTATACTGGTACTACGAAGCTATAGTAATAAAAAGAGGATGGTACTGGCATAAAAATAGTCATATAGAACAATGTAATAAAATAGGGAGCCCAGAAATAAACCCATGCATATACAATCAAATAATACTGGCCAAGGGAGCAAAGAATACAAAGTAGAGAAAAGATAGCTTTTTCAGTAAATGATGTTGGGAAAACTGGGTATTCACATACAAAAGAATGAAAGTGAACCCCGTATCATGTATTAGTCATAAAAAATTAACTTGAAATGAATTAAAGACTTAAATATAAGACCTGAAACTACAAAACTCTTAGAAGAAAACACAGGGAAAGAGTTCCTTGACAATGATTTTTTTATATGATACCCAAAGCATAAACAACAAAAGCAAAAATAAAAGAGTGGGACTTCATAAAACTAAAAAGCTTCTGTACAGGGGGGAAAAAGCGGGGGGGACAAAAAATATCAACAAAATGAAAAGCTCAGTGGTTAAACATCAACCTATGAAACAGGAGGTCAGGGTTCATTTCCTTTTCAGGGCACATGCCTGGGTTGCGGGCTCTTTCCCCAGTAGGGGGTGTGCAGGAGGCAGCCAGTCAATGATTCTCTCTCATCATTGATGTTTCTCTCTCCTACTCATTTCATCTCTGAAATCAATAAAAATATTTTAAAAACTAGAGGCCCGGTGCATGAAATTCATGAACCAGTACGTGTGGGGCGGTGTCCCTCAGCCCAGCCTGCACCCTCTCCAATCTGGAACCCCTCAAGAGATGTCCGACTGCCCTCTCACAATCTAGGACTGCTGGCTCCCAACCACTCACCTGCCTGCCTGATTGCCCCTAACTGCTTCTGCCTGCCATCCTGATCACCCCCTAACCACTTCCCTGCCAGCCTGATTGATGCCTAACTGCTCCCTTGCTGGCCTGGTCACCCCTAACTGCCCTCCCCTGAAGGCCTGGTTGCCCCCAACTGCCCTCCCCTATCAAGCCTGATCACCCCCAACTTCCTTCCCCTAAAGCCTGGTCACCCACAACTGCCCTCCCCTGCAGGCCTGGTCACCCCTAACTGCCCTCTGTTGCTGGCCTGATGGCCCACAACTGTCCTCCCCTGCCAGACATCTTGTGGTGGCCATCTTTGACTACATGCGGGCAGCCATCTTGTGTGTTGGAGTGATGGGCAATTTGCATATTAGCTCTTTATTAGATAGAATAACGAAATATAGAATGCGAAAAATATTTTCAAACCGTATATCTGATAAGGAGTGAATATTCAAACTATATAAGAAACTCATATGACTCAATGCCAAAACAAAAAACCCAACCAATCTGTTTTTAAAATGGGCCCAAATAGACATTTTCCCAAAGAAGACATACAGATGACCAATAGTTAGTTACATGAAAATATGCTCAACATCACTAATAATCAGAGAAATGTAAATCAAAACCATGCGATATCACTTCAAACCTATTAGACTGGCTATCATAAAAAAGACAATAGATAATGTGTTTGTGGGGATGTGGAGAAAAGGGAACCCTTGTATACTGTTAGTGGGATTCTAAATTGGTACAGCCACCATGGAAAACAGTTAAAGAGGTTCCAAAATAAATAAATGAATAAATAAATAAAAATAAATAAAAATAAATAACATGTGATCCAGTAACCCCACTTCTGGGTATATACCCAAAGAAAGAGAACACTACCTCAAAGAAATATCTGCACTCCCATAACAGTCAAGATATGAAAACAATCTAAGTGTCTGCATGAATGAATAAAGCAAAATGCACACAGAAAAGACACACATTTCACAATGGAATATCATTCAGCCATATTAAAGTAAGAAATCCTTCCTTTTTTAACAAAATGGATGGACATTATGCTAAGTAAAACTAGTCAGGCAAAGAAAGACAAATACTATATTATCACACTTATATGAGGGATGTTAAAAAAGCACCAAATAAATAAAAACTGAGTATAATAGTGGTTACCAGGGGTTGAGGAGGGAAATGGGGAGATGCTGGTCAAAGGCTACAAACTTCCACTTATAGAATGAATAAGTTCTAGGGAGCTAATGTACAGCACAGTGACTATAGTTAACAATAATGTATGATATACTCAAAAGTTGCCAAGAGAGTAAACCTTAAATGTTCTCACCAAGCACACGCAAAAATTGCAGTTTTGTGAGGGGGTAGATGTGTTAACTAACCTTATTGTACTAACCATTTCACATGTATCAAATCATAAGGTTGCATATTTAAAACTTACACATTGTTATTTGTCAATTATATCTCAACTAGAGGCCTGGTGCACTAATTCTTGTACAGGTGGGGTCCCTCAGCCTGGTCAGTAATCAGGGCCATCTTGCCTAGTCCCAGTTGGGGTTGATTGGGACTGGCAGGCAGTGGGGAGAGACCGCAGGAAGTTGGCTGGCTGTGGGAGTTAGTTGTGGGAGCACACTGACCATGAGGGGGCAGCTCCTGTGTTGAGCATCTATCCCCTGCTGGTCAGTGTGCATCATAGTCACCGGTCGACTGGTCATTCAGCCATTTGGTTGTTCAGTCACTTAAGTTTTTATATCCTATATACAAAGAGTTAATATGCAAATGGTCACCATGCCCCCACACCCTCACACTCTCTCACAGGAACTACTTAGACATTGAACAGTGGGGAGAAAGGCATGGGAACAGCCAGGCACAAATGAGCTGGGGAGAGAGGAATGGGGACCAGCCAGGCAGAAATGAGCTGGGGAAAGAGGTAAGGGGACCAGACAGGCACAAATGAGCTTGTGAGAGAAGAATGGGGACCAGCCAGGCTGTGGCCCAGGCAAAGCTGCCTGTCCACAGTCCCCTGCGGCTGCAGCTGGCTTGGGTGAAGCTGGCCTTTGTCCTGGGTGCCTGTGGCTGGACAGAGGGAGGGAAGCCCAGGTCCTGGGTGCCTGTGACCAGCTGGAGGAGAGAATCCTGGGTCCCAGGTTCAGGGTAAGGCAGAGTTGGTTAGAGGCGATTAGGCCAGCAGGGGAGCTGTTAGGGGCAATCAGGCCAGTAGGGGAGCAGTTAGGGGTGATCAGGCAGGCAGAGGTGGTTAGGGGAAATCAGGCAGGTAGGCAGAGGGGCTAGGGGTGATCAGGTAGGCAGGCAGGCAAGCAGTTAGGAGCCAGTGGTCATAGATGGAAGTCAGACATGCCCTGAAGCTTCCCGGATTGGAGAGGGTGTGGGATGGGCTGAGTGCAAATTTGCACAAAAATGCACAAATTTCATGCACTGGCCTCTAGTATATAGATAAAGCAGGAAACAGTTTTAAATACAAAACAGTTACATAGTAGGCACTGACACAGCCTGATCCCATCAGCACTATTTCAGCAAAGGTTATAGACCAAGAGTAAGATTAATAGAGGAAATTCTTTCCTAACCATGGGATATGGATTACTTACTTTAAAGCTGTAAAGATTTGTTCTGGGTCTTCTGAATATTGAGCTAAATATTCCAAAGCTTTTTCTCCTGCAACTTGTTGTCCATTCTAAAAAGGATAAACATGTTAAATTACATCCCAAAGTAATATTTACAAAATGTTATCTATATTCCTGTTCATTAAGGACAAGAAAAAAATCTAAATTTGTTAATTTTGTATTCTGAAAAGAGCTACTTTACAAAATGGTAGAATGAAGATACAACTCACTAACGAAAACAGAACAGGTTCATATTGGCCTGAGAAATCCACTCCATCCCATCCAGCAAAACTAATAACATTTCCAACCTTGATTCCATTAGGACTAATCTTTATTCCTATTTTTATTTGTTTGTGTGTTTTATAACAGTAACCAAAGAACCCCAAACTCTCAGGTCATGCTCATTTTTTAGTACCCTGATTTCCATAAGGCTTCGTAAATACCTTATTTCGGCTTCTTTTTTCATTTCTCCCAAATTCCTATAATCCTTCCACTGTATTCTCTGAAATTCAGTCCATTATTTACAACTTATCCATATTCTCAGTCAGGAATGGGACTAGGGTGATCCAAGTGGTATAAATAAGGCTCCCAGGGTGTAAAATTTAAGGAGGCACTCACATTCAGGGTCATGTAAGGACCAATTCTGCACTTGCATGACCCTAAGAATGAGTGCTTGTTTAGGTGCCTCCCTCACTCCCTCATCTTAGTTTTGTATCCTGTTCTGTTCCATGTATTCTACTTTTGGACCACCATCTCCTACCTTTCTAACTCACTCTATTACCCCATCATTCCTTCAACTGCACTAAGACCTTCAAACCATTGATGCTCCTAATTTTTCAGGGTCATTCATCCCCTTGATGTCCTCCTCTGTACCTAGTCTAAATTCCATGGTAATCTACACTAATAAAAAAGAAAGATTCAAATCACCCGTACCTTCGTGACACCCATAAGCCAACCAGAAGTGAGTATGCAAATTAACCCAGGAAATATGGCGGGTTAATTTGCATATACAGGTGTGGAACAACTGGGCAGGGTGGAATGCCAGCTATGAGGGGAAAGGCGGGGGGCAGAGGGAGCTACAGGAGCAGCACTCTGGCCGGGAGCAAAGACTTGCAGGCTCCTGGGCAGCAGCAGGGAGTGAGGAATTGAAGGCTCCTGGGTGGGTGGGAGTGAGGACTTGCAGGCTCCTGTGTGGCCAGGAGTGAGGACTTGCAGGCTCCCGGGTGGCCGGGAGCGAAGCTGGGGAAAGAAGGAAGGCAGGAAGGCGAGCAGTTGGGAGCCAGCAGTCCTGGTTTATGAAAGGGCAGTCAGACATCCCTCGAAGGGTCCAAGATTGAAGAGGGTGCAGGTTGGGCTGAGGGACAACCCCCATGCACGAATTTCGTGCACCAGGCCTCTAGTCAATTATAAACAGTCAACTATCACAAGGCCATGAAGAGGTATGGCCCCTGATGCTACTGTATAATTTGCCCTTTGTCCTGGCAATCATTAGTACCCAAGTTATGCTATACAAAAAGTATTGTAACAGGAGTCTAGTAGTGGAGAATAACCTGCACATAATTTCTGGGTTATCTGTTCCAATCCAACCAAATTTTCCCAGGGGTAAATTACCCTATAATAAATTCTGTTATATTCTATATAGTTGCTGGCTTCATTTTTTTGGTCTTAATATACCTTCTTTCTCATTTATCCCACCATCAGACATATGATGATGATATAGGGGAGTAATATGAGATAAAGTAGAAGAGTTGGCTGCTGTGGCCAGGTTGTATATATATTAACTTGAGGCCTGGTGCACAAATTTGTGCATGGGTGGGGGCTCTCTGAGTGGCCAGCCGTCCAAAGCCTCCTGCAGCTCCTACCTGCTACTCCTGGTCATCTTGGCCTCACTGTGCTGGCTGCGGGCTAACGCCCAATTTGTCCCAATCAGGAGAGGCTCACGCTGCCACAGCAGTACTCGCCAGCAATGAATCCTGTGTCTGGTGCTCTCCCAAGGGGAGTGGCCTGCAGGACCAGACTGAAACCAGCTCCCCAAGGGTTCCAGATTATGAGGGCGCAAGCCAGGCTGAGGGATCCCACTGGTGCATGATCAGGCTAGGGAGGAGCCAAAGGAGGGCTCCAGGGAGTGTCTGGACCACCTCTCTTAGTCCTGATTGGCCAGACCCCAGCAGCAAGATAACCTACGAGTCAGAGCATATGCCTCCTGGTGGTCAGTGCACATCATATCATTAGCATATTACACTTTGATTGGTAGTTTGGTTGTTCTGCCATTTGGTCTATTTGCATATTACCCTTTTATTACATAGGATAAGAATAGAAACACCATATTTGTATATTAAGCTTCAAATCACATTTTCAATTCCTTCTCAGTTAATTTCCACAATTCTGTTGGTAGCTATTACCTTTACAAACGACGAAATTAAGAATCAAAGAAGTTAAGTACTTAAGTTGTAGAGCCAGTAATCATATCTAGTCTATCACTAAGTCTATGAGCTCCACAGTTGCTATAATGCTTTTCCTAATCCTATGCAGAGTTTGCAAGTAAAAAACAGGGGTGAAATATTTATTATTTCTAAAATAAAATTGTTTTGTGATTAAGAAATTAAAAGATCCACAGGAATTTAAACTGTTTTGTGTGCTTTTCCCCAAAATTGATGAGAAAAGTTTCTAAATAGATAACTACTGTACTTGTTTGCATGGCGTAGCATTTTAAACCTGGTGTTTCTTTTAAAATTTAACATTTTATTATATTTGTGTTTTTTTTCTGTAGTTTTAAGCACAAATCTGTTACCTCACTGTTTTATTTACTTCACATTTGAAAGAAATGAAGAGAAATAAAGAAATGCTGCAACCAAGCTTGGTCAGAAAATATGAGGTTAAATAGTAAAGAAAGTAAGAGAAGGACTCTCCTGTGCCTACTTACTAATGACTCCATTAATTATCTCACAAAATAAAAAAGAGACAAAAAATCCAAAAATGTATACATAAGAATTACCTCTAGAGCAAACTGGGCAGCTAAACTGAAAATCTTGACAGGTGAACTTGTTTCTGCAAGTGGGTCATTCCCTTCTAATGCTTCAGTTGTTAATAAATTTTCTAAAGTGGTAATTGCTTGCAGAGCTGAAAACAAGGAAACAATTCAAAACATGAGATGCTTTTATCAAAGATAATAGCTATCAATGGTTAATTATATCACAGTGACTTTGGAACTCATTTTATGAACACTAATATCTTTAAAACATTGGTTAATTTTCATAGTCATCTAAATTGCTAAACTGTCAGAAAAATGCCCAACTGAGCAATTCACCTCTTTGAGTATATCCTATGGATGGATATATATATATGCAAAAGTAAACAAAAACATACAAAAATGTTCATCCAGCCCGGCTGGTGTGGCTCAACAGTTGAGTGTTGACCCAGGAACCGGGAGGTTGCCAGTTCAATTCCCAGTCAGGATATATACCTGGGTTGTTGGATTGATCTCTAGTTGGGGTCATGCAAGAAGCAGCCAATCAATGACTTCCTCTCTCATCAATGTTTCTATCTCTATACCCCTCCTTTCCTCTCTTTCTCTATAAACCAATAAAATATATTTAAAACAAAAACAAATGTTTATCCAGAAATATTTAAGAGTAAAATGTGGAATCAACCTAAATTCCACCAATAGTAAAATGGATAGGCTAAATACATTTTGGTACATCCATTAAGTGAAATATAATACAGAATGAAGTAAAATAAATGAATGATAGTATTATATTCCATTATGTCTTAAAGGTAGATTATGATAAGTTATATATATATATATATATATATATATATATATATATATATATATATATAATAAAGACCTTAAGTAATAATTAAAATAACATAACAGAAAAAGAGCTGGAGGCTAAGTATAGTAGTTAGTATAATAAATGTGAGAAGTTCATCAGAAGGCTGACAGCTTCAGCAAGGGCTAAAGATCTGCATATTATTACCTGCTGCCAAACAGCTGAGGGCAATTCCCCTAACTGATGGTCCTTTATTGTTTACCAAACCTTACCTTTAATATGTATATCTGTTTTGCTAAAGGACAACATGTGTGAATAAAAAGGAGTGCACCTGGACATTCAGAGAGCTTAGTCACTAGAGCTAAGTTTCCATATGGCTCCCCCCAAATGCCTTCCAATTTATATTTCCTGTCTAGTTATTCATTTATGTGCAACCCTTCTCCAGATTTCTGAACCCTAGCTGTGGAAAGACCCTAGCATTTATGGTGCCTCAACAAGAGATATCTGGAGGAGAAGATTCAACAGAGTGAAGAAAAGAAGTTAATCACCAATAAAGGTGGGGATCACCGGTAAAGGTGGGGGTCAGCAAAAGTTCGTTGCAGAGATTCACTGTGCATAAAACTCATAAGCTTTGGAAGTCGAGATCCAAAGAGGGAGAGGACGTCTTTTTCAAGCCAGGCCATAATGGGGAAGAATTCGGTTTAAAGGAAAAATTATAAAGAAATTAAAATGTCAAAAGGTACTTTCTTAAATCAGGCTCAAGGAAAAAGAGTGTCGTTGTCACATTTACTATGTATGTTCTTGTCCAAATTGCAAAATGCTTAATTCGTATTGGGGATCAAAAGTCTGCAATTACTAAACAGCTGCTGGATCCTATGCCTCTAGTGTGGAAAGACTTGTAGCTGTTAACACTCTTGCAGGGAGACTCTGATGCTTTGTTTAAAAATTATAGACGCCATGGGGTAGGCAGAGTTTAGCTAAAATAATTTTAAAGGGTAGTCAATGCTATGGAGAAAAATTTCCAGAAAAAGAACTGTGATTTATTAACTCCTATTTATGAGTTATGGTTGATTGCTTGTCTGTTTTATCTGTCATTTTTGTTTGGTTTGATGTGTTTATTGTTAGTTTATTAAGTATGCCTTTAGTTTAATTGGGAAAATAAACCACCTGAACAGTCAGACCATTTACTGAATTTCCTCAGGGGAAACAGAATGTGGGGGTAGGGAGACATGTAATGATCCTGTCAAATGGATACCCCCTCCTGAGAGTGCTATTAAAAAGTCTTATGACTTTGGATATCCAAGGGCCCTGGAGTGATTCAAGAATTTATTCTCTCTTCTTAAAAAATATTTGTAAATTAAGCTGATCTAATATACTTGAAATCACGTGGAAAGCTTTATCAAATAAAAACTAATAACTATATTTTATTTATATACAAATATTTTAAATGTTATAAAGGTTTTAACCTCTAAGGAAGGGCAAGGCAAAGTTGCTGAATATTTCTTCAGCAGCTGAATTTAAAAAAACAAAAGCAAGAGAATTCTAAAAACAAAAGCCCCAGACAGCCTGCTTTTTAAATAGGCTGGGGAGTGGGGATGGTGGTAGGGCAGCATCTGTACTTTATAGGTCAAACGTATAAGTTTGCTTGTTTTGCTTTTTCAATAAATATGCCTACTTTGATTACTTCATAAATTAGCTCTTTATAATATAATCAAGGACTCATATAGTTTCATTTATATAAGAAGCCAATATTTTTATAAACAATTGATTCCAGTAAAGTCCTCTGAAATAGTTCTGGAGACCTCCCATGATCTCTCTGTATATGCAAATGAGCACTAGCCCAAAAGAATACTGTTTAAAAGTAAATTTTAAGCTCAACAAAAAGGAGAAATTTAAAAATCTTCTCCACTACTATTTATAGGGCAAACTCAAGGTTATTATTCAAGCATTAAATCTGATCATTAATAGTCACCATAAGTAAAGAGAGTAACTAAAGCCAAAACTGATTGATGATGTTTCTAGCTCTCTATCCTTCTCTCTTCCTCTTCTTAAAAATAAATTTTAAAAAATATATATATATTTAAACATTTTCTTTTTTTAATATATTTTATTGATATTTTACAGAGAGGAAGAGAGAGGGATAGAGAGTTAGAAACATCAATGAGAATGATCAGCTGCCTCTTGCACACCCCCTACTGGGAATGCGCCCGCAACCAAGGTACATGCCTCTGACTGGAATCGAATCTGGGACCTTTCAGTCTGCAGGCCTATGCTCTATCCACTGAGCCAAACCAGTTTCAGCTATATATATATATATATATATATATATATATATATATATATATATATATATATATATATATATATATATATATATTTAAATCATAAAAAAAGAGAGAGTCACTTAAAATATAAGCATGGCAGTATGAGCCAGAATCTGAAATCAAGTGTGTGGCTCGGTTTAAAAGAAAGAAAAACGTTTTAAAAAGAAATTTCCTAAATGTGGCCTAGAAATTACTCTGGGAAAAAATAGAGGTTTCCTTTAAATGTCTGGAAAACTGTAATTTAAAGTTAATGTATTAGGCCTCAAAAAGAAAAGTAAGTAATTTGTATTTTGCCTTCCTAAACAAAGCTAATGTGGGTGTACTAAAAAACTGATAGCAGAAAGTCAATTAATGTCATTTCCTGTCCACAGCCAAGGACAAAAGAAATTAAAAAATAAGCCTTATATCAGACTGATTTAAAATGGCAAATTGAAATAAGTGAATATTCAGGGGAACTTAATTGTACTAGGCAGGAACCTATTCCTGGAGCATTAACTATTTTTTACTGATAGTTCATCTCATAGTAAAAGCTGCTTATCATGCAATGAATTCAGAGCAGTCATACTTCTGCACTAAGAATTGAATTAAAAGCTATCAAGGCTGCATTGTTAGATTTTTAAAAGCCAAAATATTGTACAGCAAGCAAAAAATGTCCCCTTTACAATTTAAAACAAAAAAAGGGGGGATAGTGGAGTAATCTCCCGAAAGTAAATTACATCAAGCCTTAATTACTTTAAATTTTTTCACTTTAATTTTTTTTTCCACTTGTGATGCTGATGATAAGACACACATGGTATCAGAATAAGCCAAAGGAAAATGGTTTGGGCAAAATAAAAAGATCCTGAGAGTCTAGTTTATAGAAAGGTCTGTTTATTAACCTTATGCTTGTATATTTCCAGAAAACTCCTGCAAGCCCCTAGCAATAAAGAATTACAGCTAATAAGCCAAAATAAGATAAGTATAATCATAAAATTCAATTAATCAAAAGTAAACCAGAAAAAGTAAAATGGAATCAAAGAAGAGATGAGCCATATCACAAGATGCTAAATTGAAACCCAACCATATCAATAATCACCCTATATGATAAAAGCCTAATATTTAAAGTGTCCGACCATTTGTTCA
The DNA here is from genome assembly GCF_964339955.1 of Pipistrellus hanaki. Classification (NCBI taxonomy): domain Eukaryota; kingdom Metazoa; phylum Chordata; class Mammalia; order Chiroptera; family Vespertilionidae; genus Pipistrellus; species Pipistrellus hanaki. The sequence goes on from NC_140524.1 coordinate 70,616,912, forward strand.
ACTGTTTAACTAGTCGCTATGACATGCACTGACCACCAGGGACAAGACACAAACTAACTAGTAGGTTAATTTGCTGCTGGGGTCCAGCTGATCGGGACTGAGTGAGATGGGCTAGAAACGCCCTAGAGCCCTCCCGTGGTCCATCCCTGGTCATCGTACACTGGTGGGATCCCCTGGCTTGGCCTGCGCCCTCTCGCAATTCGGGACCCCTTGGGATTGTCCACAGGCCAGGCCAAGGGACCCCACCAGTGCACGAATCTGTGCACCAGGCCTCTAGTGTTAAATATAATGGTCTAGATGACCCAATTAAAAGGCAGAGACAAATAGGATTACAGAAATCAACTTTCAACAATATGCTACCAAGAAGAAATATACTTTAACTATAAAGACATAATTAGTTAAAAGAAAAAGGATAGGATAATCAAAAGAAACCTGGAGGGTTATATTAATATCAGATAAAATATATTTCAGAGCAAAGAATATTACCAGTGATAGAAGGTTATTTCATGATGATTAAAAATGAATTCATTATGATTACATAACAATTCTAAATATTCATATACCCAATAACAAAATTTCAAAATACAAGAAGCAAAAAACAATCAAACTGCAAAGAGGATAGAATATATCCATAATTATAGTCAAAGATTTCAAACTCCTCTTTCAATAATTAATAGAATAAATAGAAAATCAGCAAGAACACAGTACATTTAAAACTATTAACCAACTTGACCTGATTGACTCTATAGAACACACAACCCCACACCAGCAAAATATACTATAGTTTATGGAATATTAATTATACCTCAAAATTGAAAAAATTAATAAAAGACAGTTATCTGGAAATCAGCAAATATTTGGAAAATAAGTAGCACATTCCTAAATAATCCAAAAAAATCAAAAGTCATATTAGAAAGTATTTTGAACTGAATTAAAATGAAAACACAACATATCAAAATTTATGAATCATCACTAAAACCGTACTTAGAAGTTGATTTATAGCATTAACTGTTTATATTAGACTAGAGGCCCGGTGCATGAAATTTGTGCATGGGGGGGGGGAGTGTCCCTCAGCCCAGCTTGTACCCTCTCTAATCTGGGACTCCTTGATGGATGTCCAACTTGCCTCTAACCGCTTCTGCCTGCCAGCCTGATCACCCCCGAACCGCTCCTCTGCCAGCCTGATTGATGCCGAACTGCTTTCCTGCCAGCCTGTTTGCCCCTAACTGCCCTCTCCTGCAGGCCTGGTCATCCTTAATTGCTCGCCCCGGCAGGCCTGGGTCCCCTCCAACTGCCCTTTTCTGCAGGCCCAGTTGCCCCTAACTTCCCTCCTCTGCCAGCCTGGTCATCCCTAACTGCCCTCCCCTGCAGGCTTGATCATCCCCAACTCCCCTCCCCTGCAGACCTGGTCCCTCACAACAGCCCTCCCCTGCTGGCCTGATCACCCACAACTGCCCTCCCTTTCAGGTCTGGTCCTTCCCAACTGCCCTCCCCTGCTGGCCATCTTGTGGTGGCCATCTTGCATCCACTGGGGGGCAACCATCTTTGACCACATGGGGGCAGCCATCCTGTGTGTTGGAGTGACAGTCAATTTGCATATTACTCATTTATTAGATAGGATAAGAAAAGGTCTTAAATCAATGACCTTAGCTTTCACTTTTGGAAATTGGAAATAGAAAATCAAATGAAACTCAAAATAAGTAGAATAATAGAAATTACAAAAATCAGAACATAAATGAAATGAAAACAGAAAAAAATAGAGAAAAATTAATAACACCAAAAACTGGTTCTAAGAGTGCAATAAAATTTACCAACTTCCAGTCACTCTGACAAGAAGAAAATGACAGAAGACATGAATTACAAATATGAATGAGAAAGGTTATATCAATATAGCTTTTACAGATTTTATAAAGCTAATAAGGGAGAAATAATGATTTTTTTAAAATATATTTTATTGATTTTAGAGAGGAAGGGAGAGGAAGAGAAAGATAGAGGCCTGGTTCATGGGTGAGGGTTGGCTGGTTTGCCCAAAGGGGTGTCCGGGATCAGGGTGGGGATCCCTTGGGGTGTGGGGCAGCCTGAGCTAGGGGCCTGTGGTAGTTTTCAGGCCAGCCATGCCCCCTGGCAAACCAAGCATAGCCCAGGGCCAGCTGGAAACAAGTATCTGGGATTTATATATCTTCTATTAGTGAAACTTTGTAACCTGGAGCAGAGGCCAGGGCAGTGGGAAGCTTTTCTTCTCTATCGCCAGGGGCAACCCAAGCCTTTGGCTCCAGCTCCGTGGCCGCCACAATTTTTGTTGGGATTTATTTATCTTCTATAATTGAAACTTTATAGACTTGAGCAGAGGCCAGGGCTGGCCAGGGGGGGAAAACTTGGCATCCTCCATCACCAGGGGCAACCCAAGCCTCCTGCTTGCTTCAGTTCCGTGGCTGCCACCATCTTGGTTGGGTTACTTTGCATACTTGCTCCTGATTGGCTGGTGGGTATGTTTTGTGGGTGTAGCAGAGGTATGATCAATTTGCTCTTTTATTAGATTTTAATATAATATAGGATTATATTATAATCAAAGAGGATTATTTTTATTTTTTGTGTTAACAGTTAAATGTAACTCATAAATAACATACCTCTGTCAGAATTGCCTTCCAATACTGCAATTTTGAATTGATAAAATTGAGTGAAAATATTTCCAGGCTCAAGATTTTCAGCTTCTTCCACTGCTTCTTTAGCCTGAAAAATAATATTGGATCTCTTTTATAAAAGCTTTAAGGAAGACCTTACTATATTGTGCTAATATTACTAACATAGTTAAAATGGCTAATTTGTACTCAAAGAAAAGACGTGAAACTAAGAAAAGTCTTTAACTAACTGTTTTCTGTGTTGTTGGTTTGTAAATCTTCACCTGAATATACTTTTCCCATTGACTTTTGGAGAGAGTGGAAGGGTGGAGTAGAGACAAAGAGAGAGAAACATCGATATTGGCCCTGGGGATAAAGGTACATGTCCTAGAGCAGAATTGAACCAGACAACCTTCAGTTTGCAGGCTGACGCTCTATCAACTGAACCAAAATGGCTAAAGGCAAGAGCTGTTTTTTTTTTGTTTTGTTTTGTTTTTTGTTTTGTTTTGTTTTTTTAAATGCTAAAGACATAGTGAGTTCTGCTTCTGAAAATAATGTACACTATATATGCATGATAACATTCTTTTGATTCCAACAGTGACTGGCAATATATGGAAAGTAATTACCAGAGGAGAAACAAGATGGCAGCAAAGGTAAACACCTATACTTGCTGCTTCTCATAACCACATCAAAATTACAACAAAAAGGCAGAACTACTAACACCCAGAACTATGGAAAAGCTGGTATAGTGGAAATTCCACAAGTAGAGTGGTGAAAAAAGCACATTGAGACTGGTAAGAGGTGTGAAGGTGCAGAAAGTACTGGCACCTGGATGTGCTGCTCTTTTAATCAGGGAGGGAGATACAAGCTCCTGCTTGCTCTGAACTCCAGTTCCAGGTAAGACTTTAGGGGAACCTGACACATACGGGGAGAAACTGGACTGTCTGGCATCGGGACAAGAATGAGAGGGTGACTTTATCTCAGAGGTGCTCGCAGCGAGGGTGTGTGATGCGGAGACCCGGGGACCTCTTTGGTGAAGGGCTGACTTGCCCTGGTGATTCCCAGAGACCCTGACCCACCCAATTTTCACACGGTGCATCCCTCAGCCAAGCCTGCACCCTCTCCAATCTGGGATCCCTCTCACAATCCAGGATAATGGGGTATAAAGGGCATGGGGGGGGGGGGAACCGGGTGAAGGGGAGCTTTGGGGGGAAAAAAGGAACAACTGTAATAATCTGCACAAGAAACATTTTTTAAAAAAAAAACACGAAAAAGCAAGAAACAAAAATGGCCCACAAAAACAACAAAAGAAGTGGAGAATATATATATATGAACAGAAACAAAAACAAAAAACAAAGTAATTACCAAACAAAACTTAAGATTAAGTGAGTTTCCAGGAAAATAAATAGAGAATTAAAGCCAGATTTTTTTTTCCTGGGTGACATTAGTAAATCCAGGAAAATGTTAACTTTACTTTTAATGGATCAAACTAAGTCAGGAAAACAGACATCAAGGCCCAAGAAGTTACATCCTTAAAGCTAAGGGCAAACCAGAAGTAAACATATTCCACCAATATCCCCAGGGGACAGCAAAAAAAATAACCTTGGCTGTGAGAAGAATGGAACAAAATAAATGTGATACATCACAGTAACAAAATGAAGGATAAAAATGATATGATCATATCACAATTCATAAAACGCAATCCACAAAACCCAGCACCTCTTTTTGATAAAAACTGTCAGGAAAGTGGAATAAAGGGATCATACATCAAAATAATTAAGGTCATATAGAACAAACCTGCAGCCAATGTCAGACTTAATGGACAAAAACTAAAAGCATTTCCCTTAAGAACAGGAACAAGACAGGATGTATGCTCTCACCACTCTTATTCAACACTAAAGGGCCAATGCACAAAATTCGTGCAAGGGGCTTGGCCCCCACCACTGTGGTGGCCCAGGACCTCTGTCTTGGCCTCAGCCTGCCATGGTGGCCACCTTGTCCTTTGAAGCCCTGGCTATGTCCGGAAGGATGTCTGGTCTAATTACCATATTACGCTTTTATTATTATAGATAGTACTGGAAGTCCTAGCCATAGCAATTAGAAAAGAAGAAAAAAAATTAAAGGTATCAAAATTGAAAAGAAGGGAGTAAAATTGTCATTATTCTCAGATGACATGATATTGTATATAGAAAACCCTATAGAATTCACCAAAAAACTACTAGGTAATTAAATGAATTCAGGAGATTCAAGATGGCTGCCGACATGACTGCAGACTGCTAGATAGTGTCAGAGTGTGAGAATGAAATAAGAGTGCTTGGATGTGCGGGGAGTGTCAGTATTTGTAAGTGATGGACAGCTATACTCCAAGGGACTGTTTGGGACTGTTGGGCCAGCCCCTCACCCTCCTCCGTGACCGGGTAGTCTCTACTGAGGCTAAAATCTCTCCTGGTGCAAAGGCTGTGGCATCTTGAAGGGGAGACACCTGGGATGGAGACTGACTATGATTTGAAACCCAGCCTTACCTTCAACTTGGGAGATATCAGTTGCCTCCAGGGACATTACAACCACAACGCTCAGGGACCAGTTACCTCAGCTGCAAATCCATGAATACTGGAACTTGAATCTCCCTTACCACAGGTGCCTGGGAGGTTTGCTCATGAGGAGACAAATGCATGAATTCGCAGAAGGGCCCTGTGCCTTCTCACAGGGCAGAAGAAAGAGCTGAATCAAAGAACACACACCTGGAACTGGTGAATTAAACATAGCTGACATTGCTTAAAGAAAGGTGAGATTTGGGATCCAGATTAGAGGGAGAAACATGTTTGCAGTAGGAACTAGAGCTGCAGAGAAAGAATGCCTCCCCCACCCCAACACACACACACACACACACACACACACACACACACACACACACAAAATCCACGGCTGTTGGGATCAGTGTAGCCTTCGAATGTGGAAGTGGGTCCGTAGGGCTGCTGGCAGAAGGAGATTCTAGATATTAACCCAAAGCTGGACTGGACCCAGAAAGGCAGCCTCAGAGTCGCGTACAGAATTGAGCGCAGAGCCATAGTACAGAGGCCTTTTAGTACAGCATATTAAGACAGAAACATTACCACCCAGGGGTGGGAGCAGAAATTGACTCTTGTATGCAAAAACAACTAAAAACAGACTGAGAACCAAAGAGAGCAGAGAGATCCAGCTGGCTTGAAAATAGGGTTGTGGATTACGATATCAGGGAATTTCAATACTGTGCTGACTACCTGCAAGGAAAAAGACGTGCCAACAGAACAGTGGAGGAAGTGAATTACCTTCACTACTTCACATTTTTATTTTTTATCTTTTACTTAAGAAACTAATTTTTTTCCCTCTCACTCTATTTTACCTTATTTTAATTATATTTTAAGTATTAGTATTAATACTATTATTTTACCCTTTTAAAAGTTTTATTTTATATTATTTTTCTTTATATTATATTATATTATTTTATTTTTTTTAAATATTTTTTTATTGATTTTTCACAGAGAGGAAGAGAGAGGGATAGAGAGTTAGAAACATCGATGAGAGAGAATCATCGATCAGCTGCCTCTTGCACACCCCCCACTAGGGATGTGCCCGCAACCAAGGTACATGCCCTTGCCCGGAATCGAACCCGGGACCTTTCAGTCCATAAACATTTACAGGGAACTCATACAACTTAACAAAAGGAAGTTAAACAATCCAATCAAAACATGATAAATGGTCCTAAATAGACACTTTTTGAAAGAGGACATTCAGAAAGCCAAGAGACACATGAAAATATGCTCAAAGTAACTAATCATCTGAGACATGCAAATTATGACAACAATGAGGTACCATCTCACACCTGTCAAAATGGCTATCATCAACAAATCAACAAACAAGTGTTGGTAAGGATGTGGAGAAAAAGGAACCCTGTTGCACCGCTGGTGGGAATGCAGACTGGTACAGCCACTGTGGAAGACAGTATGGATATTCCTCAAAAAGTTAAAAATGGAACTGCCATTTGACCCAGTAATCCCCCTTCTAGGACTATATCCCAAGAAACCAGAAACATCTATCAGAAAGGATATATGCACCCCTATGTTCATAGCAGCAGAATTTACCATAGCTAAGATTTGGAAACAGTCTAAGTGCTCATGAGCAGATGATTGGATTAAAAAACTATGGTACATATACACAATGAAATACTATATCACTATAAAAAAGAAGGAACTTTTACCATTTGCAACAGCATGAATGGATCTGGAGAACATTATGCTAAGTTAAAAAAGCCAGTCAGAGAAAGATAAATATCACATGATCTCACTCATATGTGGGCTATAATGATCAATATAATTTGATGAACAAAAATAGATTCAGGGACAAATGGTAAAGGGATGGGTTAAGGGTGAGAAATGAACCAAAGAACTTGTATGCATTCATATCAGCATATCCAATAGACGTAAATACCAGGGGGGTGAAGGCATGAACATGAGTTGGGTGGGGGCGCAATGGGGGGGATAAGGACACATAAATAATACATTAACCAATAAAGGAAGGAAGGAAGGAAGGAAGGAAGGAAGGAAGGAAGGAAGGAAGGAAGGAAGGAAGGAAGGAAGATAGATGGAAGGATAGATCCAGAGACAAATGGTAGATGAGGGGAAGGGTTAGAGAGGAAGGGAAGGGAAGGGAAAGGTAAGGGAAAGGGAAAGGGAAAGGGAAAGGGAAGGAAGGAAGGAAGGAAGGAAGGAAGGAAGGAAGGAAGGAAGGAAGGAAGGAAGGAAGAAAGAAAGAGGGAGGGAGGGAGGGAAGGAAGGGAGGAAGGAAAGAAGGAAGATCTAGAGACAATGGTAGATGAGGGGGAGGACTAGAGAGCAACCAAAGGACTTGTATGCATGCATATTAGCATAACCAATGGACACGGATGCTAGGATAGTGGGGGCTTGCCCAGGGTGGAAATGGTGGGGGTGGGTCAATTGGGGAAAAAGGAGACATATATAAAACTTTAGACCAAAAAAAAAAAATCATATGATGTTATCAATAGATGTAGAAAACGCATTTGATAAGATACAACATCCATTGATTAAAACACTCAATAAAAAAGGAATAGAAAGTACCTCAACATAGTAAATGCCATATATGATAAACTCTCAATTAACATACTCAATGGTGAAAAACTTAAAGCTTTTCTTCTAAGAGCAGAAACAAGACAAGGATGTCCCCTCTCCCCACTCTTATTCAAAACTAGAGTCCCGACATCCCTGAGGGGTCCTGGATTGCAAGAGGGTGCAGGCCAGGCCAAGGGACCCCACTGGTGCACCATCAGGCTGGGGTGGGACCATGGGAGGGCTCTAGGGCATGTCCGACCCATCTCACCCAGTCCCAATTGACCATCAGGACAGAGGAGGGGCTGCAGGAAGACTCCAGGGCATGTCTAGCCCATCTCATCCAGTATGATAGGCCAAACTCCAGCAGCAAGCTAACCTACAGGTCAGAGTATCTGCCCCTTGGTGGTCAGTATACATCATAGTGACTGGTCGAACGGTCAGATACTTAGCATATTAGGCTTTTATTATATAGGATAGTGCTAGAAAACTTGCCAGTGCAATAAGGCAAGAGTAAGAAATAAAAGGCATCCAAATAGGGAAGGAAGAAGCCAAACTGTTACTTTTTGCAGACAATATGATTCTGTATATAGAAAACTCTAAAGACTCCACCAAAAAATCTATTAGAAAAAAATAAACAAATACAGTCAAGTTGTAGGATACAAAATCAATGTGCAAAAAAATCCATTGCTTCCTATACACTAACAACAAAACTTCAGAAAATAAATGAAAAAAAAAATCCTTTTGCAATTGCAACCAAAAGAATAAAATACCTAGGAATAAACTTAAAGAACATGAAAGAACTATATACTGAAAATTACAAAGCATTATTAAAAGAGATTGAAAAAGACAACAAAATGGAAAAATATCCTGTGTTCACAGACTGGAAGAATCAACATAGTTGAAATGGCCATATTACCCAAAGCAATATACAGATTTAATGCAATCCCCATCAAAATCCCAATGTTATTTTTAAAGAAGGAGAACAAGGAATCATCAGATTTGTATGAAATCACAAAAGACCCTGAGTAGTCAAAGCAATCCTGAGAAAAAAGAACAAAGGAGGTATCATGCTACCTGACTTCAAATTATATTACAAGAGCTACAATAATCAAAACACATGGTTTTGGCAGAGGGACAGACACACATAACAATGGAATTGAGTAGAGAGCCCAGCTATAAAACCGCATGTATATGGATAGATAATTTTTTACAAAGGAGCCAGAAACACACAATGGAGTAAAGATAGTTTCTTTAATAAATGGTGCTGGGAAAACTGAAAAGCCACATGCAAATAAATGAAACTGGATTATAGTTTGTCCCCATGTACAAAAACTAATTCAAAATGGATAGAAGACCCAAAGATAAGACTAGAAACAATAACTTACATAGAAGAAAATATAGGTACCAAACTTATGGACTTTGGTAGTAGAAAACATTTTATGAACTTGATTCCAAAGGCAAGGCAAGTAAAGGCAAAAATAAATGAACGGGTCTATATCAAACTAAAAAGCTTCTTTGTAGCACAGCAAAAGAAACTGACAACAGAACAAAGAGGCAGCCAACCATATGGAGGATGATATTTGCAAACAGTAGTTTCTACACAGGTTTAAGTTCCAAAATATATAAAGAGCTCATAAATCTCAATACCAAACAAACAAACCAATCAAAAAGTAGGAAGAGGACCTGAAAATACACCTCTCCCAAGAAGACATATGAACAGCCAGTAGATATGTGAAAAGATGTTCAACCTCACTGACAATTACAGAAATGCAAATCAAATCTACAATGAGATACCACCTCACACCTGTTAAAGTGGCCATTACCAACAAGACAAACAATAACAAATGTTGGAGAGGTTGTGGGAAAAAAGGAATAACAAGGCATTAGTGCTTAAAGACAAAAAAATAAAAATATTTTGCTATCACCTTTGTGAATAATATGATAGAAAGTCAATAAGAATTCGTTTTATTGAGTGCCTAACTAGAAAACCATAATTTTTTTAGCATATCCAATAAACATAGTTTCATAAAATTTCCAAACAATGTTTCTGTAGCTCAAGGGAAAAAATGAAAAACAATAGACAATGAAAATTAATAAGGCTAAGTGGAAATAGTAAAATACAATGAATTATATGATTTTTTTTTACCTTTCTATCTGTTCTAGTACATAGGAGAGTAATCCTTACATATGGAGGGTAGCAAATCAATGTCATATAAGTTTAACAAAGGAAGAATGAAAGAAAGAAAGAAGAATGAAATGGAGGCATACACTAGCAGTAATTAACAAGAGTACTTTGAATATATTCAAAATAACCTTTGGTTTCAACATCAATCTGGCCTTAAATGACATAATCACACACTAAGCATGCAGTATTAGGACTTGCCTTATTTCCAGCTCTCATCTTTTCCCCCTCCTCACTACTAACTGCATTTGACCTCCCAATTATAGGCCTAGGACTATACAAGGCTCTAGGACAAAATTTGACACTAGTTAAAGGAGATTTAAGAAGCAGTGCTTTAAGTCTTAGAATACTGTATCTAGTTCTTCTGATAATTCACCCCAGTCTGATCTCCACTCTTAAAAATAGCTTCATATTCCATTTTGGAGCTCTATCTTCTCTTTCTTAACTATTTACACATACCCGCAATGCTCCAAAGATTTCAATCCAGTCTCTGAGTCCAAATTTCTATGGTTGAAGACCTGTTCCCTGATGATATGTTTGTGTGATGACAACTACCTGTGTTTCTAACTTAAGAAATATTACCAGTACTTAAGACTTTCTCATTGCCATGATCTGCTTATCTACGCATTAGGATACCCTGATGCCAGATACTTAGCTGAAATGAAGGCAACTATGTCTTGTTCATCTCTGTAAACTCAAAGTCTAGCACAGTGTCTCATACTATATCCTTTGATATCTGATTAGATGCCCTTGCTTGGCCTGCAGAAGATGCATCCATCCCCACAACTGGCATGTCTAGCTCCAGGTCTAGGTGCTTCCCAATATGCCAGGCCAACATAAATCATGGAAGTTACAAAGCTCTAAAGTAATCAGTAGACAAATATATTTCTGAAATAGTTAATGATATCCTGTAACAAAATCTGTATGATAATCTTTTAAGGTCTTTAAGTAAACAGTAGTCAACTACCTTTTTTAAAAAATATGTTTTTACTGATTTGAGAGAGGAGAAGAGAGAGGGAGAGAGAGAGAGAAACACTAATAATGAGAATCATTGATCAGCTGCCTCCTTCATGCGCCCTACTGGGGATCAAGCCCACAACGTAGCCATGTGCCCTGACTGGGGATAGAACTGGACTCCTGGTTCATAGGTCAATGCTGAACAACTGAGCCACACTAGCCACACAGTAGTCAACTATCTTTATGAAACACTTAAATGCTAGTCTGTGCAGAACTATGATGAATTAAATTAAATTTCTACTTCTGTTGCAGGACTATGAATTTATAACATATAAACTAAATGGCATATATTGCTTTGAAAGAAAATATGATTTAGTCAAATAAACAATCCTTCAAAGTAAACAAATCTTCCAAGAAAATATCTACAATTACAACCCTTAATCACATATTTTCTCCTAAACTTGTCATTAAATTTGAAAATCAACAAAAACCCATCATAGGTAATCTGGGTATATACTTATCCTTATTTGCTCTTCCTTTTCTTGAGCCAATACCACACCCCACATGTACATGTTAGATGATATCAAAAGAAAGAAATGTCCCAAACTGCTTTGAGAAGTATGAATGGTTCTATCCTCCAATACATTTTTATTTTTTTACCTCTTAGGATTTTGTCCTGATTAAAAATATATATATTTCTGAACATTTTCTAGGATAGATGGAAAGGCAAGAGATAACCCAGAAAGTAAAAAATGACCATTTCATTCAAGTATATGGTCTTACTGAATCCTTGTAAAAAAAAAAAATATGCGTACCTTAAAATTTAGTCTGCTTTAAAAGAAAATATTGCAAAGGGTTAATAGCAGATAACTTTGTTCAAAAGTTCTAACGATATAGTATCTTTCAGAAAAAGTGCAAAAACTAAAGAGTAAGTAGTAGAATTAACACTCTCCAAAATTCTATCTTTTTGGGAAAATTTATTAATTATTGTGAAGTGTGCAAATCAGGAAAATATCAATTTGGTTTTGTCCTGTATGATGGAACTCTTAGATATCCTGACCTAAACAGCAAAGAAGTCACACCACTGTATCTATCTCTCTATTACTGAGCATGACAACATTTGCTGCCTTTGAAAAACAGATAAATCACAAGACCTTATCAAGTTGTTTCAAATGCAGATAACAGGAAGCCATGTTCCTCTTCAGCTTGGGGAATTCCATATCCATTTGATCAGATTCATAAATTCTCACAGAATAACAATACCATTGTAGGGCATCATTGTAATTGTGCACCTGAAGTTTAAAAAGAAATAACAAAATTACATGGCTATCTCTACATATGACTAATTTTTCCAAGTCACTTCTAGAAACAAAAGGAAAATATATTGTGTTTTAAGGCAATCAAAACACAACACCCCCTCTATTTGAGTTCTACGTGCATTTAATTATTAGTCTTGATAATCAGTATAAGTTACAGATAAATTGGCAATCAATATTCTCTCTTCTTCCCTCACATTAGACATCTCACAGAAATCATCAATGAAATAAAAGACAATCTATGGAATGGGAGAAAATATTTTCAAACCACATATTCAATAGGGGGTTAATATTCAAAATATACAAGGAACTTGCACAACATAATAGCAAAAATTTTTTTTAATGGGCAGAAGATCTGAATAGACATTTTTCTAATGACAACTTACAAATGGCCAACAGGTACATGAGAAGGTACTCAACATTAATAATAACCAAAGAAACACAAATCAAAACCAGAATAAGATATCACATCATACATGTTAAAATGGCTATAATAAAAAAGATAAAAGATTAAAAATGCTAGCGAGGATGTGGAGAAAATGGAAACTTTATACACTGTTGGTGGGAATGTAAACTGGTACGACCACTTATGGAAAACAGTATGGAGGTTTCTCAATAAGTTAAAAATTGAACTGCCATGTGATCCAGCAATCCCACTTCTGGGTATATATCCAAAGGAAATGAAATCATTATCTCAAAGAGAAATTTGTATTGCTGTGTTCATTGCAACATTATTCACAATAGCTAATGTATTGAAACAACCAAGGTGTCTGTTTACTATTGCATGTCTAAAGAAAATACAGTATAGGAAGTCCTCAGGGTATGTTGGACGTTTTCAACGTACATTGTTTCATGGTTACAACGTCATCTCCCATTTATTTATTTAAAAAAAAATGTTCCGTCATTTTGATGTATGTGCTTTACATATGTGCTTTAGGTTTTTTATTATTTATTTACCACAAGTAAAGGTCAGGAATTGTTATCTTTAAATTTTGTTTACTGTTTCATTTCATTACTGCTGTGTATGTGCTTTATGTGAGTGACATAGGTGCTTATGTAGGTGGGTTCTGACTTAAAAGCAAAAATCGTGGTAAATCACACCATAGGAATGGATCTAACCCAATGTAACCCAAGGACCTACTGTATATGTATTCAATGGAGTATCAGCCTATATTATAAAGAGGTAATATGAAAATTAACCATCACTCCAACACACAAGGTGGCAATCCCCATGTGGAAACAAGATGGCCGTCAAGGGAGGGCCATGGGGAGTGATCAGGCCCACAGAGGAGGGCAGTTGGGGGGGACCAGGCATGCAGGGGAGGGCAGTTAGGGGCAACCAGGCTGGCAAGGGAAGGCAGTTAGGAGTGACCAGGCCAACAGGGGAGGGCAGTTGGGGCGACCAGGCCAGCAGGGGTGGACAGTTAGGGGTAATCAGATCAGCAGGGAAGCAGTTAGGCATCGATCAGGCTGGCAGGGGAGTGGTTAGGGGGTGATCAGGCTGGCAGGCAGAAGTGGTTAGGGGAAATTAGGCAGGTGGTCAGGTGAGCAGTTTGGAGCCAGCAGTCCTGGATTGTGAGAGGGATGTCCGACTGCCCTCGAAGGGTCCCAGATTGGAGAGGGTCCAGCCTGGGCTGAGGGACACCCCGGAAATTCGTGCACTGGGCATCTAGTTCAGCTATTTAAAAAAGAGAGAGAAATCCTGCCATTTGCGATAACATGAATGAACCTGGAAGATATAAGGCTGAGTGAAATAAGCCAAAGAAAGACAAACAGTGTATGGTATCACTTATGTGTGGAGTCGAACTTATAGAAATAAAGAATAGACTAGAGGTTACAAGGATTGGGGGATGGAGAAAATGGGGAGAGGTTAGTAAAAGGGTACAAACTTGCAGTTCTAAACGAAAAAGGTTCTGAAGATCTAATGTATAACATGTTGACTATAGTTCATAATACTGAATTATATGATTGAATTTTACTGAGAGTAGACTTGAAGTGATCTCACAAAAAAAGTAAATGTGTTCATTAAATCAAATGTTAGAACTCTTTTATGATGTACAATATATGCATATCGAATAAAATTATTACATTGTACTTTTTAACTATAACTTTGTCAAGAAATTAAAAAAAAAATCACGCATGGGCTGAAGAGCCTGAGGTGGTGGTAAACCATGCTAGAAAACTCTAAATGAAATTTAAAAGTTGTTACAATGATAAAATTTTTTTCAAGACAATAACCATAATTCACTATGCTAATACAGCTATTTTCTTTTTCTACATTCTATTTTAACTTTATTCTTTTGTAATCTTATATAGTTGTAATCATAGTATGTAATACAATTTCATGTTATATTCTTTCCATTAAATGTGTTTTGTAAATAATCTATGTTGCTATTTAGTCTTCACAGTTATCAATTTAAGGAATATAAAACATTTGATTAAATTTTAATATTTGCTATTTAATTTTGAGGCACTTTAAATTTTTCAGTGATAACAAGCTAATGGGAAAAAATTAACAGAAATAACTTTGATGACTTTTTTAAACTAAGAAAATTCAGGTTGCTCATGCACACCAATGAGTCTCTTGTACTCTATCAAGAAGCTTCACATTTTTTTCAAGGAATAACAGGATTCACTAGGACTAAAAGGAATAAGACACACTCTTAAACTAGAAATAACTGTGCTGAGTAGGTACTACCTTTGACTATTTACAATTAAGATTATATTCTTCTCTAGTTGATCAAAATGAGAGTTTAAAAAAATCTTTCTGTAAGACTGGAAAATTAGGGAAAAGAAAAAGACTCAATAGGAGAAGGAATTCTGGAGTACTTTTTCTTCAACTCAGTAAAGAAATACAGGCCCTCTAAAAAAAAAACAACCAAAAATACCATTCTATTTGCAGTAGCTAAACTTAAGAAATAAAGCAAGACATTTTGATATATACATATATTGTGAAATGTTCACCACAATCAAGCTAATTAACATATACATAATCTCACCTAGTTAACATTTCTTTTTTGTGGTGAGCACACTTAAGATTTACTCTCTTAACATATTTCAATTATATAATACATTATTATAATTACAGACATCACACATTGTATTAGGTCTCTATAACCTTTTAATAGAATAACTTAAAGTTTATATTCCTGGACCAACATACCCCCAATTTCCCCAACCACCAAATCCTGGTAACCACCATTCTACTTTGTGTCTATGAGTTCGACTTTTTAAAATTCCACATATACCCCTGGGCAGTGTGCTCGATTCTCATTCAAGGACACATACCTGGGTTACTGGTTCAATAACTGGCCAAGTTGTTGGGGGCATTCAAGAAACAACCAATCAGCCAAAACCGGTTTGGCTCAGTGGATAGAGCATCAGTCTGCAGACTGAAATGTCCCGGGTTCGATTCTGGTCAAGGGCATGTATCTTGGTTGCGGGCACATCCCCAGTAGGGGGTGGGCAAGAGGCAGCTGATTGATGATTCTCTCTCATCGATGTTTCTAACTCTCTATCCCTTTCTCTTCCTTTCTGTAAAAAATCAATAAAATATATTTTTTAAAAAAGGGAAACAACCAATCTTTCTCCTCTCTCTCTCTCCCTCTCCCTCTCCCTCTCCCTCTCCCTCTCCCTCTCCCTCTCCCTCTCCCTCTCCCTCTCCCTCTCCCTCTCTCTCTCTCTCTCTCTCTCTCTCTCTCTCTCTCTCTCTCCCTCTCCCTCTCCCCCCCCCCCCGCTTCCACTCTTTCTAAAAGCCAATGGAAAAAATATCCTCAGGTGAGGATTAACAACAACAAAAATAAATAAATAAATAAATAAAATTTAATTCCACATACACCATATCATGTAACATTTGTCTTTCTATGTCTTGCTTATTTCACTTAGCATAATGTCTTCCAGGTTCAGCCATGTTGTCACAAATGGCAGGTTTTCCTATAGATCATTTTGGGTAGAATGGTCATTTTAACAATATTAATTTTTCCAATCCATTAACATGGGATCTTTCCAGTTTTTGTGCCTTCTTCAACTTCTCTCATCAATTTCTTATTGTTTTAATGTACAGATATTTCATCTTATTGGTTAAATATATTTTGAAATATTTTATTGTTTTAGATACTATTATGGTTTTAGGTACTATAACTGGGTTTACTTAGTTTCTTTTTTTGGATAGTTTACTGTTAGAGTATAAAAACAAAATTTTTGTATGTTGACTTTGTATCATGTAACTTTACTAATTTGTATATCTGTTGTAACAGGTTTGTATTTTTTATGTGCGATCTTAAGGTTTTCTATATATATGATTATGTCATCTGCAAATAGAGACAATTCTAATTCTTCCTTTCCAATTTGGATGCCTAATTGCTCTAGTTAAAATGTTCAGTACTTTGTTGAATAGAGTGGTGATGATAAGCATACTTGTCTAGTTCCATGATGTTAGCTATGGGCTTGTCATAAATGGTCTTTATTTTGTTGAGGTACATTCATTTTACACCTAATTTGTTGAAAGTTTTAATCATGAAAGAATGTTATATTTTGTTAAATTTTTTTCTGCATCTATTGAGATGACTATATTTTTAATCCTTCATTCTGTTAGATGTGATGTATCTTATTTATTGATTTACATAAGTTATACCATCCTTGCTTCCCAGGGATAAATCCTATTTGATTGTTGTGTATGAACTTTTTAATGTGCTGTTGAATTCAGTTTGCTATTATTTTGGTGAGGATGTTTGCATCTATGTTTATTAGGGATATTGGTCTACAGTTATCTTTTCTTTTAGTGTCCTGTCTGGCTTTACTATCAGTGCTATTAATGCTGGCCTTGTAAAATGAGTCTGGAAGTGTGAGATGAGCTTGAGTTTGAGAAGGATTGGCATTAATTCTTCCTCAAATATTTGGTAGAATTCATCTGTGAAACCATCTGGTCGTGGGCTTTTAGTGTGTGGGAGGTTTTTAAATTAATGATTCAATCTCCTTAATCATTATTAGTCTATTCAAATTTTCAATTTCTTCATGATTCAATCGAGGTAAGTTGTATGCTTCTAGGAATTTCTCCATTTCTTCTAGGTTATTGAATATGTTGGCATATAATTGTTCATAGTAGTCTCTTATAATCTTTGTAGTCTGTGGTATGAGTTGTAATGTCTCCTCTTTCATTTCTAATTTTATCTATTTGTGTCCATTCTCTTTTTTTTTCTTAGTTAGTCTAGTAAAATATTTGTCAATATTATTTATCTTTTTTTAAAGAAAGCAAACAACTCTTATTTTCATGGATATTTTCTATAGTTTTTCTGATCTCTATTTTATTTATTTCTGCTCTGACTTTTGTTATTTCATTCCTTCTGCCATGTTTGGGATTAGTGGTAGTTCCTTGAAGTATACAGTTGTAATGTCGATATTTTTTTCCTTACCACTATAAACTTCATTTTTACAACTACATTTGCTGTATCCCATAAGTTTTGGTATCTTGTGGTTTCATTTTCATTTGTCTCAAGATTTTTATAATTTCCTTTTGATTTCTTCTTTCGTCCATTGGTTGTTCAAGAGTTTAATTTCTATGTATTTGTGAATTTTCTAGTTTTTTTCATTATTAATTCCATTTTGAATTAATTTTTGCATAAAGTGTGAGGTTTGTGTCAAGATTAACTTGTTTACCTATTGATGTCCATTGCTCCAGAACCATTAGTTGAAAAGACCGTTCTTTCATTGAATACTTTTATGCACTTAGTTGAAAATCAGTGCATATTTGTATGGGATTATTTTGGGGTTCTTTATTATGTTCAACTGATCTTTCTGATAATACCACACAGTCTAGATATATACTGTAGCTATATAATAAGGTAGTGTGGTTCCTTCTACTTTATACCTCTTTCTCAGAATTGTTTTAGCTACACATTTTCATTCCTCTGCTTTTATGTTTATAGAATAATCTCATCTCTATATTTTTCTTTCTTTTGCTTGTATTCTATTTGTATCTTCATCTTTAAAGTATGTTTTCTAAGCCATAAATAAAACTGGGCCTTGCTTTTTCATCTAATTTGACAATGTCTGTCTTTTCACTGGGATATTGAAATTATTTTCATTCAATGTGATTTTGCATATGCTGAGATTTCAAAATATCATCTTGTTTTCTATTTGTTCCATCTAAATTTATTCCTTCTTTCCTCTTTTTATTCCTTATTTTAGTTTATTAAATATTTCTATAACTTTATTATTGTTATAGATCTTAAATTATAGATCTTGCTTTTAATACTTTTGGATATATAATATATCCAGAACTTGAATTACTAGATTATATGGTAATTCTATTTTGTAATTTTTTTAGGAATCACCATATTTCTTTCTTTATTTTATTATTTTTTCTTTTTTTCTTTTTTCTTTTTTTTTTTTTACAGGAACATGAACATAGGTTTAAGGGTTTTATTATCAAAGTCTTGTAAAACAATTTCAGAAACTGTACATCAACATGGCACAGACTATAGCCTACTTTTGTTTTTAATGCACAAAAGTGAAGCTGGAAACTCCTGTAACTAAGAAAACAGTTGCCTAAATTACTTTGCATTTAACATGGAATCACTGTGGGCATAAGATTACTACTGCAGTAACAATAACACAAACTTATTGGTTTTATACATCTTGAGATAAAATAAAAAGTACATTATCAAGTACATTTGTCTCACTTTAAAAGCATATGGTCAATTTAAAATGCACTACCCCTTTTTCCAACACTTAAGATTAAAACAAATTAATTAAAGTGAAAAATTGAAAATTAGGACTAGATAACTTTTACAGATGGACTCAGGATAGGCAGATAGCTTTCAAAGATACAGGTGTGGAATAAATTATTTCAGGGGGAAAAATTCCCAAACACCTTATGAAAAACTATACAACTCTACTTCAAAAAAAATATGCTATTTACTCACTGCCAAAAATAGTTTCATTTGAAATCTTGTTTCTGTAATTAAAGCCTAAGCAGCCATCAAAAAAGATTAGTGCATATATAACCTTTCCAAGTTAAACAAAAGCCACAAAATTTCAGCCACAAGGCTTAGAGGATTAACTATTTCAAATGCTTATTTCCAGATGTATCTATAAGAATGTTAATTTGTCATGTGAACAAACAAGACCATAAGTAGATCCACCATGTTGGAAGATTTTAATGACACTGAGGATACTCCTGCCACAATTAACATGCAATCAGTGCATTCTCTACATGGCTCTATTATGGCAATGCATCAAATTCTAAGTGAACTTACTTAATAAAGGAGATTATATCAATACAACATAAACAATCCATGTCTGCTGTAGATGCATGCAGCTTTTCACTTCTGTTATGAAGCAGTGCCAGAATAGTCAAGCTGCTTGGTTTCTCAATCAGATTTTACCACATCAAGAATTGGTTACCCACAAAGCATTTTCTAAAACTTTTGGATGTAAATAATATCAATATCAGGAGCTTTATAACCATTTATAGCTCAGAGCTGTATACATCTAAGGTTTGAGATGAACAAATACAGCATGAAGAAATCACACAAAGGAATGACACTGATGCATGTATACAGGTGGATTCTATGGAGGCCATATTCAGTCACTCATATCCATGACTTCTTCATGATGATCATCACCATTCACTTTGGATTCTCTCAGGGGATCACCAGTTCCCTTTTCCACAGAACATCCCTTTGTTTTTGGGGAAACTGGTTCTGTTGGTTTCTTCTCTTCTTTTTTTCTTTCTCGCTGTCATACCCCTGTTCCTCTTCATCATAATCCCATGTAACCTGTTTTACATCTTTATCACTCTGATTTTCTTTCCTGATCCTTTTCTTTATCTTTACTTTTCTTCTTCTTGCTTGTTGATAGTTCTCATTCATCTCTGCCTCTTTCTTTGTCTTTATCTTTCTTCTTCTCCTTTTTATGCCTCCTAGGGGATGGTGAGCGAGACAATTTTCTTTTCAGAGACCTGGGCTTTTTAGGAGATCTTGTGCCACTCCTGCTTTGTCGACGTCGTCTCTCTCTGCTTGCACTTCTGGACCATCTGGCTGTGCTGTAACTTTTTGGTGGTGTTTTGGAACGTTTCTTTTCTTTGTCTTCTTTCTTTTTGTCTCTGTTTTTGGATGTGCTCCTTTACCTTCTCCCTCTCTCTCTGGAATGAGATCTTCTCCGCCTGGGACTTTTGGATCGTCGCCTACTCCTTGACTTAGAATGTGACCTCCTTCTAGATCTGCTTCTGGACCGCCTGTGTCTGGAAGATGAAGGAGTCCTCCTCCTCCTAGAGCGTGATCTTGACCTTGAGTGCCTTAGTTTTTCTTCTTTTTTATCTGGTTCTATGGCAGCAGATATTAGGGACTGTGCTTCTTGTACTCTCTTCATGGCTTCCTCTATTTCTTTACTAGAGGTATCTGATTTCAGACTTGGTGAAACAAGACCAGCAGCTACATGATTCAATTTGGGATCAACAGTACTCATAAGCTTTAGCAGTTGATCTGCAGCAAGAGACTGAGAGTTCAAGTTTGCTCCAGGAAGCCCAAGTGCAGCAAGGGCAGGATCAAGAGTAGGAGCTCTCAAAGCAGCCAATGGAAGAGCGCCAATCTGGGTGTGTTAGGAGTAGGCAAGAGTCCACCACCAGGCAGAAGACCTGCCACTGCATTAGCTGATGCCAACAGAGACAAAGCCTTAGTCTCATCAGGAATAACTCCTTCTGCATATGGTATGACTATCAATGCTCTGTCAACGAATACAGTGTTTGTCAGATGCTGAGCCACAACTTCTGAGTCTGGATCGTGGAATTTTACAAAGCAGACACGGGATGAGACCGGCAAAGGTGAATCATCCGGCAGGAAGAGGTGCAGTTCGTCGATCTTACCTAGGAAACCGAAGAGGGTCTGCATCTGGTCAGAGCTAGTGCTTGGGGAGACATTAGCCACCTGGATTACTCGGTGCCGCCACTTGGGCCCGGGCCGGCAGTGCTGGGGACAATGGTAATATTACTCATGGCGCTGCTCGCTCTTGAGTGAAGTAATTCCAAGAGACCAGGGCTGGCACCGACAACGGGAAGGGCTCCTCTCACCATGTTGCTTTCTATAGTAGCATTCTATTTTACATTCCTACAAACTATTTTAATTTTTAAATAATATTTTTTTTAATGATTATAGAATTCTAGTTTGATAGTTTTTCCTTTAGTTATTTTTAAATTGTTGCTCCACTGTGTTCTTGCTTAAACTGCTTCTACTGAGGACTCTGATGTTCTGCTTCATTTGTTCCCCTGTATGTAGGGTGTCCTTTTTCTTTGGCTGCTTTTAAAATATTCTCTTTATCACTGGTTTTGAGCAATTTGATAATGTGCCTTGGTGTAGTTTTGTGTTTCTTATGTTTTGGGTTTGCTACACTTTCTGATTCTGTCTGTTTAGAGTATTTTTTAAGTTTTAAAAGTTTTCAACCATTAATTTTTTAGTATATGTATTTTCTCATTTGAGGATTCCAATTACCTCTATATTAAGCTACCTGAAGAATTTCTGTAGCTCACTGATGTTCTTTCAATTTTTTTAATCCCCCCCCCGCACCCCCCCCCCCCCCGCATGGTTCATTTTGGATAGCTTTTATTGCTATGCCTTCAAGATCACTACTCTTGTCTTCTATAATGTCTAATCTGATGTTTGTACTATCCATCATGTTGTTTTCATCCTAGACATAGTTTTCATCTTGAGAATTTGGATTTTTTAATATCTTCCATGCCTCTACTTAACTTTTTGAATATATGGAATATAATTATAAGAGCTGTTTTAATGTCCTATGCTAATGTTAATTTCTGTGTCAGGTGATTGTGTATTCTTTTTAATATAGGTTGCGTTTTCCTCCCTCTTGAATGCCTGGTAATTTATTACTAGATGATGAACATTGTGAACTTTAATTTCTTGCGTGCAGGACAGATTTGTATTCCAATAAATATTTTTACTTCTACTCTGGGAAGCAATGAAGTTCCTTGGGATCAATTTGATCCTTTCAGGTCATACTTTTCTGATTTTTAGGTAGTTCTCAAGCAGTGCTCAGTGTAGGATTCCCTATTACTGACACAACACTCTTCTGAGTTCTTTACCTAGTGCTCCATGAATTAGAGCAAGTATGTCAAACATGCTTGAATTAGAGGTTTTCTAGTCTGGCTGGTATGAACAGGTTCTATTTCCAGAACTATGTGAGTCCTAGGCATTATTACCTCTATTTTATTTTATTAAAAATAGTTTATTGCTTTTTAGAAAGAAGAAAGGAAAAAGAAACATTGATTTGAAGCGTAACATCAGTTGCTTCTTGAATGCCTCCAATAGGGGTTAAGCCCGCAACCCGGGTATATACACTGACCAGAAATCAAATCAGCAATCTTTTAGTGCATGGAACAATGCCCAACCAAGTGAGCCAAACCAGTCAGAGAACCTCTAATTATTTTATTTTATTTTATTTTATTTTATTGCAGTTTAATTTCTTTATTGGTTAAGATATTACATATTTGTCCTCATTCCCCATTACCTTCCCAAACTCCCCTCCATTCATGCCCTCACCCCCCAATTGTCTGCAAACACTGGTTAGGCTTCTATGCATGCATACAAGTCCTTTGGTTGATATCTCCCCCTACCCTACCCTCCCCTACCTGCCCTCCGAGGTTTGACAGTCTTATGGATGCTTCCCTATCTCTGGATCTGTTTTGGATCAGATTAGTTTATGTTGTTCATTATTTCTCATAGATGAGTGAGATCATTTGATATTTCTCTTCCTCTGACTGGCTTATTTCACTTAGCATACTCCTCTCCAGTTTCATCCATGTTGTTGCAAATGGTAGGAATTCCTTCTTTTTTAGAGCACTGTAGTTTTCCATTGTGTAGATGTACCACAGTTTTTAATCCACTCATCTGCAGATGGGCACTTATGCTGTTTCCAAATCTTAGCTATGGTAAATTGTGTTGCTAGGAACAAAAGAGTGCATATATCCTTTCTTATTGATGTTTCTAGTTTTTTGGGATATATTCCTAGTAGTGGTATTACTGGGTCAAATGGAAGTTCAATTTTTAGTTTATTGAGGAAACTCCATCTGTTCTCCACAGTGGCTACAACAGTCTGCATTCCCACCAGTAGTGCATGAGGGTTTCTTTTTCTCCGCATCCTCTTCAACATTTGTCATTTATTGATTGGTTGATGATAGCCACTCTGACAGGTGTGAGATGGTACCACATTGTCATTTTGATTTGCATCTCTCAGATAATTAGTGACACTGAGCATGTTTTCATATGTCTCTTGGCCTTCCTTCTGTCTTCTTTTGAAAAGTTTCTATTTAGGTCATTTGTCCATTTCTTGATTGGATTGTTTATCTTCCTTTTGTTGAGTTGCATTAGTCCCCTGTAGATATTGGAGATTAAACCCTTATCAGTGATAACATTGGCAAATATGTTCTCTGATGTAGTGGTCTTTCTTATTGTTATGTTGATGTTTTTTTTATTTTTTTGTTTTTGTTTTTTGCTGTGCAAAAGCATTTTATTTTGATGTACTCCCATTTTTTTATTTTCTCTTTAGTTTTCCTTGCCCTAGAAGTTGTATCAGTGAAGAAGTTCCTTCTACATATGTCTGAGATTTTGCTGCATGTGGATTCCTCTAGTATTTTTATGGTTTCCCATCTTATATTTAAGTCCATCCATTTTGAGTTTCTTTTTGTGTATGGTGTAAGTTGGTGGTCTAGTTTCATTTTTTTTGCATGTATCTGTCCAATTTCCCCAATACCATTTATTGAAGATTCCATTGTATGTTCATGCCTCCTGTGTCGAATATTAATTGGGCATAGTGGTTTGGGACTATTTCTGGGTTCTCTATTCTATTCCATTGATCTATATGTCTGTTGTTGTGCCAGTACCAGGTTGTTTGAGAACAGTGGCTTTGAAAAAAAGCTTGATATTTCGTATTGAGATCCCACCTACTTTGTTCTTCTTTCTCGGGATTGCTGTGGCTATTCGGGATTTTTTATTCCAGATAAATTTTTGTTGAGTCTATTCTAGGTCTGTGAAATATGCCATTGGTATTTTAATGGGGAATGCATTGAATCTATAGATTGCTTTAGGTAATATGAACATTTTGGTGATGTTGATTCTACGAAGCCATGAACATGGTATGTTCTTCCATCTGTTTATATCTTCCTCTATCTCGTTTTTTTCAGTTTCCTATAGTTTTTTGCATATACCCTGTTTCCCTGAAAATAAGACAGTGTCTTATATTAATTTTTGCTCCAAAAGATGCGCTAGGTCTTATTTTCAGGGGATGTCTTATTTTCCAATGAAGAAGAATACAGTACACATTTATTGTTAAATGAAAATAAAGGAAATTTATTACCTGTATACAGTACGGTAAATTAATTTTCATTCTTAGACAGAGCCTGGAGGGGGCCTTATTTTCTGGGGGATGCCTTATATTTCACTCAGAAGGAAACCTGTAAGTAGGTCTTATTTTCGGAGGATGTTTTATTTTCGGGGAAACACGGTAGGTCTTTTACCTACTTAGTTAAGTTTATTCCGAGGCATCTTAATTTTTTTGGTATGATGGTAAATGGGATTGCTTTTTAAGTCTCTTTTTGTACGTTCACTATTAGTGTATAGAAATGCCATAGATTTCTTGGCATTGATTTTGTATCCTGCTACCTTGCGAAGACTCAATAGGAGAAGGAATTCTGGAGTACTTTTTTCTTCAACTCAGTAAAGAAATACAGACCCTCTAAAAAAAAAAAAAAACCAAAAATACCATTCTATTTGCAGTAGCTAAACTTAAGGAATAAAGCAAGACATTTTGATGGAGTCTTTAGCATTTTCTATGTGTAGTATCATGTTGTCTTTGAATAAGGGCAGTTTTACTTCTTTTCCAATTTGTATACCTTTTATTTCTTCTTCTTGTCTGATAGCAATGGCTAGTACTTCCAGTACGATGTCAAACAGGAGTGGTGAGAGAAGGGATCACTCTCTTTTTCCTGTTTTTAGGGGAAATGGTTTTAGCTTTTGTTCATTGAGTGTGATGCTGGCTGTGGGTTTATCATATATGGCTTTTATGATGTTGAGGTATGGTCCTTCTATTCCCACCTTCTTGAGAGTTTTTATCAAGAAAGGGTGTTATGCCGAAGCCGGTTTGGGTCAGTGGTAGAGCGTCGGTCTGCGGACTGAAAGGTCCCAGGTTCGATTCCGGTCAAGGGCATGTACATTGGTGGCAGGCACATCCCCGGTGGGGGGGTGTGCAAAAGGCAGCTGGTCGATGTTTCTCTCTCATCGATGTTTCTTGCTCTCTATCTCTCTCCCTTCCTCCTCGCTGTGAAATATCAATAAAATATATTTAAAAAAAAAAAAGAAATGGTGTTAGATTTTGTCAAATGCTTTTTCTGCGTCAATTGATATGACTATGTGATTTTTCTCCCTCAATTTGTTTATGTAATGTATCACGTTTATTGATTTGTGGATATGTACCATCCTTGTATCCCAGGGATAAATCCTACTTGGTCATGGTGTATGATCTTTCTGATGTATTTCTCGATTTGATTTGCTAGAATTTTGTTGAGGATTTTGGCATCTATTATCATGAGGGATATTGGCCTGTAATTCTCTTTCATTGTGTTGTCTTTATCAGGTCTTGGTATTAGGGTGATGCTGGCTTCATAGAATGTGTTTGGAAGGGTTCCATCCTCTTGAATTTTTTGGAATACTGTGAGAAGGATAGGTTTTAGTTCTTCCTTGAATGTTTGGTATAACTTCTGTGAAGCCGACTGGCCCTGGGCTTTTGTTTGCTGGAAGTTTATGATGACTGTTTCACTTTTTTCCAGAGTTAATGGCCTATTGAGATTTTTTAGAATCTTCCTGATTGAGTTTTGGAAGATTGTATTTTTCTAGGAATATGTCCATTTCCTCTAGGTTGTCTAGTTTGTTGGAATAGAGTGGTTTATAATGTTTTTAAACAATCCTTTGCGTTTTGGTGGGGTCTGTTGTTATTTTGCCTCTATCATTTCTCATTTTGTTTGAGTCCTCTCTCTTTGCTTCTTGGTGAGCCTGGCTAGAGACTTATCAATCTTGTTTATCCTTTCAAAGAACCAGCTCTTGGTTTCATTGATCTTTGGATTTTTTTTTTTATCCCTATGTCATTTATTTTTGCTCTAAGCTTTATTATCTCCTTCCTCTGATCACTCTGGACTTTTCTTGTTTAGATTATTTACTACCATTTTTTCTTGTTTTTTTGAGGTAGGCATGTAGAGCTATAAACTTCCCTCTCAGGACTGCTTTCATTGTGTTCCATAGGTTTTGGATTGTTGTGTTTTTATTGTCATTAGTTTCCAGAATGTTTTTAATTTCTTCTTTGATCTCATGGGTAACCCAATCAATATTTAATAACATGCTATTCAGCTTCCAAGTGTTTGAATGTTTTGGGTTGTTTTTTTTATTATAGTTCAATTATAATATTATGCTATTATGGTCTGAAAAGATGCTTGATATAACTTCAATCTTCTTCAATTTGGGGAGACTTTGTTTGTGACCCAGTATGTGGTCTACTTTTTAAAAATGTCCTATTTGCACTAGAGAAGAACATATATTCCACAGCTTTGGGGTGAAATGTTCTGAAGATGTCAATTAAGTCCATCTGATCTAGTGAGTCATTTAGGATTGTTGTTTCTTTGCTGATTTTTTGACTAGAGGATTTATCTAGTGACGTCAGTGGATAGAGCGTCGGCCTGTGGACTGAAAGGTCCCGGGTTCGATTCCGGTCAAGGGCATGTACCTTGGTTGCGGGCACATCCCCAGTAGGGGGTGTGCAAGAGGCAGCTGATCAATGATTCTCATCGATGTTTCTAACTCTATCCCTCTCTCTTCCTCTCTGTAAAAAATCAATAAAGTATATTTATTAAAAAAATGAAAACAGAATTCTCAAACCTGAAAACTTCTGTAAGCTCTTTTCCACAGTATGTTGTGTAAACAGCCTACTAATCCTGTTGGCAGTGGTCTTCCTGTTTCCTGACCTAAAAAACAAACAAACAACCTCAATATCTACAAACAAGAATGAAGATCTATTACATTAAATAAAATAGCTAACTATATTCAGACCCTATAACTTTAAGTAATGGCTACAAACAGAATCACATTAAGACAGGTTTTTATAATCAATTTTAGATTTACTAGCAAAACTTATTGTTATACAATACAATCAGAGCTTGGTAGATTCATAGTAATTCGCCCATCAATCTGTGATAGTTTTCCAACCTAGTTTCTCTTTAATGTATTTCCCATGTTCCAAATCATCATCTGGTATCTTAATGTTATTGTGAATGAACAACAGCAATGCTATAAATCATTAATAAGAAATGTTTATTATGTATAACCAGATCACATCAAGTTCAAAGGAACAGCCCATTAAACCTTCAAGCCTTTGTAAAATACTTTAAGACAATGTTTACACATAAACTTTATTACTTTAAATTGTAACTTATGTCTGATTGTTTATTGTCTAGACATTTACACGGTTCAAATATATTAACACATATTAACATAAAGTTTAAAACAATAAAATAATTATATACCCACTTCTTTCACCCCTTTGGCACTACCAATTTCTGCAAAGTCTTGATTAGAGACTGAAAGTCTCTGACACCAAAGCCTAGTCAGCAGATATACTTTGTGCCATGATTTGAAACAGATCACAAATGAAAGAAATGAAGGAAAACAAACGACTGGATATAGAATTCAAAACCATGGTTGTAAGGTTTTTTAAGAATTCCCTAGAAAAGGCCGATAAATTTAGTGAGAACCTTGAGAATATAAAAAAGGACCAAATAGAAATTAAACATACACTGACTGAAATAAAAAATATTATACAGAGACCCAATAGCAGACTAGAAGAACGCAAGAATCAAGTCAAAGATCTGAAATACAATGAAGCAAAAAAGACTCAACTGGATAAGCAAAATGAAAAAAGAATCCAAAAAGTTGAAGATAGTGTAAGAAGCCTCTGGGACAACTTCAAGTATACCAACATCAGAATTATGGATGTGCCAAAAGAAGAGAGAGAGGAAGATACTTAAAACCTATTTGAAGAAATAATGACAGAAAACTTCCCCCACCCAGTAAAAGAAACAGACTTACAAGTTCAGGAAGCACAGAGAACCCCAAACAAAAGGAATCCAAAGAGGACCACACCAAGACACATCATAATTAAAATGCCAACAGCAAAAGACAAAGAGAGAATCTTAAAAGCAGCAAGAAAAAAACAGTTAGTTACCTACAAGGGAGCACCCATACGATTGTCAGTTGATTTCTCAACAGAAACTATGCAGGTCAAATGGGAGTGGCAACAAATATTCAAAGTGATGAATAGCAAGAACATACAAGCAAGATTACTCTACCTAGAAAAGTTATCTTTCAGAATGGAAGATCAGATAAAGAGCTTCACATATAAGAAAAGGCTAAAGGAGTTCATTACCACCAAACCAATATTATATGAAATGCTGAAAGGTATTCTTTAAGAAGAAGAGGAAGAAAAAAGTAAAGATAAAAATGATGAACAACAAATAGTAAGGGCATGGGGGGGGATCAGGTGGAGAGGAGCTGGGGGGGAAGAGGAAAACCTGTAATAATCTGAACAATAAAAATTTATTAGTAAAAAAACAAAAACATGGTAAGGTATATACATATATAATACCTTAATTAAAAAAATGAGGGAAAAAAAAGAAAAAATACACTAAAACAACAACAACAAAAAAACAAAAACAAAAATATATATCTATTAACAAGTGAACCTAAAAATCAAGTGAATTAAAAACTGAGAAACAGAATAAACTGGTGAATATAATAGAATCAGGGGCATAGAAAGGGAGTGGACTGATAATTCGTAGGGGGAAAAGGGTATGAAAGGTGCAGGAAGAGACTGGACAAAAATCGTACACCTATGGATGAGGACAGTGTGGGGGAGGTAAGGGTAGAGGGTGGGTGGGAACCTGGTGGAGGGAAGCTATGGGGTGGAAAAGGAGAAACAACTGTAATAATCTGAACAATAAAGATTTATTAAATTTAAAAAAATACCCACATAATGGAGGATCCAAGATGGCTACTCAGGTAGACACCTAACCGCAGCAGCACACAACAATTTCAATGGAATACAACTAAAATGTAGAGTGGACATTGCCCAGAGCTACAGGTAGTCGACTGACTGAAAATTCTACAACAAGAAGGAAAGAGAAAACCAGAAAGAAAATAAGAGGAGCTGAAAAAAGCCTAAGGTACGGAGACATGCTGCGCGCCCACACGCGCACGCGGAGAGGTCGCAGCCGGAGAGGAGGAGAAGGCAGGGTGCCTGACTGGCGTTCCCTAGCAGGAAGGAAATAAAACCCCCACCCTGGCCTGAACCCCCGAACCGGCAGCGCTGAGCCCCAGTTCTGGGCCAGACCCTGGGGACCCAGGCTCGGGCAAGGGGAGATGGGGCTGTGAGGCGGAATCCCAGGGGAGTGGCGAAAAGCAGGGCCCCCGGAGTCGCACGCACATTGCGCACAGAGGACAGAATGTTGACTCTGATGCTGGATTGCCCTAGTGGGAAGGAGAAAAAGAGCTCCAGACTGGAGGAACGCGACCAGGAGCCCCTGCCGGACACCGGCCAGCCAGGCGCCAGCAAGGAACCGGGCGACGGGGCCCCCAAGGGCCCCGTAATAATATGAACAATAATATGAACAATTGTAATAATATGAACAATAAAGATTGATTTAAAAAAAATAAATTAATTAAAAAATAAAAAAAAATACCCACATAAGAGTAAAATGTTATAATACTTAGGGACTAAAAGTGTATAATCTGATAGCACAATTAAACTAAGATTCCCTGAATGTAATCTTAGGAAAATTAATTATTCTGGATAACCAAGTTTTCCAGTTGACTGACAGTTTACTTTTATTAAAAATAAAACATTTTTTGTTTTAAAAAGTCTAAGTAATTTCATTATTTTTTCTAAAATTTTCTAAACATAATTTCTAGTTTTCTGAAGCACATTTTAATTATTTCTTGACCATTCAAAGTCAACAATAACAAGTACCGTATTTTGTTATACTATTATTATATCAAAGTGATGCTTTTGGATATTACTATAGAATATAGTTCAGATTATTATATACATTTTAATGTTTGAAATGTTTTATAAATTTGTAGAGGTTTTTTTCCCCCTATCTTATGGTCAGGTTAGCCATATATTTCTCTATAGACCCTTAAATATTTTTTAAAATATTTTTTTAACATCTTATTGATTTTTAGAGAGGAAGGGAGAGGGATAGAGATAAAAACATCGAGAAAGAAACATCATCCATTAGCTGCCTTCTGTATACCTCCTAGTAGGAATAAAGCCCACAACCTCAGCATGTGCCCTGACCAGGAATCAAATTAGTGACCTATTGGTTTCCGGGTCAGTGCCCAACCACTGAGCCACATTGGCCAGGCCCTTTCACTCTTTTATAAAAATATATTTTTTATTGATTTCAAAGATAAAAGGGAGAGGGAGAGCTAGAAACATCAATGATGAGAAAGAATCTTTGATTGGCTGTCTTCTGCACACCTGACACTGAGGATCGAGCCCACAACTAGGCATTGAATCTGGGACTCTTCAGTCCACAGGCCAATGCTCTATCCATTGAACCAAACCAGGTAGCACCCTTTCACTCTTTTTAATATGTTACTATTAAAATGTTAAGGGTTGGCCCTGGCTGGTGTGGCTCAGCTCGTTGGGCATCATCCCTTGCACTGAAAGGTTAGTAGTTTGTTTCCCAGTCAGGGCACATGCCCGGTTTGTGGGCTTGATCCCCAGTGAAGAGCATGCAGGAGGCAGCCAATCGAAGTTGATGTTTCTCTCTCATTGGTGTTTCTATCTCTCTCTCTATCTAAAATATCAATTAAAAATTAAAATTGAGTCTAAAAATAACTAGATTCTTAGTAAGGGTCTGGAGGAGGGTGCCATCAGTAAAATATGTTTTATAGAATCTAGAGTTCAATAGGCTCTTAGAGATTATCTAGTCCAGCAGTCACCAACAGGTGGTCCATGGACCACTGGTGGTCCGTGAGGTCCAAAAGGTTGGTGACTGCTGCTCGAAAGATTTCCTTTTAAAAAAATTATCAATAACTAGCCCTGGCCAATATAACTCAGTTGGTTGGGCAACATCCATATACCAAAAGGTTGCTGGTTTGATTCATAGTCAAGGTACATGCCTGGGTTGCAGGCTCGGTACCCAGTAGGATGCATGTAAGAGGCATTTGATTGATGTTATATTTTCACATGGATGTATCTCTCTTCTCCCTTCCTCTTGCTCTAAAAATCAATAAACTACATTTAAAAAATATCAATATATCAATAACTATGTTTTTATAAAAACATGATAAATGCTTATAAAACTCAAGCAATTTAGTAAAATATAAAGAAATTATCTAAAATGCCATTACTCAGAATAAATTTCAATGTTAACATTTAGTAACTATATCTCTCTATATATCTAGAGTTGGAAGAAGAGATTGGGGTGAGAATTTTCTAAGAAAGGGATCATACTATTTGTGTTCTTCAGGATATAAGAGTCTACAGACAGGTGGGGGTTAAGAGAATGCTAAGATTTGGCTCTACATCTCTGCTTTAACTAAAGTAACTCTAGGGACAGGGTTCATATAAGATAGCATCACAAAAAGATGTTACTGACTAAATAGAAGTTAACAACTAGGAATTATAGTCCACAATTTTCATTTCATAGTTGGGAAAAAACAAGATCCAGAGATACTATTGATTTTCTCAAAGGCATACAACTAATTTGAGATCAAACTGAAAACAAGAAATTAGGCTTCCAACATCACAATTTTCTACTGCACATATGTCATGAGTTTTAAGCTCAGAGGTTTATCTGTTTTTGTTGCTATTTTGTTATTTTTGCTTAGTTCCTCATTCTAACTTGCCAAACAAGTAAAATCTGGATAAGTGAGGTATTACAGCTATAGGTTATGAGAGGGTAAAAAAGGAATGAGAAAAAGGAAAAATACTGGTATGTTGACCTGAGTATTTCACTACTGTTCTGACATCTACCTTCGAATACATGCATGTTAACACCTTTCTAAAACATCTGTAGAAATCCTACTGACCTACAATGATTTCTTCAATCTTTTCCTTGGCAAGCAGATCTTCCTTCCTTTGTAAAAGTATGTCAATGTGGAGCAATAAAGCTTTTCCAATATTTTCTGATGACTTAAAATGTTCACAGATAATCTTCAGGAAATGAAATCCAACAAATTCTCTGTTAAATGAAACAAAGTCATAAGTGGTGTGAATAGAATAAATGTGTTTGTTTTGTTTTTTTAAACAATGGGACCAAAGTTTATTTGGGTATGAGCAAAGGTGAAGATAAAACTATATCTGAGCTTAAGTAATATCACTAAATAATTAAATAAGCCTATTTGTTAAACAAAACAAACATTTAATTCAATTTCTGTTTATTAAACCACAAATATTTTATTTTCGTGAACACCTATAGTCAGGTAGTCATCTCTCTCCTAATATTTTATTTACACTTTTTTCCAGAAATGATACTAATTTATAAAAACTGGGTCATATGATCCAGTGAAGATACATGAACTGACATTAGAAATTTACCAGTCACTTGTGATGATAATGTTTAGAATTTATTCTCTTAGCAACTTTCAAATACACCATATTTATAGTCACCATGTTAAACAGTACTTCTCTAGTATTTATCTTGTAAATGGCAGTTTGTACTTTTGGACCACCTTCTCAAGTCATTATGCTATACACCTTTAAACTTTTACAGTGCTGAATGTTATCTATCTATCTATCTATCTATCTAAAGGCTAATATGCTAATAGCCCCTTCGGCTGTTCGACCATTCGACCAGTTGCTATGATGCACTCTGGATAGATGTATTGAATTAAATTTATAGAACATTTCACCCCAAAGCTGTGAAATAAACATTCTCAAGTCCACATGGATCATTCCCAAAGATAGATCACATGTTAGGACACAAAAACAAGTCTCTAAAATTTTAAGAAGATTCAAATCATTTCAAGGATCATCTCAGATCACAGTGGAATGAAATTAGAAATCAACTACAATAAAAATACCCCAAAACATTCAAACACATGGAGGCTAAATAGTGTGTTATTAAACAACTAGAGGCCTGGTGCACGAAATTTGTGCATGGGGGAGAAGGGTGTCTCTCAGCCCAGCCTGCAACCTCTCCAATCTGGGACCCCTCAAGGGATGTCCGACTGCCTACCGGGATCGTGCCTACATGGGCAGTTGGACATCCCTCTCACAATCTAGGACTGCTGGCTCCCGACTGCTCACCTGCATGCCTTCCTGATTGCCCCTAACCGCTTCTGCCTGCCAGCCTGATCACCCCCTAACCACTGCCCTGCCAGCCTGATTGATGCCTAACTGCTCCCCTGCCAGCCTGATTGCTCCTAACTGTCTTCTCCTGCAGGCCTGTTCCCCCCCAATTGCTCTCCCCTGCAGGCCTGGGTTCCCCCAAACTGCCCTGCCCTGCAGGCCCAGTATCCCCCAACTTCCCTACTCAGATGGCCAGGTCACTCCTAACTTCCCTCCCCTGCAGGTTTGATTGCCCCCAACTGCCCTCCTCTGCAAGCATGATTGCCTACAACTGCCCTCGCCTGCAAGCCTGATCCCTCCCAACTGCCCTCCCCTGCTGGCCATCTTGTGGCGGACATCTTTTGTCCACATGGGGCAGCCATCTTTGACCATATGGGAGCAGCAATCTTGTGTGTTGGAGTGATAGTCAATTTGCATATTACTCTTTTATTAGATAGGATAGAGGCTTGCTGCACGGGTAGGGGCCAGGTGGTTTGCCCTGAAGGATATCCTAGATCAGGTTGGGGGTTCCCATGGGGCATTGGGTGGCCTGGGTGAGGGGCCTGTGTTGGTTTGTAGGCTGGCCATGCCCCAGTGACCCAAGTGGAGGCCCTGGTATCTGGGATTTATTTATCTTCTATAATTGAAACTTTGTAGGCTTGAGTGGAGGCCAGGGCTGGCCAGGATGAGCAGGAAGCTTGGCTTCCTCCATTGCTAGAGAAACCGAAGATCCTGTTTGTTCTGTGGATGCAACCATCTTGATTGGGTTAATTTGCATACTAGCACCTGATGGCTGGTAGGTGTGGTGGAGGTACAGTCAATTTGGATATTACTCTTTTATTAGATAGGATGACTGGTTACCAATGAGAACAAGAAACAAATCAAATACTTCCTGGGAAAAAAAGAAAATGAACACCCAACAATCCCAAATCTCTGGGACACAGAGAAAACATTCATGAGAGAGTAAAGGTCTATAAGTCTACCTCAAAAAATAAGAAAACTAATAATAAATTATTTAACCCTACAACTTAAAGAACTAGAAACAGAACAACAGAAAAGCCTAGAGTAAATAGAAGGAAGGAACTAATAAAGATTAGAGCAGATATAAATGGCAGAATCTAAAAAAAAAAAAATACAAAATAAAATCAATGAAACCAAGAGCTGGTTCTTTGAAAGGACAAAAACCACTGATGTATCAGACGAGAGAGAGAGAGAGAGAGAGAGAGAGAGAGAGAGAGAGAGAGAGAGAGAGAGAGAGAGCTCCTATCTGGTTTGGCTCCATGGATAGAGAGCATCAGCCCGTGGGCTGAAGGGTCCCAGATTCGATTCTGGTGAAAGGCACATGCCAGCATTGTAGGCTCGATCCCCATCAGAAGTGTGCAAGAGGTAGCCTATGACTTATTCCTTCTCATCATTGAAATTTCTATATTCTCTCTCTGTCTCCCATCCTCTGAAATCAATATATATGTGTGTGAAGCCAAATAAATAAAATCAGAAACAAAAGTGGACAAGTAACCACCAACAGCACAGAAATACTAAGGATTATAAGAAAATACTATGAAAAACTACATGCCAACAACTTGGACAATATGGACGAAATGGACAAATTCCTAGAAAAATACTATCTCCCAAAACTGAATAAGGAAGAATCAGAAAACCTGAATAGGCCAACAACAACTGAGGAAATAGAAGCAGTAATGAAAAACTCCCAGCAAACAAAACCCAGGTCCCAATGGTTTCACAGGGGTGTTTCACCAAAGATTCAAAGAACTAGCCCCTATACTCCTCAAATTATTCCAAAAAAAATTCCAAGAGGGAGGTATACGTCCAAGCTCTTTTTATGAGGCCAACATAACCCTAATTCCAAAACCAGATGAAGACACTACAAAGAAAGAGAATTACAGTCCAATATCTCTAATGAACATAGAGGCTAAAATCCTCAATAAAATATTAGCAAAGCAGATCCAGCAATATATTAAAAAGATCACACACCATACCAAGTGGGATTTATTCCACTTAGGCAAGGCTAGCACAGTATTCACAAATCAATAAATGTGATACATCACATAAAGAAAATGAAAGACAAACATCACATGATCACATCAATAGATGCATGAAAAATAATCAACCAAATCCAACACCCATTTTGATAAAAACTTTCAGCAAAGTGGGAATATAGAGAGCATTATCTCAACATGATAAAGGCCATAAATGACAAATCTACAGGGAACATCATAGGAAATGAGCAAAAACTAAAACCATTTCCCCTAAGACAGAAACAAAGCAGGGATGTCTGCTTCTACTTTCACCACTGTTATTCAATACAGTACTGGAAGTCCTAGCCACAGCATTCACACAAGAAGAAGAAATAAAAGGCATCCAAATTAAAAAGGAGGAAGTAAAACTCTCATTCTTTGCATATGACATGATATTGTACATAGAAAACCCTAAAGATTCCACCAAAAAAACTACTAGATTTAACAAATGAATTTGGCAATGTAGTAGGATATATAATCAACACCCCAAAATTGATGGCTTTTTTTATATACCAATAATGAATTATCAGAAAGATAAACTAAAAAAGCAATCTCATTTACCACTGCAAACAAAAATTAAGATATTTAGGAATAAACTTAACCAATGAGGTAAAAGAACTAAACTTGGAAAACTACAGGACATTGAAAACAATGATAGAAGAAGATATAAACAAGATAAAGAATATACCATGATCATGGATTGGTAGAATCAAGATCACTAAAATGTCCATACTAACCTAGGCAATCTACAGATTCAATGCAATCCCTATTAAAATACCAACAGCATATTTCATAGATCTAAAAAAAAAAAAATACTCCAAAAATTTATATGGAATCAAAGAAGACCCTGAATAGCCACAGCAATCTTGTGAAAGAAGAACAAAGTTGAAGGAATCACAAAGCCAGATATCAAGTTACACTACAAACATATTGTAACCAAAACAGCGTGGTACTGATACAAGAACAGGTATATAGATCAATGGAACAGTACAGAGACCCCAGAAATCAACCCAAACCATTATCCTCAATTAATATTTGACAAAAGAGGCAAGAATATACAATGGAGTCAAGACAGTCTCTTCAATAAATGGTATTGGGAAAATTGGATAAATATATGCAAAAAAAATGAAACTAGACCACTAACTTACACCATACACAAAAATAAACTTAAAATGGATAAAGGACTTAAATGTAAGATAGGAAACCATAAAAATCTTAGAGGAATCCATAGGCAGCAAAATATCAGACATATGTCATAGCAATATCTTTACTAATTCAGCTCCTAGGACAATGGAAACTAAGGAGAAAATGAACAAATGGAACTACATCAAGATAAAAAGTTTTGAATAGCAAAAGGAACCATCAACAAAACAAAAGGAGAGCCCAATTTATGGGAGAAAATATTTGGCAATGATACATCTAATGAAGGGTTAATATTTAAAATATATCAGAAACTCATACAACTTAATAAAAGGAAGACAATCAATCAAATTTAAAAATGGGCAAAGGACTAATAGACACTTCTCCAAAGTGGACATACAGATGGCCAAGGTACATATGAAAAAATGCTCAAAGTCATTGATCATCAGAGATGCAAATTAAATGACACTGAGGTATCACCTCACAACTATCAGAATCGCTACCATCAACAAATGAACAAATGAAAAGTGCTGGCAACAATGTGGAGAAAAGGGCACCTTAGTACCCCAGTGGTGGGCATGCAGACTAATACTGCCATTATGAAAAACATTATAGTTTCCTCAAAATATTAAATATGGAACTGCTATTTCACCAGTGATCCCATTTCTGAAAATATATCCTAAGAAACCTGAAGCACCAATAAGAAAGAATGTATGCACCCCTATGTTCATATACCAATTTAAAATAGCTAAGATCTGGAAACAGCCCAAATGCCCATCAGTAGAGGAGTACTAAAAAAGCTGTGGTAGATCTGCCTGGAGGAATCCAAGATGGCTATGGACAGGATGGCAGTGAGTGAGAGAGTGTGAAGGAGCCAAAGGGGACTGTGTGGATGTGTGGGGCATGTGTGTGAGTGAGGGACAATTATATTCAGCAGGACTGACCGGGGGGGGGGGGGGAGAGGGGGTAGGGCGAGAGCTGACAGACCCAGCTCCCTGAGCTGGGCAGTCTCTGATACCACTGTAATCTCTCCTGGAGAAGCCAACTCTGCCACAGAGGCTGTGCCATCTTGAAAGGGGGAATGGCTGTGACTGGGAGCCCAGCCTCACCTCCACCCAAGAGCCCGCGGACACCAACTGGTACAGCCACCCTGGCCAGGAACCTGTTGCCTTGGCTGTGAACCCATGAACACTGAGACTCCAGCCTCCCTGGCCACAGGCTCCTAAAAAGTTAGTTCAGGGGGAGACAAAATGGGATCTGAATAGGTAGACATGCCCTGTGCCTTCTCACAGATAGAAGCAGATAGAAGAAACAAATAAATCAAATAACATCCACATGGAATTGGCAAATTAAATATAGCTGGTGAGACAATCCATGGCTGGAAAGGACAGAGGATGCCTGGAAAATTGTAGGGTCAGGGATGTGGGCTGGAGAGAGAGACATGTGACCACTGGGACTAAAGGGTCAGAAGGAAACTGTGCTGCCCAAAGTTGGCATATCTTGGGGACATGCATAACACTTGACTGTGGAAGGGGGTCCATAAGGGCTGCTGGTGGCTGGGGACTCTAGATCTAAGTCCATAGCTGTGGGAGGCTGCACCCAGAAAGGCAGCCTGAATTTCTGCATTGCAGCTCAGTGCCAGGGAGAGAGAAACGTGCAGCAGCACAGTTGTTCTGTCTTTATATTTTTCTTGCTTTTACTCGCTAAACCCAG
Source organism: Pipistrellus hanaki (assembly GCF_964339955.1). Taxonomy (NCBI): domain Eukaryota; kingdom Metazoa; phylum Chordata; class Mammalia; order Chiroptera; family Vespertilionidae; genus Pipistrellus; species Pipistrellus hanaki. Next base: position 70,655,364 of record NC_140524.1, read on the forward strand.
ACATAGGATACTTCAATTACAAACATTTACCTCTGGCTGTGGTGTGTAGAGGGCCGCCTGAGAAGGCACATGGACAGTCTTTAAATTGTTAGCTGAGCCCCAGGCACTGGCAGGGTACCTTTGTCCAGGTGTCAGCAGAGGCAGGTCTAGATATGTAAATCCAGTAATGCTAGAGCCTAGTTAAGAATACAAATAAGCTCCTTTGACCCTATAAATAAACCTGCGTGGCTTGGGGGGTTGCCTTTGCTGCCTCTCCATCAGAGAGATGGTGCCCACCTAGCACCCAGCTTGATGAATCTATTTCTGCCTCCATGTCTCTTTCTTTCTCTAACTTCTTAATCCTCAGCTCCTCCACTCAGGAACCTGATATTTTCCGTGATGGACATGGAAAACAGAGAAACAGCCCACCGCAGTGGTGTAGGTGTAGGTGGTTTTGTGGGAGCTGAGGAACAAAACAGAGAGAAGTGACCAGGAATCCAGCCCTGGAACAACCCGGTCTCTCCAACCCTAAACAGCCATTTTTCTCCTACAGAGCCAGCCCTTCCTAGCAGTGCAACTGGACCCAGCCTGGAGCTCTGCAGGGAAACAAGGATTCTGAATACCCCCAGAGATCCATCGAGGACTGGGTTGAGGGGTCATTTGGTCCTGGAACCTAATACAGCAACATTCCCACCTAATGCCCGTGTCAGATATAGATGCTTGTGAAAATACCACTGAAAGCAGGAAGACAAACAAAGCTGGAAGATTGTTCCTGCCTGCCTGAAACCAAGGTTGAGGAGACAGACACAGAAGAGCGGTGGATTGCTGGGAACCACAACACTGTGGTGTCTACCTAACAGAAAACTGAGACTTGGCAGACAGAACAATAGAGAGGGGGTCATCAAAAAGCCCCTGTGGGACATTAGAACTCAGCTGAATCAAACAACACTTCAGTACTTCACTTTTTTATTTAAGAAAGAAGTGGCAGACAGCCAGGGAGGAACCCAAGCCTGAGCCTGGGCCTGGCATGGCACTGCTCCCAATCATCTTGGCCCCACTGAGCCAGCCACCGTTGCTGTTCAGTAGGCTCGCTGCCACTCTACTGTCGTCTCCATATGCACGTCCTAGGGCAATACCAGTCAGTGGTGATGCTGGTCCCAATGGGGAAGGAGCATGCAGGAGGAGTCTCCACGGGAGAGGTTTGCACTACCACAGCGGAGCTTGCCAGTCATGAGCCCAGTGGCTGGTGCCTATCAGTCAACTGAATAGTGCTCCCACTGTGGGAGCACAATGACCACCAGGAGGCAGGGGCAACTCCTTTGTTGAGCATCAGCCCCTGGTAGTCAGTGTGCATCATAGTGACTGGTCAAATGGTCACTTAGGCTTTTATATATATAGATTATATATATAGAAAACACTTATCCTATCTAATAAAAGAGAAACATGCAAATTGACCGTACCTCAGCTATGCCCACAAGCCACACCCACCATCCATCAGGAGTGAGTATGCAAATTAACCCAACAAATATGGTGTCAGCCATGGAGCTGGAGCAAGCAGGAGGCTTGGGTTGCCACTGGTGATGGAAGAAGCCAAGCTTCCCGCCTGCCCCTGGCCTCCACTCAAGGATACAAAGTTTCAATTATAGAAGATAATTAAATCCCAGATATCAGGGACTCTGCTTGGGTCATCAGGAGGCATGGACAGCCTGCAAACTACCACAGGTCCCTTGCCCAGGCTGCCCCATGCCCCAAGGGAACCCCCACCCTGATCCAGGAGACCCTTCAGGGCAAACCAGCCAGCCCCCACCAGTATACCAGGCCTCTATCCTATCTAATAAAAGAGTAATATGCAAATTGACTATCACTCCAACACACAAGATGGCTGCCCCCATGTGGTCAAAGATGGCTGACCCAATGTGGAAACAAGATTTCCACCACAAGATGGCCAGCAGGAGAGGGCAGGTTGGAAAGACCAGGCCTACAAGGGAGGGCAGTTGGGGCAATCAAGCCTGGAAGGGAGGGCAATTAGGGGTGACCAGGCCTGCAGTCGAGGGCAGTTAGGCTGGCAAGGGAGCAGTTAAGCATCAATCAGGCTGGCAAGGGAGTGGGAAGGATGGCAGGCAAGCTGTTGGGAGCCAGCAGTCCCAGATTGTGAGAGGGATGTCCGACTGCTTGTTTAGGCCCTAAATGGGCAGTCGGATATCCCTCGAGGGGTCCCAGATTGGAGAGGATGCAGGTTGGGCTGAGGGACACACACTCCCGTGCATGAACTTTGTGCACTGGGCCTCTAGTATAAGATAGATAGATAGATAGATAGATAGATAGATAGATTTCACACAAAATATTAAAATTAATAAATGAATTGGGCAAAGTAGCAGGATACAAAAATCTACATGCAAAAATTACTTGCATTAAAAAAACAAACAGTTGCATTGCTATAAATTAACAATCTGAACAGAAAATAAAGAAAACAATTCCATTTATAATAGCATCAAAAGAATACTTAGGAATTAATTTAACCAAAGAGGTGAAAGACTTATACAATGAAAACTGTAAGACATTTATAAACAAAATTAAAGAAGATATAAATAAATGCAGACATTCTGTTCCAGTCTCAAGGACTGGAAGACTTAAAATTGTTAAAATATCAATACTACCCAAAGTGATCTAGGGATTTCATGCAATCCCTATCAAAATTCCAATGTTTCATTTTTTTTGCAGAAATAGAAAAATTCATCCTAAAATTTATATGGAATTTCAAGGGACTTTGAATAGCCAAAATTATTCTGAAAAAGAACAAAGCTCACACTATCTGATTTCAAAACTTACTAGAAAGGTACAGTAACAAAGACAATGTGATACAGAGACAAATAGACATACAAAGCAATGAAATAGAGAACCCATATATAAACTCTTGGCATATATGGTGAAATGATTTTCGACAAAAATATTGAGACCATCCATGGGAAAAGACAGTCTTCCCAACAAATAATGCTAGGTAAACAAGATATCACATGCAAATGAATGAAGCTGGACCTTTACAATATACAAAAATTAACTCAAAATTATCTGTGACATAAATATAAAACCTAAAACTGTAAAAAGCCTAGAAGAAAACAAAGGGGTAAATCTTCATGATATCAAATTTGGCAATGATTTCTTGGATATGACACCAAAAGAACAGGAAACAAAAGAAAAAAAATAGTCAAATTGGATTTCATTTAAAATTTTTTAAATGTGCATCAGATGACAATATCAACAAAGTAAAAAGGCAAAAGCTGGTTTCTGGTGGCGCAGTAGCCAAAGGGCTGGTTGAAGTCTGAGGGAGAGACTGAGATTGTAAAAAGGCAACTCATACTGTTAGATAAAATATTTGCAAATCATAGATATGGCAAGGGATTAATATCCAGGGCACATAGAGAACTCCTACACTCAACAATAAGAAAGTGAATAACCCAATTAAAAAATGGGCAGAGAACTTGAATAGACATTTCTCCAAAATAAATATACAAATAGCCAAAAATCACCTGAAACGATGGCCAGCAACACTAGTCATTAGAGAAATGTAAATCAAAACTACATGTGATACCACCTCACACCCATTATGATGTAAGATAAACACACAGCCGAAATCTCGGTTTGGTTCCGTGGATAGAGCGTCAGCCTGCGGACTGAAAGGTCTCGGGTTCGATTCCAGTCAAGGGCATGTACCTTGGTTGCAGGCATGTCCCCAGTAGGGGGTGTGCAAGAGGCAGCTGATCGATGATTCTCATCGATGTTTCTAACTCTCTATCCCTCTCTCTTCCTCTCTGTAAAAAATCAATAAAATAAAAAAATAAAAGATAAACACACAGAGAGAAAACAAGAGTTGGCAATGAAGTGGAGAAATTGAAACCACTGTACACTGTTGGTAAGAATGTAAAATGGTACATGAATAGTTCCTCAAAAATTAATAATAGAATCATTGTTTCCAGCAAATTCCATTTTTGAGTATATATCCACCAAAGTTGAAAGTAGGTTCTCAAAGAAATATTTCTACACTCACATTCATAAGAGCATTACTCACAATAGCTAAAATTTGAAAGTTTTATTTTCTATCAGTGGTTGAATAGATAAGCAAAGTGTGGCAATATACATACAATGGAATATTCTTCAGCCTTAAAAAGGAAGGAAATTATAAAAACATGGTTAAAACTTGAGGTCATTCTCCTAAGTTAAATAAGTCAGTCAGAAAACACAAATACTGCATGATTCCACTTATATGAAATACCTAGAGTAGTCAAATTCATAGAGGCAGAAAGTAGAATTGTAGTTGCCAGGTTGATAGGAGGGGGAATAAAAAGTTACTGTTTAATTGATAAACAGTTTCAAATTTGCAAGATGTGAAGAGTTCTGGAAACAGATTGTGCTGATGGCTGCTGAATACAAATCTACTTAATACCACTAAGGTATATATTTAATGATTAAGATGATAAATTTTATGTTGTGTATTTTAACACACACACACACAAAAAAAAAACACTAGAAAAAAGTTTTATTGGAAAATACCTATACACACGTATTTGTCTACGGCAGTTTTTGCACTATAATGACAGAGTTGAGTTGCGACAGAAACTGTGTGGCCCACAAACCTAAAATATATACTATCTTGACCTTTAAGAAAAAGTCTGTCACTATGAATTAGATGAAGATAGGTGGCATGTCTACAAAGTCTAAAGATGAGATGAACTAAGAAGAGTAGTTAATACATTGCATGATAGAACTGAAATTCACAAAGATAAGCTGTAACACTCAGATTGAATAGCTTAAAATTATGTGTAAGATAACAAAAAAAATATATTTGACTCTACCCCCAGCTCCTAGGACAGACCTCCTAAAACGCTTATAATTTCCTAAGTGATAACACTAGGAATATCTCCTGTTCTAATATTTGGAATATTTGTTTTTTACTCTATCCTAAAACTCTTGTAAATTCCGAAGTGATAAGAGCACTAAAAGAATTTTTTTTATGTTGAGGTGACTATGGGTGGACTCTTGATGGCTCCTGGATGGGGGCTGGTCACCAGAAAAACCAAGGCATAATTAGAAGCTGGGAATTTTCAGTTCCATCCCCACATCCTCCAGAGAGAAGAACTGGAAATGGAATTAATAATTGCTCATGCCTATATGAGGAAACCTCCATAAATCCCAATACTAAGGGGTTCAGAGAGTTTTCAGGCTGGTGAACACATTTACACCAGGACTACACACCCCAATTCCTTGAGGACTGAAGCTCCTGAATTTGGAACCCTCCCAGACCCGTTTAGGGCACATACAAGAATTAACCAATGAATGCACAAATAAGTGGGATAACAAATCAATGTTTCTCTCTCTCTCTCTCTCTCTCTCTCTCTCTCTCTCTCTCTCTCTCTCTCAAATCAATTAAACAATTGTGTATATATATATATATATATATATATATATATATATATATATATACAATTCAATGATTTTTAGTATATCCTCAGAGTTGTGCATCCACCACCCAACTTCAGAACATTTTCATCAAACCAACAAGAAACTCTAATACCCATTAGCAGTCACTCCCTATTTTTCCCATCTCTCACAGCCCTAGGCAACCACTAATCTACTTTATTACTCTATAAATGTGCTATTCTAAACATATATAAATGGAATGACAACATGTGGTCTTTGTAGCCAACTTCTTTAGCTTAGCATAATGTTTTTAAGGTTCATCCATATTATAACATGTATCAGTACTCTGTTTCTTTTTATAAAAGTCAAATAGTACTCCATGGTATGAGTGTATCACATTTTGTTTATCTATTCAATTAGTTAATAGACATTTTGGTTGATTCCACATTTTAGTATTAAGAATTCCATATTTTAGTATTAAAAAGAATGCTGCTATGAGCATTCCTATTTGTACGGACATATGTTTAACTCAAGCGTTGAGTAACTGGGTCAATGGTAGATAAATATCTAATTCTGACTGTTTCCAGAGCTGCTGCACCATTTTACATTACTACCAGCAGTTTATGAAAGTTACAATTACATACAATCTGGGGATGTGCCCTGACCTGGATGGGATGACACTCCAACCACCTGAGCCACACCAACCAGGGCTTCTGTTTTTTATTCCAGCCATCCTAGTGAGTGTGGTTTCTCATTGTGGTTTTGATTTACATATCCCTGTGGTTTTGATTCGCATTCCCTAATGATATTGAGCATCTTTTTAAGTGCTTATTCCCCAGTAATTCTGATGCACACTGATGTTTGAGAACCACTAAGAGGCCTATAAGTAAGGTAAGGTCCCTTTTAACATTAATGATCCCATGAAGATAGTGCCAGAAAGTTATATCACTTGCAGAACTATACTTGCTCATATCTTCCTGTTCCACTTAACGCTGACCTGCAAGTTAACCTAGTCTAACTCCTATTTTATAGTCATGATTATTTTATTTCTTTTTCATTTTATTTAAAAAATTTAAATACTATATTTTCCGGCATATAAGACGACTTTTGAAACGAAAAAAAGCCTGCTCAGATTGGCCAGAGTCAGAGAGGCGGTCTATTAAAAAAAGAACTGGTGTTGCCTCGGAAGTTGGGGGCAGTCTTATACAGCGAATATAGGCCTAAACCTATGTTTTAACTGTAAAATTAGGGGGGTCGTCTTATATGCCAGAAAATACGGTATAAATTTTAAAATTAACGTGACTATTGATTTTTTAAACAATTAAACAAGCAATTTCATCTTCTAATTTGATCAGCACAATGGTAAATATTGTTTTCTGTATGTATGGAGATAGATAGATAGATAGATAGATAGATAGATAGATAGATAGATATAGATTCAATATGTGTTCATAGAAATCTTAGAAAAATTTTAGTCTTTAGAGAAAAGAAAATCAATTATTCTGTACCTTTCAGTATCCATCAGCAGTTTAGTAATGCTCATACAGATGTCCAAAGACACGTCAAGGTGTAGTATTTCTATGCAAGCTAACAAAGAGAAAAAAAAGAAATAATCATGTCAGTTTCATTTATGAGGAAGCTTAGCTATTTTCAATAATTTTTCTCTGTTCAAAATCTACTTTCCAAATATTTTCCATATATCATGTTTTACCTAAAATTTATCAAAATCTTTTAATGAAGTAATAAAATACAATGCTAAAGAAAATATAGTGAAACAGGCACTCTAAAATATATGAGAAAGTAACTTTTGAAAAGCAATTTGGCAATACTATATGCTAAGAACACAGTGATTAAGAGCTTGACATGTGAACTCAGAAAGGCCTATATTTGAAACAACTTGTCACCTGTGTGGCCATAGGCAAGTTACACAAATTTTCTACACCTTAGTTTTGTCATCTGTAAAATGCGGATTATATCACCACCAATCTTGGTTGTGACTGAGTTACATGAGATGATATATGTAAATTACATAGCAAAGCACCTAGCACTTAGTAAGCATTCAATAAATAAATGACAGCTGCAGTCTGGAAAGTGTGGTTCAATGGTTAACCTATGAACTCTGAGGTCATGATTCTATTCCTATTCAGGGCACATGCCCAGGTTGCAGGCTTAATCCTCAGTTGGGCATGACAGAGGCAGCGGATCTCTTGCTCTCTCTGCCTCTCTGAGATCAATAAAAATATATTTTTTAAAATAAATGACTGCCACTATTATTATTTCTTATATCTCAGAAATTGTATTTCTGAAGTCATCTGATGTAAATATGTGAAAATGCTTATTAGCAAAGATATTAAAAGCAGTGCAGATGATAACAATAAAAAGAAAAATATATTCTGAGTATGCACTGTAAAGCCAGTGTGCTTGGTGCTAGCCAACAGTGGACAAAATACAAAATCCATGCTGTTAAGGAGCTTATATTCCAGTAGATGATGGACTATGCATATTTTTAGTATTTACCAAAAACTTCCTTCAGGTATGTGCCACGTTTAAAAAAATTTTTTTTCTATAACAAAAAATACCAGTAAAATTCTAATGCCAGCACTTTGGTTGACCATGTTAAGAGTAAAATACTTTCACTAGTAAAGAAATGAACAGACAATAAAAATCCAAGTTTCATACATTCTCTCAATAAAACAAAACAAAAGATAAGTTTATTATTTTAAACTATGGAAAACTTAAGAGTCAGGGAATTCTCCTAATTTGTACTCTGAAATTGTAACTTCATTAGTCTGAATATCAACAGTATCTAGTATTGAGTTAAGTAAAACAATCTGGGAATAAAGAATAATTTCACTTTAAACTCTGTTTCTTATATACATTTTGATAAAAACTGTAGTCAGGAAATCTAGTCCAAAATTAATCGACTTCACAACTGGGTGACTCCAGTAATCTCTCTGGTCTTCCCACACTGCATTAGTTTGAGTAAGCCTATGCCTTTAATTCGTTAGTTGGTTTGTTTATTCCCTTAGTGCAAACAAAGTAGAGTTGTCTTCCTGGTTCCTAATATTTTTCACCCTGTGTATTCTGAGATGAAAACCTAGAGATATAGAACCCTCTGTACATTTCAGCTTCTGAGGTCTCTTAGTGATTGGTTAATGTTCTAGAGGTCAAAAAAAGTTTCAGCATTACCACATTAGCACTAAAGTTAGAGCTACTTCCAAATATGATTGTTGGTCTATTTATTACAAATTGTTACTAATTGGATAATAAGTTATTATACCAATATAATTTTATTTTTAATATTTTTATTGATGTCAGAAAGGAAGAGAGAGGGAGAAACAGTGTTGCATTGTACCCCAAATCTTACAAAGGACGCCTCAAGAAGTCGAATTATGCAGTCATTTATTAAAGGCCGGCGGCATGCGAGGGGCAAAAGCTCCAGATCTCGCAGTCCCCAAAAGCTCGCCACATCTGGCTTCTATGCAGAATATCACAAAGGTATCAATTACATCTTTGGTCTTGGAATGAAGAACCTCATTAGCACAAAGCAGTTACAGAAGCAAAATTAAGCAAATTAGTTATCTATAGTTTTGGGTCTAAGGATCATTGAATCAACAGAAACACATTATCTGGGGTCACCGAGGCAATTTAGAATAATTGTGCCGTCCAGATTCCGGGACCACTGTGTCAACCAGAATGAATTATCTGTAGCTACTGAGACAGTTTAGGGTAATTGAGCTGTCTTGGTTTCAAGAAGAATGTGTTTCCATAACCAGTGAGGTCACAATCAATGGGATATTCAAACCATCATCAATGGAGTATTCAACCGATTGGGATAGCATACATAAGTTCAGAAAATCAAAGTAATGTTTCTATTGTTTTAGCAAGCAAATAATTACAGAAGCTAAACAGCAGGATTAAAATATTAAACAGCAATTTATACCCAAGCATGGTTGCCACCATGCCTCATAGAAACGTCAATAATGAGAGAGAATCATTGATTAGCTGCCTCCTGCACACTCCACACTGGGGATCAAGCCAGCAACCTAGGCTTGTATCCTGACCAGGAATCAAACTGTGACCTCCTGATTTAGGCCTAACTCCGGTTAGACCCACTCCAGCTGGGCCTAACATAATTTTATATAGTAATAATAATGCAGCTCTATAGTACAACTATATTTTTATGTAGTAAAAAAGTAAAGCATGTATGCATTAAAAGAATTTAGAATAAGTTATTTTTATGACTAAACATAATTGAAATACTTTTAAAGGGCCAGTGTACATAAAGATATTTGTTCCCCTCATTTAATACATCTATATAGTAGTAATAACAATGATAATAACTATTATTCCATACTAAGCATACACTAGGTATGGTGCTAAGTGTTCTATATACATTTCTCATAAGATTCTTGAAACAACACAATGAAGTAGACAGTATTATTATATCACTTTCAAAGATGAAGAAATTAGGTACAGAGAAATTATGTAACTTGCCAAAATACCCACAGCTATATATCAGGATGTTTACTTTGTGATGTGTAGTCTAGTCCCCTGAGAATTTTGAAAAACAAATAACAATGTTTATACAAGTAATTATAAAAATCACAACATTACCAAGGCTTTTCAGTTAATAGGTAATCTTTCTTCATTGTAGTAGAAAACTTAAGAAGGGTTGGGCAGTTGCAATTCTCTTTCAGACTAAAAGAAAACTGATGGCTTTTATTCAGCTCTTTTTTACTACCTATTAAATTTGCTACTGTTCTCTCCTTTCTCTTTTTGTTCTTGGCTAACAATGTTTTCCCTTTCTTATGTGATCATTTTCCTACTCAATCACCATCAAATTATACTACAGGATATCTTACAGTCAACAAATTAGTAGTTAAATTTAAGAACTGCACTTCACACACAGAGGTGATACCTTCAAGGAGTTCTTCATTAGCTGTTTCGCCCTTCAAGAGGATTTTTATCTTCAAGAAAAGCCCAGCTGGACTTAAATGTTCCTATTTTAAAGAAATCACAATTACATTAAAACTGTGGAATATAAAAGACCATTTTCAAGTAATTGCCTGTTTTATTCAACCACAGCAAGATGACTCATGATAAAAGGAAATCAAAACTATAAAAGATCAGATCATAACATCTAGTATATCCCTAGGGATATTTTCTAATATTTTATTCAATCTAAATGAAATGATATGAGGAAAAGAACATGTAAACATTTCCACTGAGTGGCGAGCATTTAAACTGTATGAATATAAGGCCATATTCTTGTCTTGGTAAACAAAACCCAAAAAATCAATTATAATTGGATGTGGTTTCTGTGAGATTTTAATAACAGACATAGTACTCTGCAAACAATGGTTGAATGAAATAGGAAACATACTGTCTTTCCTATAGAATATGCCTGTCATATTTACCATTCATAACAATGAATTCTGAATGGTTTTTCCAAGTCCTGTTAGCTGGCCTTAAGCCATTTGTGGTCTCTAGCCTCGTTCCACTTTTTCCTGACAGGGTACATCTTTAAATAGCTAGCTAAGATTAAAAGTGCAATGTAGGTTCACAGAATAGAACTTTTCTCAATAAAAAATCAATTATCCTTTACATGAAGACTATTGCTATTCATGTGTGAGATACCTTAAATATGGAAAGTTAGAGAAAGTAAGCACTGGTATTAAAAAGTTTTGCAAATATAAATGGCATTAATACAAAGAATAAAGAATAAAATTGTAAATTTTAATCTATTCCATTACTACCTTTCCTACTAGGCATGTTCAAATATGTCTTAGGCTCAATTACCACTTACCTTTGATGTTGTCCAGATCTTGATAGGATCTGTTTTCCTTTAGTCTATGATACTCACACAAGTTACATTGTTTTTCTCCTTTATTTCCTTTACCAAACAACTCCAGAGAATAGACAATACTTTTCTTTTATTGTATCCTCATTTATGCACTTCCATAATCATTTGCACTGTAGTATCCACCCTTACTGTCTCTTGAAACTAAGCTTTCAAAATTCACAAGTAATCTCCTTGTGATATCTGTAATTTTTCTCACTGTCATTTTTCACACTTCTTCCTTAAGTTTCTGTTTGCTTTGTTTTTGTTTTCTTTTTTACCAAACAGTTATTTGAAAACAGGATACAGGAATAACAAATTTGCAAGGGAAGTACTGTGAATATTGTTTTGCAGATGAGGAACGTGAGGCCCCTATGGAGTAACTTACCCGGAGTCATACAATTGCAAAGTGGAAGGGCTGAAATTTGAATTCAGATTTCTCTGACTCTAGAAGCCATAATCTTTCCACTATAATATGCTGCATCCCGTGAAGCTCTTTCTACCTTCAGCCTGCCTATTATCCTGCTGTCCAGTTCTCCTGCAAGTTCTAAAGAGTACTTTTCCATTTTGTTACTGAGAAGTACTTCATATACACACATGATTATAGAAAATCTACCTTACAGAATAATAAAATAAACACCCATGTACTCACTACATAAGTTAAGAAAGAACACTCACCACATTAAAGGCCTCCAATGTACACTTGCCTATTTGTATCCTCTTCACTTACCCACAGAGGTAAACTATCTGAATAGTTTTGTGCAGCAATTCCCTTGCTCTTCTTTATATTGTTTTGTTTTACCTGCATTTGAACTTCATTCAAACAGAATCATAATGTATACAAATTCTTCTGTGACTTGCTTCTTCATTCATTATCATGATTTTAAGATTCATTTATGTGGGTGCATGAAAGTAATTTATTTGTTTTCATTATTCTATAGTCCTCAGAGCATATTGTCCCCATCAACATCACCTGAGAACTTGTTAAAAATGCAGATCCCACCCAAACCTATTGAAGCAAAAATTCTGACGATGAGGCCCAGCAAATAAATTATGTGTGGGTGGTTTTAGAAAAATGTATAAAATCATTATTATTGATTTGTATTATGAAAAGTTTCCATTTCAACATAAATTCTAATACCTACTTAATAAGGTAGTAAATAAGGGAATTGTGTTTTAATAGACTATCTGGTCAATATTTCTGAATGCTAAAGTTTGAGAATGACTACTCTATACAGTATTACATTGTATGACAATTTATTTACCTGGCCTACTTTGGACACAAGTTGCTTTCAACCCAACTGCTATTACGTATGAGCAATTTTGGCATCAGCTTTCTGTACGTTTCTCATAGTATACAAATGCAAGAATTTTTGTTCCAAAATATATATCTAGGAGTGAAGTTGCTGGGTGATTTAACTTTATCAAGGAATGTTAAACTGTTATTCAAACTAGTTGTATCAATACTCAAAAAGCTAGGAATAGAAGGTAAACTTCCTCAACCTAATAAAGGGCATCTAAAATATCCCACAACTAACACCATGCCATAATGGTGAAATGCCAAAAAGCTTTCCAACTATGATCAGGAACAAGAAAAAATGTTCGTTCTTGCCACTTCAATTCAACATTAGAATAAATATTCTCAACAGGGCAATTAGGGAAGAAAAGGAGATAAAAGGCAACCAGATTCGAAGGAAAAAGTAAAACTATCTCCTCTATTTGCAGATGAAATGATCTTGCATTTAGAAAGTCCTAAGGGATCCAATAAAAACCTATTACAGCTAAAAAAAAATTTCAGCAGCAAACTTGCAACATCAATATTTTATTTTATTTTATTTGTAAATCCTCACCACAATATTTTTCCATTGATTTTTAGAGAACGTGAAAAGGAAAGAGGAAGGGGGAAGAACTAAGAGAGTGGGGAAGGGAGAGGGAGAAGAAGAGAGGGAGGAGGAAGGGAAGGGGGAAGGAAAAGACACACATAGATTGTTTGCCACCTGCACGCAGCACCCCCAACCAGGGCCAGGAATCAAACCTGAGACCCTTCAGTGCACAGGACGACACTCTAACTATTAAACAACACTGGCCATGGTGTAAAAACAATATTTTTTAAATCACCTGTATTTCTAAATACTACCAATTAACCATTCACAAGTGAAGTTAAGGAAATAATTCCATTTATAATAGCATCTAAAAGAATAAAATACAGTGAAATCTTGGTTTTCAAATTTAATTTGAAAACCAAATCATTTTTTTCCATTACAAATAATATAAATTGCCCAACCACAGTAGCTCAGTGGATTGAGCATCATCCCTTGCACCAAGAGGTCACCGGTTTATTTTCCCGTCACAGCACATGCCCAAGTGTGGGCTTGATCCCCAGTGGGTGGCTTGTGGGAGGCAGCCAATTGATATTTCTCTCTCACTGATGTTTCCATCTCTTGCCCTCTCCCTTCCTCTCTCTCTAAAAAAATCAAGAAAAGCATATTAAAAATAAACAGAATTATTAAATTTTAATCATTCTTATATACAGTATATATCTAATGTATTATCCTATATAATAAAGAGCTGATATGCTAATTAGACTAGATGGTGGCAGAACAACCTTCTGGTACAACCAGAGGGTGGGGGTGGGGCCAGCAAGCCTGCACCACCAGGCCAGCCATGGTGGTCCTGGAAAAGCAGCGGTGCAGACCTGGTCCAGATACCCCCCCCTTAAAATATAAAGGTGGGGGTTCAGGCCCAGACCCAGCACCACACCTTCCACAGAGGTGGCTGGAGAGGCAGTGGCACAGTTCCAGGTGCCTCCATGGTGCCTCAACCTCCCACAACCCCTTCCCATGGCCAGCCTGGCCCCCAATTGGCAGGGGGTGGGGCCAGCACTAAGGAGCAATGATCCCTGCTTCTGGTTGAGCAACATTCCCCCCTGCTCAGCAAGAAGCTGGGCTCACAGCTCAGGAGCACAGCAGTGGTGGCAGGAGCCTCTCCTGCCTCTGCAGCAGGCAGGTAGTAAGGAGCAAGGGGTCCTGAACTACAAGAGCACAAGACTGTGAGAGGGATGTCTAAGTGCCAGAAGGCAGACATCCCCTGAGGGGTCCCAGACTGAGAGAGGGCACAGGCCGGTTTGAGGGACCCCTCCCCAAGTGCATGATTTTCATGCACTGGGCCTCCAGTTTAATCTATAAATAAACAATTATTTTCTTAAATTTATTGAACTATCAGCTACTAGCTACTCATTCCAAGGTTATCTTTCAGGTTATTATACAGCAATTTTGCTTGTTCATATATCACTGCCTCTGAAATGTTGTCACTGGCTAACTACTTTTCACTTATCCAAAACAACAACAGTTTTTCTACCTCTTCAGTTACCTGTGACCATTGTTTCTTTCATACCCTTAGCAATATTATCACCAGATACTTTAAAAATGCATTAATCATTAACATCCCCAACAACAAAAGCATCCTCTCCTTTGTGACCTGAGAAACGATTTTGTCAAGCTGAGGTATCAGTGTGAAAAAGGGTTGTCAGTTCAAAAACCAAAGTTTGGTTCCACAACTGAGAATTTTTTTTCTGTGAATGACTTAGTTTAGAACTGAGTTTTTTGAGGTGGGAGATGTTCAAGATATGAGGTTTGATTGAACATAAAAATAAATTTAACAAAAAAGGGCAGGACCTATTGACTGAAAATATGTTTTCTCTAGCAAGGAAAACAAAAGGAAAAATAAAATGGGACTTCACCAAACTAAAAAGTTTTTGCACAACAAAAACCATCAAAAAATGAAAAGACAACCTACTGAATGTAAGGAAATATTCCCAAATGATATATCCATTTAGAGCTATCCACAATATAAGGAACTTAAATAACTCAATAACATAAACATAAAAAGCCTTAACCGGATTGGCTCAGTGGATAGAGCGTAGGCCTGTGGACTCAAGGGTCCCAGGTTCGATTCTGGTCAAGGGCATGTATGTTGGTTGTGGGCACATCCCCAGTAGGGGGTGTGCAGGAGGTAGCTGATCAATGTTTCTTTATCATCAATGTTTCTAACTCTCTATCCCTCTTCCTTCCTCTCTGTAAAAAATCAATAAAATATATTTTTTTAAAAACATAAACATAAAAAATAAATTAAAAATCTGGTTAAAAAAAAATGGCCATAGGACATAAAGAAACAATTCTTCAAAGAAATATAAAAAGATGCTCAACATAGTTAATCATCAGGGAAATACACAATCAAAAACATAATGAGATACTACCTCACACTTGTTAGCATAGTTGACTTATTATAAAAAGTCAACAAAGAACAAGTGGTGGCTGGATGTGGAATGAAGGAAACCCTCATGCACTGTTAGTGGGGAATGCAAATTGGTGCAGCCACTTTGGAAAACAGTATGGAGTTTCCTTTAAAAAATAAAAATGGAACTGCCTTATGACCCAGCAATTCCACTTCTGGGTATTTATCCAAACAAAATAAAAATTCAAGACCATCCAGGGTGGCTCAGTGGTTGAGCAATTCCAGTTAGGACATATTCCCAGATTGTGGACTCGATCCCAAGTGTGAGGCATGCAGGAGGCAGCCAATCAATGATTCTCTTTCTTCATTGATATTTCATCTCTCTCTCCTTCTCCCTTTGTCTCTGAAATGAATAAAAATATTTTTTAAAAACTGTAAAAATACCAATTTGAAAATATATATGTACCTCTGTGTTCACTATAGCATTATTTACAATAGCCAAAATATGGAAGCAACCTAAATGCCCATCAATAGATGAGTGGATAAAAAAAATTATGGTATATATATATATATATATATATATATATATATATATATATAAAATTAAATATTACTCACCATAAAAAATAAAATCATACCATTTAGGACAGCATGGATGGAGACAGAGGGTATTATGCTAAATGAAATAAGTCAATTAGACAAAGACAAATACCATATGATTTGAGTTATATTTGGAATCTAAAGAACAATATTAACAAACATACAAAATTGAAACAAAGATAGATACAGAAAACAGAGTGACAGCTGCCTAGGGGAGAGTTTGGGGAAATTGGTGAAAAGTTGAAATGATTAAGAAATACAGATTGATAGTCACAACATAGTCATGGGAATGTAAGATACAGCATAGTGAATATAGTCAATAATATTGAAATAACTATGTATGGTGCCAAGTGGAAATATCAGGGCAAGCATTTTATAAAGTATGTGATTATCTAACCATTATGCTATACAACTGAAATGAAAACAAAAAAAAAATGTTGAGAGATTAAAAAGGGTGGCAGAGTAAGTGGATGGTGCACAGACTTGCTCTCAGGACAAAACTGGAATTACAACTAAAATAGAGGACAACTTCCTCAATAATCAGTGGAGGACTCACTGGAGAGAACCCTGATAACCAAAGACCAAAAGTGGAGACCGCACAGAGATTGTTAGGAGGGGTGGAGATGCAAAAGAGCTGGCTGGGCTTGCACAGACAGCAAATGAAGTTCCAGAGAGATATCTCAGCTGTGGGGGGTTGTCACTGGAAATTCTTGTGTCTAATCCCTCAGTTTGGCCCCCTAGTAGAGAGCACCAGAACTGAGAAGAATACCCACATAATATCTGACTGTGAAAACTGCAGAGTTGTTGTTAACCAGGGAGAGACAGCTGGAAATATAGGTACCCGCTTAAAGGGCTGACACACAAAATTCCATGTGGAGCCACCCACCTTGTGCTCCAGCAGAGGGAGGGCAGAGTAGATTGGAGTTGTGTGAGCAGAAGCCAGGAATGGGGGCCCTGAGGTTAGAGCTCAGAAGCCAGACATCCTGGTTTCATGTGCTGAGTCATTCCCTCATGCTGTGGAGGTCATATTTCTCATGCAGATATTTGCTATACAGTCAGGCTTGCTTGAGGGGAAGACAGTTGACCCCATCCTATTGGAAAAAAACGTTGCCCCATGGTGCGTAGTTGCTCAGGACCATGTAGAGAGTGAGAATAACAATTAGCTTCCAGCCGAAACCGGTCTGGCTCAATGGATAGAGCTTCAGCGTGGGGACTGAAAAAGGTCCCGGGTTCGATTCCGGTCAAGGGCATGTACCTTGGTTGCGGGCATATCCCCAGTGGGGGGTGTGCAAGAGGCAGCTGATCGATGACTCTCTCTCATCAATGTTTCTAACTCTCTATCTCTCTCCCTTCCTCTCTGTACAAAAATCAATAAAATATATTTTAAAAAAACAACAACAATTAGCTTCCAGGCAGATGCAATTGCCCCATTCTGTTGAAAAAACTCTTACCACACCATGGGCAATTGCCAGAGGGCAATTCAAGACAAAACCTAATCAGTCTGTATACAGAGGCAGTCGCTGGAAACTTTGAGTCTTTCCCTGATCTAATTAGTCAGATACAGCATTTTACACTGTCTTGAACCAAAGATTGAGAGGCATAGCAGATCTACATGATTCCAAATATAAGTCAAATCATACATAGTCATGAACCCAAATATGCAGCTAAAACAATGCCAAAATGAAAAAACAAAAGAATTATCCAGAAGAAAAAATAAATGAAAGATATAAGAAATTTATCTGATATAGAGTTCAGAATAATCATGGTAAAGATGCTCAAGAACATGAGAAAGTATATAGTAAGTGTGAAAACAGAAATAAAAAATGACTTAGCAGAGAAACCAAGATGACAGCATAGGTAAACACCTTTACAGCTGCCTCACAAAAAAAAATTTCAAAACTGCAACTGGAAGACAGAGCAGACATTGTCCAGAACCACCAGAAAGCTGGCTGAGTGGAAATACTATAAGTAGAAGGAAAGAGAAAAGGACATTGATACTCAAAGGAACTGTGAAGGACAGAGGTGCGGAGACCTGTGCATGGAAAGGGAAGGTGACTGAATACGCCGCTGGCTCATGGCGCGTGGAGCGGGTGGGCAGCAAGCGTGCAGCTAGCTTTCTCGTTTGGAAGAGAAACAAAACTTCCTGAATGCACTGAAATCTACTTCTAGGTAAAACTTTTGGGTACCCAGACTCATTCAGGGAGAAACTGGACTGACTGTCTGGCAGCAGTCGAAACTCAAGAGCAGACTTCTCTCAGAAGTGTATGCAGCCAGTGACAAAGGATACTGAGACACAGAGGCCTCTTAGAGCGGGGCTGACAGAAAACCAAGGCTGTCTGTTCCACCCTGAAACTCCGCCCCTTGCAAGCTGAGCACAAAAGATCTCCCAGTGGAGACACTGCTGATCCTCACAGTCAATTGGCCTGGAGGTCAACTCCTCCCAGTGATACTAACAACAATCTAGGCTTAACTACAACAAGACTGTACACACAGCCCACAAAGGGGCACACCAAGAGTGTCCCCCTCAGATAATTGGGAAAGCTGAGCTACTGGTCCCTGCTAGAAAACCTAGCACGAAAAGCAACTACATCAAGTCAGGGTAGCAGCTAAAATGTGGAGACAAAGAGGCAGATCACAAATGAAGGAAATGGAGGAAAGCAAGTGCCTGGATATATAGTTCTAAACCACAGTTATAAAGTTTTTCAAGAATTTCCTAGAACAGGCTGATAAATTTAATAAGAACCTTGAGGTTATGAAAAAGGATCACCTAGAAATTAAGCAGACACTGACTGAAATAAAAAATATAATAGAGACCTAAAAGCAGACTAGAGGATCACAAGAATCAAGTCAAAGATCTGGAATACAAAGAAGCAGAAAAGACTCCTCTGGAAAAGCAAAAAGAAAAAAGAATCCAAAAATATGAAGATAGTGTAAGGAGCCTCTGGGACAACTTTAAGTATACCAACATCAGAATTATGGGGGGTCCCATAAGAAGAGAGAGAGAAAGATACTGAAAACCTATTTGAAGAAATAGTGACCAAAAATTTCCCCAACCTGGTAAAAGAAATAGACTTACAAGTCCAGGAAGCACACAGAACTCCAAACAAAAGGAATCCAAAGAGGACCACACCAAGACACATCATAATTAAAATTCCAAGAGCAAAAGACAAGAGAGAATCTTAAAAGCAGCAAGAGAAAAACAGTTAGTTACCTACAAGAGAGCAGCCATATGACTGTCAGCTGATTTCTCAACAGTAACTATGCAGGTCAGACAGAAATGGCAAGAAACATTCAAAGTGATGAATAACAAGAACCTACAACCAAGATTACTCTACCCAGCAAAGCTATCATTCAGAATGGAAGGTCAGATAAAGAGCTTCATAGATAAGAAAAAGATAAAGGACTTCACCACCAACAAACCAGTATTATATGAAATGCTGAAAGGTATTCTTTAAGAAGGGGAAGAAGAAGAAAAAGATAAAGATAAAAATTATGAACAACAAATACGTATCTATCAACAAGTGAATCTAAAAACCAAGGGAATAAAAAATCTGATGAAGAGTATTAACTGGTGAATATAATAGTATGAGGGGCATAGAAAGGGAGTGGACTGACAATTCTCAAGGAGAAAGGGGACTGGGGTGCGGGAAGAGACTGGACAAAAAGTGTATACCTATGGATGAAGACAGTGGGGGAAGGTAAGGGAAGAGGGTGAGGTAGGAACCTGGTGGAGGAGAGCTATGGGGGAAAAAGAGAAACAATTGTAATAATCTGAACATTAAAGATTTATTAAATTTAAAAGAAAAGAATGACTTAGCACAAATAAAGAACACATTGAAAGGAATACACAGCAGATTAGGGAAGCTGAGGATCAAATCAGTGAATTAGAAGTCAGGGTTGAAAAAATCACTCAAAAAGACAAAACAAAACAAACAATTAAAAACAGGAGGACAGATTAAGGGAGCTTTGGGACAATGTAAAACATAACAATATTAGAATAGTAGGTGTGACAAAAGAGACAGAAAGGGAGAAAGGAATATAGAACGTGTTTAAAGAAATAATGGCAGAAAACTTCCCTAGCATGGTAAAGGAAAAAGTCACACAAGTTCAGGAGCAATAGAGAACCCCAAGCAAGAAGAACTCATACAGGCCCACAAACAAACACATAATAATTAAACTGCCAAAATTTAAAGACAAAGAATGAATCTTAAAGGCAGCAAGAGAAAACTAAACTGTTACCTACAAAGGAGCTCCCTGACACCAGATTTCTCATCAGAAACTCTATAGTCCAGAAGGGAATGGCATGAAATACAAAACATAATGGAAAAAAAGAATGTGAAACCAAGATTACTATAACCAGCAGGGCTAACATTCAAAATAGATGTCAAATAAGAAGCTTCTCAGACAACAAAAAAAGAGAAGAATAAAAACAGAGTGAAACCTAGGCATACACAATTAAAATGGCAATAAATAAGTACCTATCAATAATAACCCTAAATGTAAATGGATTAAATGATCAAATCAAAAGGTATAGCATAGCTGAATACATACAAAACATGTCCAACTATATGCTGAGTACAAAACACTCATCTCAGAATAGAAAATAAAAAGTAAAAAACACACATGATGAGAGTGAAGGGAGAGAAAACTTTCCATGCAAATAGAAAAGAAAAAAAATCTGGAATACCTAGCAATACTCATATCTGACAAAATAGACTTCAAAATGAAGGCCACCATAATAGACAACAAAGGTCACTACATAATACTAAAGGAATTGATCCAACAAGTGGATATAACCATGGTAGACATATATGCTCCCAAATACCTGGGGACCTAAATATACAAAAGATGACTGGGTTACCAACGAGATCAAGGAAGAAATAAAAAACTTCCTGGAAACGAAGGCAAATAAACACACAACAATCCCAAATCTCTGAGACGCAGCTGCTGTGACCTGCATGGTTAGGGATCAGGATGTGAAGGAGGGGCTGATGCACAAATGAAAATACTATAAAAGAAATACAAATTTAAAAGGCATGGGGGACCAGGTAGAGACAGCTCTCTTGGAGAGACACACTGAAACATGGCCTTACTCCTTTTTATTCAAATTTAGAATACATATCTTGCCCTCAGTAAAGCATGCCAAACAGGTGGCAAACAGACCATCTCTAAGGTCAATAAAGATCAGTGAGGTTCAGTAAATATTTAATTTGAGACTATTAGATCAGGAAATTGCTTCGAGGCATTGCAATATCAAAAAGAACAGTGGTGCTTGGTATTAGCCCAGCAAATACCTAAGGTCCATCGGCCTTCTGCGTTACTTTGTACACTCTCATGATAGGATCAGCAATGGGTGGCTTCCTGCAAACAGCAAAAGCAATGCTGAGAGGGAGGTTCATAGCAAGACAGGCCTATCTCAAAAAACAAGAAAAATCAACAATAAATTATTTAACCCTACAACTTAAAGGTCTAGAAAGAGAACAATAAGAAAAGCCCAGAATAAGTAAAGGGAAGGAAATAATAAAGACTAGAGCAGAATGACTCGACACCTAGATCCTTTGGTGAGAACAAGCTGCATGTGGCTTGTGAGCCGTGGTTTGGTGAGCATGGCCCTAAAGACACCATAAAAAAAAATTAGTAGACTTAATAAATAAATTAGGGAATGTAGCATGATACAAAATTAACGTGAAAAAAATCTATAACATTTCTATACATCAATAGTGAACTTACAGAAAGACAGGCCTAAAAAACAATCCCATTTACTACTGCACCAAAAAAATTAAGATACCTAGGAATAAACTTAACTAAGGAGGTAAAAGACCTGTACTCTGAAAACTACAGGACACTGAAAAAAGAGATAGAGGAAGACATAAACTGATGGAAGAACAGACTTTGTTCATGGACTGGTAAAATCAACATCATTAAAATGTCTATACTACCCAAAGCAATCTACAGATTCAATGCATTCCCCATTAAAATACCAATGGCATATTTCACAGACCTAGAATGAACTCTCCAAAAATTCATCTGGAATGAAAAACAACCTAAAATAGCCACAGCAATCCTGAGAAAGAAGAAAAAAGTAGGTACAATCTCAATAACAGATATAAATCTGTATTACAAAGCCACTATTCTCAAAACAGCCTGGTACTGGCATAAGAACAGACATATAGATCAATGGAATAGAATAAAGATCCCAGAAATAGACTCAAACTACTATGCTCAATTAATATCTGACCAAGAAGTCAAGAGCATACAATGGAGTTAACACAGGCTCTTCAATAAAGTGTTGGGAAAATTGGACAGATACATGCAAAAAAAAAAAAAATGAAACTAGACCACCAAACACAAAAATAAACTCAAAATGCATAAAGTACTTAAACATAAGATGGGAAACCATAAAAATAATAGAGGAATTAAGAGGCAGCAAAATCTCAGACATATGCCAAAGCAATTTCTTCAACGATACAGCTCCAAGGGCAATGGAAACTAAAGAGAAAATAAACAAATGGGTCAACATCAAAATAAAAAACTTTTGTACAGAAAAAAAAATCAACAAAACAACAAGAGAGCCCACTGTATGGGAGAACATATTTGCCAATGTTATCACCCCTAAGTGTTTAATCTCCAACATTTACAAGGAACTCATACAACTTAACAAAAGAAAGATAACCCAATCAAAAAATGGGCAACGGACCTAAATAGATACTTTTCGAAAGAAAACATAAGGAAGGCGAACAGACATATGAAAACATGCTCAAAGTCACTAATTATCTGAGAGATGCAAATCAAAACATCAATGAGATATCTCACACCTGTCAGAATGGCTATCATCAATAAGTCAACAAAGGACAAGTGTTGGCAAGGATGCGGAGAAAAAGGAACCCTTGTGCACTGCTGGTGGGAATGCAGACTAGTGCAGCCACTGTGGAGAACCGTGTGGAGTTTCCTCAAAAAACTTAAAATGGAACTCGCATTTGACCCAGTGATTCCACTTCTAGGAATATACCCCAAGAAACTGGAAACACCAATCATAAAGGATATATGCACCCCTATGCTCATAGCGGCACAATTTACCATAGCTGAGATTTGGAAATAGCCTAAGTGCCCATCAGCAGATGAGTGGATTTAAAAACTGTGGTACATTAATTCATTGGGCAAAGGAGTAAAAGCAAAGTAGCCCTGACCTGACAGTAGGGCCCGGCACCCAGAAGGCTGGGAACAAGGGCCTTGCTGGACACTCTCAGCTCCACACTCCTAAAGTCAGAGCTTTCTCAGTGGGCTGCTCTGTGCCAGAAGCCAAGTCTAAGCCCTAGTCAAGCCAAGGTAAGCCCAGTGGGACTTGAGTACGTGGTGAAGTGTGGATAGAGAGGGGGCCGGGAAGGAGACCATGCACATCCCAATGCCAGGCGGCACTGTGTGTGAGTTTGAGACACAGGAGCTCTCCAGGTGGGCAAGACTAAGTATTCCGGAAGTGAGTCACTGGAAGAAGCCTGGTTGCTTCTGGATCTGGCCAGCTTCGTAGGCTGAATTGCCAGCACCATGCAGTCCAATTATGTTATCTGGGATACTCTAGGAAAAAAGCAATTTTGTCCCTTCAAGATAAGAACCAAGCCGAAGCCAGTTTGGCTCAGTGGTAGAGCGTCGGTCTGCAGGCTGAACGGTCCCGGGTTCGATTCCGGTCAAGGGCATGTACGTTGGCTGCGGTCGATGTTTCTCTCTCATTGACGTTTCTGGCTCTCTATCTCTCTCCCTTCCTCTCTGTGAAAAATCAATAAAATATATTTAAAAAAATAATAAAATAAAAAAGATAAGAACCAAGACAAAGAGCTTTTGCAGAAATGAATACAGACTGACTGGCCTGCGTAACTGGTCATCCTGTCCCCTGGCAAACAGTATGCCACTATTAAAGAAGAGAAAGGACAGTGCTTCCTTTATATGAAGATGATAGAACAAGCAGCTTTTCGTAGGTGGCTCTGGGAATGGGTCCGGCTTCATAAAAACTATGAGAAAGCACTGGAGCAAATAGATGAAAATCTAATTTGCTGGCCCCATTTCATTCGACACAAGTGTAAGCAGAGATTCAGCAAGGTCACCCAGTACCTATTTCAAATTAAAAAACTTACACTAAAGCAACAGAGGAAACTTGGTCCTTTGAGTAAGAAGGTGAAGCGGAAAGAAAAAATAAGAGAGGAAAAGACATTAATAGCGGCTCAGCTGGATAATGCTATTGAAAAGAAATTGCTGGAGAGAGTTAAACAAGATACCTATGGCGACATCTACAACTTCCCCATTCATGCCTTTGACAAGGCTCTGGAACAGCAGGAGGCAGGGAGTGACTCTTCAGATGCTGAAGAAAAAGAAGATGAAGATGATGAGAAAGATGTGGGGAAAAGAGTTTGTGGAAGCGAATAAAGTGGATGACAGTGACATAAGTGACTTTGAGGATATGGACAAACTGGATGCCAACAGTGATGAAAATTAGGGAGAGAAATCCTCCAGTGAGCAAGAAGAAAAGGCCCTTGAAGCCAAACTCAAAGGCAAAACATCCTTGAAAGGACTTCTGCGGAGGAAACAAGCCTATGTGGAGATTGAGTATGAGCAGGAGACAGGGCCTGTGGCCAAGGCCAAAACCATGTGAATTACGTTCAGACATTTGTAACAGGACTGAACATTTTTAACTTTACCCTGCCTTCGTCACATACATACCTCCAGTTTTTATTCTTTATTTTTTATATAACACAATATTTGTGTTTTTTATATTTATGCCACTTCTGTAGAGCAAGAAATCTGGGGGATAGTGGAGGAAATCCTTAAAGTTGTAAACAGTATTTTTATAGCTTTGGCATGTGTTGGGGTGATAGCTTGAGACATAAGTTTATGATTGTAAATATTTACAAGTGGTAGCCACAGTAGGTGCCCCCAAATGTTAATCAGAAATGTCCAGACTTCAATTTTTTTTTCTTGTTCTTTCCCTATGTCTATTAGGAGTAAGACACAAGAAGGAAAAAGAAAGAAAAGAAAAGAGAAAAAAAAAAAACCTGTGGTACATCTACACAATGGAATACGACGCAGCAGTAAAAAGAAGGAATTCTTAGCATTTGCAACAGCTTGGATGGAACTGGTGAGCATTATGCTAAGTGAAATAAGCCAGGCAGAGAAAGATAAATATCACATGATCTCACTCATTTGTGGAATATAATGAAACATAAACTGATGAACAAAAACAGTTCTAGAGACAGAGAATCATTAATTAGATCATCAAACCTCAGAGGGAAGGTATGGAAGGGTGGGGTTAAGGGGGAGAGATCAACCAAAGGACTTGTGTGCATGTATATAAGCCTAACCAATGGATATAGACATCAGGGGGCTGAGGGCATGAGTGGGGGGTTGGAGGGTATCGGGGTGATAAGGAAAGATATATAATGCCTTAAGCAATAAAAAAACAAAGAAAAGATGAGAGCAAAAATAAATGACATAGAAACTAAAACAAAAACAAAAATAACAATAACAAGAAAAACCAATGAAACCAAGAGCTGGTTCTTTGAAAAGATAAACAAAATTGATGAACCGTTAGCCAGACTCATCAAGAAACAAAAATAGAGGATGAAAATAAATAAAATCAGAAATGAACCTAGAGAACTATCCACTGTTACTACAGAAATACCTAGGATTGTAAGAAAATACTATGAACAAGCACATGCTAAGATGCTGGACAATGTGGATGAAATGGGGACAAATTCCTAGAAAAATACTACATCTCAAAATACTACATCTCAAAATCAGGAAGAGTCAGAAAACCTACATATGCCAATTACAGCTGAGGAAATAAAAGCAGTAATCAAAATATTCACAGCAAATAAAAGCCTAGGTCTGGATGCCTTCACAGGGGAGTTTTATCAAACATTCAAAGAAGAAGGATATCTATACTCCTGAAACTATTTTTAAAAATCCAAGAAGAAGGAACACTCCTTTTTATAAGGCCAATATTATCCTAACTAGAGGCCTGGTGCACGAAATTCATGCACAGGGGAACAGTGTCCTTCAGCCCAGCCTGCACCCTCTCCAATCTAGGACTTCCTTCTCACAATCCAGGACTGCTGGCTCCCAACCACTTGCCTGCCTGCCTGCCTGCCTGATTGCCCCTAACCGCTTCTGCCTACCAGCCTGATCACCCCCTAACCACTCCCCTGCCAGCCTGATAAACACCTAACTGCTCCCCTACCAGCCTGATTGCCCCTAACTGCCCTCCCCTGATGGCCTGATTGCCCCTAACTGCCCTCCCCTGATGGCCTGATTGCTCCTAACTGCCCTCCCCTGCGAGCCTGGTCACCCCTAAATGCCCTCCCCTGCTGGTCTGGTCACCCAAACTGCTCTCCCCTGCCAACCTAGTTGCCCCCAAATGCCCTCCCTTGCCAGCCTGGTCACCTCAAACTGTCCTCCCCTGAAGGCCTGGTTGCCCCTAAGTGCCCTACCCTGCTGACCTGGTAACCCCCAAATGCCCTCCCCTGCAGGCCTGATTGTCCCCAACTGCCCTCCCTTGCAGGCCTGGTCCCTCCAACTGCCCTCCTCTGCTGGACTGATCACCCACAACTGCCCTCCCCTGCTGGTCATATTGTGGTGGCCATCCTGTATTCACATGAGGGCAGATATCTTTGACCACATGGTGGTGGCCATCTTGTGTATTGGAGTGATGGTCAATTAGCAGGGGAACGGTTAAGGGGCAATCAGGCTGAAAGACAGAAGCAGTTAGGGGCAATCAGGCAGGCAGGCGGCAGGCGAGTGGTTAGGAGCTAGCAGTCCCAGATTGTGAGAGGGACTAAACGGCAGTTGGATATTCCCGAGGTGTTCCAGATTGGAGAGGGTGCAGGCTGGGCTGAGGGGCACTCCCCACCCCCATTGCACGAATTTCGTGCACCGTGCCTCTAGTAAGATTATAATGAAGCTGAAAATTCTTATTGTAGCCTTCTTAAGATCATAGTGCAATGTATTCCTCACATGTTTGTGGTGATGATGGTCTAAACAACCTACTGTGCTACAAATACAATTATGTATGGTACATAATTCTTGATAATGATATGTGATTATGTTACTAGTTTATATATTAATTATACTGTTTACCATTATTTTAGAGGTTACTCTTTCTACTTATAAAGTTTGCTGTAAAATAGTATTGTTCTGTTGGCAGCCTTACACATCTCATGGTTACTACATCTTTTGATGGTATCACTTTATCTTGAACTTCACTTAAACTTGAATTGTTTTATAAATTTAGTGTAGCCTACTAGTAAGTGTATAGTGTTTATAAGTGTCTATAGTGGCATAATGTCCTAGGCCTTCACATTTACTCACCACTCACTCACTGACTCACACAGAGCAATTTCCAGTCTTACGAATATGCTGAGTACCCCATACAGATATACATTTTTATATCTTTATATTGTATTTTACTATGCCTTCTCTATCTTTAGATATACAAATATTTACTATGTGTTGCCTACAGTATTCAGTACAGTAACAGGCTGTACAGATTTGTAGCCTAGGAGCAATAGGCTGTACCACACAACCTAGGTAGGCTATACCATCTAGATTTGTGGAAGCACACTCTATGAAGCTAGTATGATGAAACTGCCTATTTCTCAGAATGTATCCCTGTCATTCAGCAGTGCATGAGTATACTGGAGGAAAAAAATGCTAAAAAGTTTATTATGGGATATGTTAGGAGAAATGCAGGTGAACAATTGTCACTATGAAAACTGTAACTTCTGCCCTAGTCAGTTTGATTCCGATAAAGGGCACATGTCTGTGTTGCCTGCTCGATCCCCAGTTGGGGGCATGCAGGAGGCATGATCAATGATTCTCTCTCACCATTGATGTTTCTATCTCTCTCTCTCTCCCTGCCTCTCTGAAATCAATAAAAATATATTTTAAACAAAGAAAACTGCAAATTTTGATTCCGGGGAACAAAGAGATATGCTAGCAAGAAGGCATATAAAATCTTAGTTCTCTTGGTCCCTGTTTTTTACTCAAACTTGAATCTTAGCAAATTAAAAAAAAAACTTTTAAAAATTTTAATGTCTAATAATATTTTTAAATTTTAAAAACTTTAATATTAAAAAGTTTTTCAGCATTAAATAACACTATCTACATAACATAAAGTTCACAAAATGTAAATTCAAGTACATGGTGTGTTTGGGAAATTCAGTACTTTTGGTTAATTGAACTATTTGTTTTCATACTTCAGTTTTGTTTAATAAAACTCTTTATAAAATGTATCAGTATATTTAATTCCCTTACTGTATAAAACATGTTGATCCTAATTGAATATCTTTTTAAATGGTCATCAGCCTGACTATCAATGTTTCTTGTCGAGGAGTATATAGATATATATGCACATGAATTCATATGTATGTACATAATGCAAGCACATATGAGCATGAGCTGAAAAAAACCAATTTTTTTGTTTTCAGATTCTGTCCAATTTACTCTGTTGAAGAAGGCAAGATAGTGTTTAATAACATTCATTTTAAAAATATATATTTCAGCTGAAACCGGTTTGGCTCAGTGGATAGAGCATCAGTCTGAGGACTGAAAGGTCCCGTGTTTGATTCTGGTCAAGGGCATGTACATTGGTTGTGGGCACATCCCCGGTAGGGGGTGTGCAGGAGGCAGCTGGTCAATATTTCTCTCTCATCGGTGTTTCTAGATATCTATCCCTCTCCCTTCCTCTCTGTGAAAAATCGATAAAATATATATACTTTAAAATTATATATATATATATATATATATATATATATATATATATATATATATTTCATTGATCTTTTATAGAGAGGAAGGAAGAGGGATAGAGAGAAACATTGATGAGAGAGAAACATCGATCAGCTGCCTCCTGCACACCCCCTACCGGGGATGTGCCCTCAAGCAAGGTACATGCCCTTGACCAGAATTGAACCTGGGACCTTTCAGTCCACAGGCCGACGCTCTATCTACTGAGCCAAACCGGTTTTGGCTTAATAACATTAATTTGAAACATTTCCACCAATAACAATGAAAAGAAAAACAGCTTGGGAAACATGGAGAACTATATTTCAGTGATCTGGAAAGTTTTTATTTATATGTGACAGCTGCTCAACTTTTTTTTCCAGATACTATGGAAATGACCTAAAATCCCATTTCTTTGCAAATGAATTTCTGAATTCATACTGGCAGAGAAAGAAAAGAGGAAGGAACCTTGGTGGGAACACTTTGGGGAGGCATAGAGGACCTTCACTTACCGACTCCAAGTCTGCGTTTTGGCCTCCCTTCCTCTGGCTGCCTTCCAATAGGCATCACCCCGGGGCCTGCTATAATTGTAGAATCTCAGGCCCCACTCTAGACCTACTGAGTCAGAGTCTGCACATTAACAAAATCCCTATGGGCTCCCATTGCACATGGAAGTGTGAGAAGCGCTGCTCAAGTCCAAACCATGACCAGGAACCAAATACTCAGCTCTTTATAATTTCAGGAAAAAAAACCTGCCCTTTGAACAGGCCCAAAGTGGGCCCTCCTTGTACTGACCCCATGTTATAGTAGATAGTATTCAGAAAAACTCAAATTCATTCCTTCATTCAATTAATATTAGGACAAATCATATGAAATTGCCACTTTATAGGTCCCAGATGGTTAATATTGTCTGATATGGTCTAGCTGTTAATATTTATTGAGCTCCTATTATGTGCCATTGTGTATGATGTTGACTGTAGGTAATGGGGATGTAGGAATGGGCAAAACCAGCCTTGGTTGCTTCCTTCATTGAGCTTACAATCTACCAGGAGAGATACTCTGTTTTTTTAATCCACACAAATAGATATAAAATCATAAGGTGGAAGTCTGGTGCATAGACCATCCATGAGTTGATGTATTTCAGGGTGGTATTGGACAGAAGAGACATTCCTGAGGAAGTGTGGCCAGAACTGCATTCTGAAGGGTGAGGGCTGTAGGGAGAGAATGAGGATCGTGCAGACTCAGGGGATGAGAATTCCAGGCAGAGGGCACAGCAGGTGCCAAAGCCTCCTGAAAAGGATTCAATGCAAGGTAGAGGCCATCTCCCCACACCCATGACTGCAAGACCCAGTTGGCCAAGTCTAGAATCTCTCTTCTCCAAAATGACCATGCCAGCAAGGAAGCTGAGCTTGTCCACAGCAGCTCCTCAGGCTTTCTGCTTCTCCTCCAGCCTCTCTATATAAAGACTGCCAGTGCCTTCTCTTTCCCATGGGAAGGCACTGGCAGACTACTGTTTAATGGTCTTGCTAGTCCAATTTACTCACTTTATATCTATGTACTCTGCTTTTGATTTTTCTTGACTGAATGAACTTTGGTGGCTTTAAGGGAACTTGTTTCTATTCCCTGATTCCCTGAGGTGATCTCTCTTGCTAAGACTTTGCACATGCTGTTACCTCTGCCTGGAACACCATATGGGCAGCCTGCCACCCTCCATCCACTCTAATTAATCCAGGAAGTCTTCTTTGCCCACTCCCCACAAACTTTGGTGCTGGTCCAACAACCTCCTGCAATAGATGTGTTAAGCACTCATTGCCCCCTACCACCAAGACTGATTTTCCTCATCAATCCCCCCCACACTCAGCTCAGGACACATGAGGTACTCAAAATTACTTGTTGAATGCATAAGTGAAATACTGCATTTAACCAGATTCACAGTGGTGGCCCACACTGTGGGTTGGCTTTCTCAACTGCCATTTTCTTCTTTCTTTCTTCCTTGCCTGCCTTCACTGTCAGGGTGTTGGTTTTTAAACTAAATTCCATCATCTGCCTATCTTATCATTTCCTTCTTTATCCTAAAAACTCACAGCAGAGGGAGAAGCCTTTCTGTTTCATACAAAAGAATACTTTTTCAAAAATATTTTCTGTCAATGGCGTATATTTTATTTTTCCTTTCTGTGCTGTAAAAAAAGATTGTTAATAATCTGTTGTTTAAAAAATCCTAAGGATACTAAAACAAGTGTCTAAACTGTATTTCAAAATGTGAATCAAAGTTTAAAAAATTAATGAATCTAATATTCAAAAATAAAAACCACATACCTTGTTTGCTAGGTTTACAGCACTGAGAGCTTTATCATAATATTCTCTTTCATTCCAATCCAAATAAACAGTGGCTAGTAACCGTAGAATTTTAGCCTATAATTACAAATAGAAAAAAAGCACACAGGTGAGGGTTGAATTGCAATACAACATCTGATTAGCACTTACACAGTGACAGGCATCTTCTCAAATGTAAGTCATCATTTCCTTAAATGTAAGAACTTTATAGTATTGGTTTACCTTAATTTAGTAAAATTGTGTTAATACAATTGTTTTCTTAACAGTATTTCAGTATTAAAGTACTTTATCATCCCCATTTTACAAATAAAGGAAACTAAGGCTAGGTCATAGCAATATTTAATTTAGTCAGCTTACCGCCTACTGCATTCTGTTAAACCTCCATCAAAAGAGATAAATAGCCTGGCCAGTGTAGCTCAGTGGTTGAGCATCAACCCATGCACTAAGAGATCACTGGTTCAATTCCTGGTTAGGGCACATGACTGAGTTTCAGGCTCAATTCCCAGCAGGGGGCATGCAAGAAGTAGCCAGCCAATTGATATTTCTCTCTCTCCTTCCCCCTAAAATCAATAAAAACATTTTAAAAAATAAATAGACATAATTCTTTCTTAAACTTACAGCTTATTTGAGATTATCCCATTGGACCAAGGCACACATACCACCATTTCAGTAGGAACAGATACTAGTATACTCTCCTAGAGAGAATATTTCTCCCAACTGAGCTAAATTTTAAGATGAATAATGTATTGCTGAATTAAGTAAGTTTCTCCAGCCAGGTCTATATTGATAAGGGGAGTAACTTTATTCAGTGTGAACATATTAACTACAGGTTCACATTTTGAAAGAAGGATCCAAATTTCAATGAATAATCTGCCCCTAAGTATAATAACGACAGTAGAACCAAATAAAGGTAATCTTCTAACATTTAAAAAAAATACATGTTAAACACATTAAGGATCTATGAAACTAGATAAATGACATTTAAGGTATCATGTAATTTGAGATTTTTAATTCAAAAACCAATATGGATCAAGTACGATGTATATAATGTTGTTGTTGTTGTTATTATTATTATTATTATTATTATAGAACAACTTGCAACTTTTAAACTCTCCTGGAGGACTTTTATGAAATAAATATGGCAAAAAAGGTCAAATAATCATAAAAATATAACAAAGTGAATGAATCTCAAAACTATTTATGTTAAGCAAAAGAAGACAAACATAAAACAGTACATACTGTTGTATTATACTATTAATACAACGTTCAAGAAAACATGAAAATAATCTATAGCAATAGAAGCCAAAATAGTGGTTTTTTCTGGGGGTCAGAATGGCTATTAACTGGAAAGAGACCAAGAGAACTTTTGAGGGTGGTAGAAATTTCTATAACTTGATCTGTGTGGTGGTAACAAGACTATACAGATATATCAAAATTCATCAGACTGTACACTTAAGAATTGTATAATTATTTTACAAATTATTCTACGTAAAGTAAACCTCAATAAAGTACTGTTAGCATGAAAGAAAAACTACTTCACCCTCTATACTTTAATTTTAAAAATACTAAAACCAAAATAAAGGAAAACTACTTTATAATCATACTTTACATTACATTACATTTCAATCTCAATTAAATCCTGTCTTCCACCCTCATTTCATCCTCCAGACATCTTACCTGGTATTCCCTTCTCCCTCCATTTTAACTATATGGACCCCATCTACCTTTCAAGGACTTCATACCACAACACTTCTTCAACTACTCCAGTCAACCCTGATATTTCCCTTTCTGCATGCCCTTGTACAAACTTCAGGTCAGTACCACACAGTTTATCACTTAGTTTTCCCAAATTGTTTCACTAATACTCAGGGGTGTGTGTGTGTGTGTGTGTGTGTGTGTGTGTGTGTTTTAATTTTAATGGAAGCATAAAATATAAAAAAAAATTCAAAATCTTAAGTATATAAATTTTCATAAACTAACCACATGTATGTTAAACAACACAGATACCAAAAGAATGGAATACACTGATACATCTAAGAGGGGAGGGAGGTGGGGAAGGAAGAAATTAACCAAAGAACATAAGTGCATATATGCATAGTCCATGGACACAAACAACAATGTGAAGAAGGATGGCTGGGTGGAGGGGGGAAAGGGGGAAGAAAATGGGAGACACCTATACTAATAAGAGAAAAATATGGTAATTGACAGTCACTCCACAACAGTCACAGCCAATCAGGAGGAAATATGCAAATTAGCAGGACAAAGATGGCGGCAGCCACGGAACCAGCTGGAGTGGGCAGGAGGCTTGGGTAGCCCTTGGCAACAGAGGAAGCCAAGCTTCCCACCTGCCTGGGCTGGCCGCTGAGGGAGGCTTGGGTTGCCTAGGCCAGCTGCCAAGGGAGGGGCCTGCAAATGGCCCTCAGCCCCTCACTCAGGCAGGCCACACCACCATCAGGGTGAGGACCTCTGTTGTGGAGCGTGGCCAGCCTGAAAATGGCCCTCAGCCCCTTACCCAGGCTGGCCACATCCCCATAGGGTGAGGGTCCCTGATGGGGGGTGTGGCCTACCTGCAAACAGCCATCAGCCCCTCACCCAGTCTGGCCAGGTACCCCAGGGGGGATCCTCACCCCATAGGGGCGTTGCTGGCCTGCAAACTGCCCAAGCCCCTTGCCCAGGCTGGCACCATCCCCAGTGGGAACCCCCACCCCAATGGAGGTTTGGCCGGCCTGCAAACAACTACAGGCCCTTAACCTTGTTAACCATTTTTAAGTGCATGGTTCAGTAGTATTGATAGGGACAGAAATAAAAATGTTGGGGAACCAGCTAGAATTGTAAGAAATATTAAACATTCTCTGTTAACTGTGATTGTTTTATTCTGATTAAAGAAGGCACATTCTGACCTGGCTGGTAGTTATACACACAGAACTTGGGGGAGCTAACCTGAAAATGCAGCCCACCCTCCCCATTTGGAGCTGCCTATTATCATGGAAAGATTAACAACTGTACTGCAGAAACCAGAGCCAGAAACCAGTGCCAGTTTTTTAAAGACTGCAGACTTTGCCTATCACTAGTCCTTTGAAGACCCCAGCCCTTGCATATCACTAAGCCCTTTGAAGATCCCAGCCTTCTGCTGACCTATTAATTGCCCATTTGGCATACCCTTTAGCTACAATATTTCCCCATGTAATCTTTGTCCTTTTTACCCAATATAAGCAGCTGGCTTATCATAGTGTGCAGAGCAGATCTTTGTGGATGATCTGTTGCTCTCCCATACTGTTAGCAATCCTATCTTATAAAAGAGTAATATGCAAATTAACCATCACTCCACTCAAGCCACGCCCACAAGTATGCAAATTAACTCCAACCAAGATGGCTGCAGCCACAGAGGGCAGTTGAGAGGCTTGGGTTTCCCTGGCAATAGAGGAAGCCAAGCTTTCAACACACTCTGGCTGGCCTAGGCCTCCACTCAAGTATACAAAGTTTCAATTATAGAATGTAAACAAATTCAAACAAAAATGGCAGCAGCTATGGAGCAAGCAAGAGGCTTGGCTCTGCTCCAGGCTACAAAGTTTCAACTGTAGAAGATAAATAAATTCCAGATACCAGGTCCTCTGCTTGGGTCACCAGGGGGCGTGGCCAGCCTGCAAATCACCGCAGGCCCCCGCCCAGGCCACCCTGAACTCCAAGGGAATCCCCACCCTGATCCGCGACACACTTCAGGGCAAACCAGCTGGACGCCACCCATGCACCAGGCCTCTAGCCTATCTAATAAAAGAGTAATATGCAAATTGACCATCACTCCAACACACAAAATGGCTGCCCCCATGTGGTCAAAGATCCTGCCCCTATGTGGACACAAGATCGTCAGCAGGGGAGGGCAGTTGGGAGGGACCAGGCCTGGAAGGGAAGGCAGTTGGAGGTGATCAACTCTGTAGGGGAGGGAAGTTAGGGGTGGCCAGGCCAGCAGAGGACAGAAGTTGGGGGCAAACAGGCTGGCAGGGGAGCAGTTAGGCATCAATCAGGTAGGCATGGGAGTGGTTAGGGGGTGATCAGGCTGGCAGGCAAAAGCGGTTAGGGGCAATCAGGAAGGCAGGCAGGTGAGCAGTTGGGAGCCAGCAGTCTGAATTGTGAGAGGGATGGCCCATTTAACATCCCTCGAGAGGTCCCAGATTGGAGAGGGTGCAGGCTGGGCTGAGGGACACCCCCCCTCCCCAGTGCACGAATTTTGTGCATCAGACCTCTAGTATTGGAATAAGCGATCATATATGATTCAACCATATCTCTGTTTAATTGGCTCAAGTAGTGACAGGCAGCACAGACCCATTGTTTATCCGGTTACAGTAGTAAGTACATTCACATTATTGTGTAACCATCACCACTATACATATCCAGAACTCTTTTAACCATGAAAAATTGAAGCTCTGTACATATTAAAAAATAGCTCCCATGTTCCCCTCTCTTCAAACCCCTGTAGACATCATTCTACTTTCTATGAATTTGACTAAGTTATTTTATCTAAGTAGAATAATACAGTATTTGTCTTTTTGTGAATAGCTCATTTCAATTAGCATAATGTCCTCAAGATTCATCTATCTTGTGGCATGAATCAGAATTTCCTTCCTTTTCAAAGTTGAGTAATAGTCCATTGTAATCACTTGTATTAATTTTATACTTTAAACATAAACATAAGGGTAGAGGTAATATTTTATATTTCTCTTTTATTCTACATCTATCACATTGCCATATATATAGGTATTCAGTTACATTTTGATTGATATACTATAATGGTAAGAAGCAGAAATAGATATTCAAAAAATTCCATTTTTCCCAGCCAGCATGGCTCAGTAGTTGAGTGTCAACCTATGAACCAGGTCACAGTTCAATTCCCGGTCAGGGCACATGCCCATATTGTGGGATCTATCCACATTGAGGGTGTGCAGGAGGCAGCAGATCAATGATTCTCTCTCATCATTCATTGATGTTTTAAATCTCTCCCTCTCCCTTCCTCTCTGAAAAAAAAAATGAATAAATTCTATTTTGCTATGGCAATTATTAAATTCATTTTATATCAGTTTTGTTTACATGTAACATTTTGCTTGACTAAATATTAAAATTAACTCTCATACCAGCACATTCTATATGTGTGGTTAGGGGCAAATCTAGAATTTTTTTTAAATCTAGAATTTTTTAACATGCAATAATCAAAGCTAAAACATATAGCTAAACATTGTTTAAGCACTTTATACATATTAACTAATGGGTGTAAGAATCTACCCTACAGGTATTAATATATCAATTTTACAGAAACTAATGCACTGACATATTAAACGATATGCCCAATAGATAACCTATTCACAAATAGGGGGATATTTTTATAATTTTATAACAATAACATAAACTGTATTTATAATTTTATAACAATAACATAAACTGTATTTCTTCTACCTACTTTTCCAATATTTAACATGATCCTTACCAGCATTTCTGGCTCAACAGAATTCTTATCCATCTTCCCAATATCAAAGCCTTGGCTAATCATTTAAAAAGAAAACAAAATACATATTCAGTTTAGATTAAATTTTCAAGATTATACAATACTAATAAGACAAGGTATAATTTTACTTTATTCCAACTTATCTATTTTGCTCTACAACAGATTATTAGACAACCAGTACATGAAAATCAATAGTATAAAGCATTACTTTCTAACTACAAAAGGCCACAATTTTCTTAGAGTATATATTAAATAAATCAACACTATAATTATATTCTTGCTCTTTTCTATTTGACTATACTTATAAATATACTACATTAAACTAGCTTACATGTATATACTAGCTCTTACTTAATGGCACATTTTATAGTCTATGAAATATAAATGTATTTTTTAAAAAAACAAACATACAGGATTTTCACAGAAACAAATGCTTTGAGAAGGCTAACCCCTATTTTGTAAAACTACTGTTCGGAATTTTCTGCTTTTCTTTAGACAGCCTCTTCTAAAAAAAATAATAACTTTGCTTCCCAGCCTGCTTTAGGCTGCTTGAATAAAAAGGAAGATAAACTTAGCTGTCTGACCTTGTAGGCCAGAGACTAGATACACACATATTCTCAATGCCATGCCAGGTGTATTTTTAATTGGATAGAACTGTGTTGTTTTCAAGGCCATCAGCGAGATAACCACTAAGCACACATAGGGCATGCTCTTTAATAAAAAGGGAAGTTCTGCTTGTAGCTTTGCTTAGAATTTGAATTCATTTTTCTCTGAGCCCACCAGTGAATAAAGTGTAACTCCAAACTCTCCAAGCATTGCTTGATTTATTCTGGTTTCTTGTAATAGCTTAGCAATATTAAGTTTCACGACACCCTTGTGAAGGACTATTAATTCCATCTTGTAGCTGAAAGAACCTTTAACAGTTAATTGATGTCTAATATTTCCTACATTTGTATTAAAAATGAGTGAGGGGTTGCGGAGAAGAGAAATTTGATTTTCCATTTTCTGCTTTAATTACCAAACCACATTATCTATGGAACATTCTGATAACCACAACTAATATATTAGTATGAGCCTCAGGATTTCAAAACCTAAACTTAAAAAGCAAAACAAAGATCATTCGCCATAAAATTGGTATTCCAAGGGAGGATGTCAATAAAATTTTGGTGAAATAAATTAAACTGAAGACATTACTTTGAAACATTCCTTTTTTAAAACTCTAAAAAGACCCAGAACTACCAAACTGAGTTTTTAGCTTCCTAACAAGGATGCAATAATGCTGGCCTAGTCATTGTAAGTCTCCTTTGGTACATTAAACCTTCTAAATTCAGTTTTTTAAGTTACCAATTGAGGATGGAACTTTTGTAATGGTGGTATAAGGAGTTCTTGAATCCTTTCCCCACTGAAACAACCATTTTCCTGTTAAAATTGTTAAATGACCAGTTAAAGTCTTTTGAAATTGCTCTAAGGATCTATAGCAAATGGGAAAATATTTAAAACACAACCAAATCTCAGAATAACGATAGTCTGTAGCATTTGAGCTCTTATCTCCTATCTACACCTGCTGCTATCCACACCAGCTCCATCTCACAGAAGCTATTCCAGATGAATAATGTCAAGAAGGTGGGAATTCCCTCTTGCTCTAGCTCCTAGACTCCTAGGCTATTGTTTCACCTAGGGAGGAGAGGGCTGCCAGCGTCTCTTGTCTTCCCCAGGCCTGTGCTGTGGAAGTGCTATTCAGGACAGGTACAATGAAAGAGATGGGTCTTCCTTTCCCCCACTCAGTTCTCACTCTTAGAGTAAGGAAGACTCTATGCCAGGTACAACAGATCAAGAATATTAGACCCCTGGTTGCCTTCACCCAGGCTGGTTCACTGGACAGCGCTTCCATGCCAGGAGGGCATGCTAGTAAGATCAGGGACAACCATCTCCTCAGCATCCACTCATAGAGCAAGGGTGTCACTCCAGGAGAAGCAAGCGAAGCTCCTGCCACTAACTCCAGTAGGGTGGCACAGAGTTTCTGCCCAGGGGACAAGCAGGCAATGAAGTGGAAGATCTCAGCATCCCTGCCTGAAGGGACTGACTATCTAGAACAGAGCAGGAGATGTTCCTACCTAAGGGGCATTGTCAAAATCAATGGAGATCTTGTCAGTGAGCAATTAAGAGGGGACTCGTAGCCATAATAATAGTGGCAACAAGTGGGGGGAAAAAAACAGCTAAAAGTTTAACACAGGGGAAAGATATAGCCAAGAACAATCCTAGGTTCACATTCATCTCTGAGGATACAGAAGGCTATGCATACTGATCCATCAGCAAAGAGCCTATGAGGCTGAATGGCTCAAATGGCTTCAGGAGAACCTCTTCCAAAAAAAATAACTGAAAATTAAGGTACTCTGATCCAGGGATTCATACTTGAGAGAATGAATCCCAAGAAAAAATGTTCATTTAATGTGAACCTCAAGAAGGAATTTATCTGCTTGAAATGGACTCCCCATAGTCAAACAAGGGTCCAAAGTCTATAAATAATAAGAGCCTAGAGGTCATTTGCTTACAGGAGCTTCTTGGCTACTCCATATTCCAGAAAGAACCTCAGACTGAACTCGGCCTCCCACACTATGCCTGTTTGTTTACACCATCTGAGTCAATCACTGCAGGGAAGCCATGGTTTCATCTTTCCACCGAAGGACTGAGACCTCCCCTGTCTAATCAAAACTGCACAATTTTGGTAACTCATTTACATAAAACAGGCTGAATTGAGAATCTGGATGGGAAATTTTTAAATTGAATATATTAGGGTGACATTGGTTCACAAAACCAATACAGGTTTCACAAGTACAAAATTCACCAAAAAAATCATCTGCACACTGAATGGTGCAACCATTGCCAACACAAAGTTTCTTTCTTTTTACTTTTTTAAAAAATATATTTTTATTGATTTCAGAGAGGAAGGAAGAGGGATAGAAACATCAATGATGAGAGACAGACACTGATTGACTGTCTCATGCATGACCTCACTGGGGATCGAGCCCACAACCCAGGCATGTGCCCTTGACCAGAATTGAACCTGGGACTCTTCAGTCCACAGGCCGATGCTCTATCCACTGAGCCAAACCAGGTAGGGCACAAAGTTTCTTTCTTTCTGCTGGGCAGGAACTTTTGCTATAAAAGATGGTCTCCCTTTGTCTCAATGGCACACAATTTAAATTGCTACCTGAATATGTTTCCCAGGCTGCCAATCCTTTTTTACTTAAATAAATGCCTTTTGTTCTCTACTAGAGGCCTGGTACATGAAATTCGTGCATGGGGGTTGAGAGTCCTTCAGCCTGATCTGCACCCTCTCATAGTCTGAGACCCCTTGCTCCTTACTGCATGCCTGCTCGCTATTCCTTGGTGCTGCCATGGAGGTATGAGAGGCTCCTGCCACTGTCACTGCACTCACCAGCCCTGAGCCCAGCTTCTGGCTGAATGGCGCTCCCACTATGGGAGAGCACTGACTACCAGGGGGAAGCTCCTGTGTTTAGCGTCTGCC
This sequence comes from Pipistrellus hanaki, assembly GCF_964339955.1. Classification (NCBI taxonomy): domain Eukaryota; kingdom Metazoa; phylum Chordata; class Mammalia; order Chiroptera; family Vespertilionidae; genus Pipistrellus; species Pipistrellus hanaki. Next base: position 70,695,555 of record NC_140524.1, read on the forward strand.
CCCTCGTGGTCAGTGCACATCAGAGCGATCAGTCATTTTCTGGTCATTCTGCCATAATGGTTGCTTAGGCTTTTATTATATAGGTTACAATCTAAAATTAATGTTGATTTACAATGGTAAGGAAGCCAAGCTTAAAAACCAAATCACAGCTTTGGGTTTAGGTTCTATATGTAAAGAGCTTAGAAGTTACTACCCCATTCTAACAAGTAAAAAAGCATAAAAAACTAAAAATCAAGAACTCTTCTTAGATCCATAAGGAAAGGCACAGGGTAAACCACTGCCCTCAAGGTTGGAGAGATGGACAGGAAAATCAAGGAGTTGTGACCTACCACAGGAAAGATTCGCAAGCAGAAACTGCCAAGGAAAGCAGTGCTGGAACAGGAAATTGTGAACTGTAAAATTGATAGTTTGCTAGAATCTCAGTGCAGAAAAGTCTGAGAGTTACAAACACCAGGGGAATATAGTCATAGAGGATGACCCACAATATTGTTAGATTGGCCTATAAAAGCAAATATCATAAAAATATCCCCTTGGGCTTTGGCAGGAAGAGGCTAAAAGAAACTATTCTGAAATACCCCAAAGCACTCTGTTCATCTTTTGTTTTTAATATATTTTGTCGAAACCGGTTTGGCTCAGTGGATAGAGCGTTGGCCGGCGGACTTAAAGGTACCAGGTTCGATTCGGGTCAAGGGCATGTACCTTGGCTGTGGGCACGTCCCCAGTGGGGAGAGGGGGTGGTGTGTAGTGCAGGAGACAGCTGATCGATGATTCTCTCTCATCGATGTTTCTAACTCTCTATCCCTCTCTCTTCCTCTCTGTAAAAAATCAATAAATTATATTTAAATAAATATATATATATATACACACACATATATATATTATTGATTTATTACAGAGAGGAAGAGAGAGGGATAGAGAGTTAGAAACATCGATGAGAGAGAAACATCGATCAGCTGCCTCCTGCATACCACCCACTGGGGACGTGCCCGCAACCAAGGAACATGACCTTGACTGGAATCGAACCTAGGACCTTTCAGTCTGCAGGCCGACGCTCTATCCACTGAGTCAAACTGGTTTCGGCAACACTCTGTTCATCTTAACAAGGTCTTGCCTGATGGGAAACTAGTTAACCAGAGCTTAACTGAGCTGGGAAAAAGAAATACTCACCTCTACCCCACTCTAGCTATTATGTACCACCAGAAAGAGGAGTAATAAACTGAGAAACACTTTTGAAGTTCACAGGTCAGAGGCATAGGCTCATCAAATGACAGAAATATTCATAGGACTACAGAACTCTTCAATTCTCCCCAAACTAAACACTGTATTACTAAAGGCCTATTTACACAGTTCCTTTTAATCAGTGGAAAATGTCCACCTAAGAAGAAAAACTGATGGACATACCAAAATAAAAAAAACAACTTTAATAGACAGAGAAAGCATCAGGACTAGACATGGCAGAGATGTTGAAATTATCAGGTTGGACATTCAAAATAACTATGGTTAATACAATAAGAGGTAATGAATAAAGTAAACAGATGGACAAAAAGAAAGCCCAGATTTGCAGACAGAAGAGTGGGGGTCCTAAACCAGCTCTCATGGGGCATTAAAACTCAGCTGAATCTAAAGAAACTTCATTTTTTTATTTTTGAATTTTATTTTATTTATTTATTTATTTGTAACCTTTTTCTTCCTCTCTTCTCTTTTTCTTTCCCATTTTCTGCTCCTTTTTCCTTTTTAGTTTTTCTCTTTCCTTACTTTTTCCCCTTTTTTAAAAACTGATATTCATTATCTATCTGATTAGTTATTCTAGCCTCTGTTTTGTGTGTGTGTGAATACATACATATATATATATATAATTTCTTCTTCCCTGCTTCTACACAATTTTCCTTTCTCTTTTCTTTTTCTTTTTTTTTTTTCACTACTTAGTTTTTCAAACCTTTCTCTCTCTTCTCTTTATCTTTTCTTTTTTTCCTAATTTCTAAACTTGGTTCACTTCCTAAATTTAGGCCTATCTCCTCTCTCCTTTAATCTCCTTTTCAATTTTTTTCTTTCTTGACTACTTATTTCTTTTTTTCCCCTCTTTAATTATAAACTGTGGGCCTTCTCCTATTCCTTTAATTGTTTAATGCCATTTTCTTTATTTTAAGCTCTGCATCTACAGATTCTGTCCCCCTCCTGCTTTCTCAGGGTGTTTTTTTGTTTGTGCTTTTGGTTTATTTGTTTTGTTGTGTTTAATCCCAAAAATCTTTCTTTTTTGCCTATCATTCTTGCTCTCTTTTCTCTTTCCTAGTTCCCTATTCAATGGTGGTAACTTTTGTTGGAGTTACAGGGTTCTTGTGTACATTTGTGTTCTGTTCCTTCTGTGCTGTATCTTGTCTTGTTTTATTTTGTGCTGTTCAGTCAGCACCTCAACAATGGCACAACATGGTAAGGAGTGAGTGACATAATAAGACACCCTGAGAGAAGACTCCATTGATGAACAGGACAATAACATTTAAAACCCAACTACATCAGGAGAATGCAAATATCTCAAGTAGGGTGACTTCTTAGAACATCCAGCCCATGAGACTTGAAAGAATACTTCACTGGGTCCCACAACGTATCTACTCCATAAGATCAACCCACAAAATCTGGGTGGCATAATAGTTTAATCTAATACAAAGAAACAAATACAAAGGAACAGCAAAAATTGGGAGATAAAGAAACAACCCCCAAATGAAAGAAAAGGAGGAATCATGGATAAAGAAACTAAATGAAACAGAGGCAAGTATTTTGTCAGAGAAAGAATTCAGAGTACTGGTTATGAGGAATCTCAAATATCTGGATGAGAAATACATGCAACTCAATGAGAATTTTGAGGGACTGAATGAGAAATACACCAACATGAGTAAGAAACAAGATGAAATGAAGAGTGACATAGCTACAACAAAGAACACAATGGAAGGTTTCAACAGTAGACTAGAAGCAAAACACTAAATCAGTGAGTGAGAAGTCAAGGTAGAAATAAACACCCAAGCAGAGCATCAAGTGGGGAAAAAATTAAAAAGCTGGAGGAGAGACTAATGGACCTTTCAGACAATATGAAATGAAACATTTGCATAATAGGGGTGCCAAAAGGAGAGGAAGCTGAACAAGAAATAGAAAACCTATTTGAAGAAATAGTGACATTGGAGAAGGAAGATAGCGGCTGGCAGGACAGAGGTGAGGGAGAGGAAGAAAGTGAGGGTATGAAAGGAGAATGTGTGGATGTGTGTGGTGTGTGTGTGAGTGAGTAAGGTACAGTTAAAGCCCCAGAGGAGTAGCAGGGGCTCTCAGACCAGGCTCTCTTATACAAGGAGAGACTACCACCGCTGCAGGCACTCCCTGGACTGGAGGACTTCAGCACGAAGCCCACTCCATCTTGAATGGGAAACAGCCTTTTTTAGGAACTCATCAACACCACCAACCAGGCAGGCCTTGGAACTGCCCTGTGACCCAGCAGCCACTCCAGCCAAAATCCTGCTGCCCCACCCGCAGACCCACGAACGCTGGAACCTCCACTTCCAAAGGTGCACCATTCAGCAGCAGTAAGTGCAATCTCCCCCTCCCCGGTGGCAAAACTCCGGGCAAAACTTTCATGTGTTTCCAGCACATGCAAGCATAGAGGGCACTCCACTCCATAGACAGTGCCTGGGAGCCACTGGGAGCCTCCATGGGTGTGATTTTTGTACAGACAAGGGTGCATGGCCCTGCAATAGAAATTCTGAACTCCCTCTTCCTGAATAACTGCACATGGACACACCAGCTGTTCAACTTCAGAGCCAGGGACCCTAAAAGTGTGTCAGAGCCAGGGACCCTAAAAGTGTGTCAGGGACCCTAAAAGTGAGCAGGCAAACTCACCACCACAGACAAGGGAAGGCACCCTGAGCCCATATATCTACAGAGTCCTCTGGGAAACTGCTTTGAGCCCCTGTTGGGTGTGATTCTGTACAGACAAGAACGTGCTGACCAGCAGTAGAAATTCTGAATTCCCGCTTCATGAATAACTGCCCACATTCACTCCAGGTGCTCACCCTCAGTGCCAGGACCCCTCAGAGTACATCAGAGCTCTGCACCAGCAAACGCACCTCCACAGATGCAAATTTCCAACAGGCAGGCACCCTGAGCCCATCTACCCACAGGGCGCTAGAGGGAGCCACTGTGAGCTCTCCCTGGGTGTGATCTTGAACAAACAGGGGCACACTCCCACCTTGCAGTGGAAATTCTGAATTCACTCATCCTGGAGACCTGCCCACAGATTCTTCAATTATGTGGCTACACTGCCAGGGCCCTTCAGAGAGCTTCAGTGTGACTCACAGGCAAACATACCGTGGGTGCTTCTGTGAGCCACCAATAGGAGTGAGCATCTTTCTACCACAGGTACAGCAGAAAAAACTGGGTCTTCCCACCCCACAACTACAGAACTCTGGACACCATAGTAACACCTTTCCACAGTGCAAGCCCCCTGAGCCCCATCACCCCAACAGATGGTTCCTGGGAGCCACTGTGAGTCCACACAGGGCATGCATGATTTCAACTAACAGTGCAAGGCAGCAAAAATTAGGACACTCCCCTCCACAGCTGCTAAATTCTAAACACTGTAGTACTGCCTCTTAAGCTCATAGGCCTACATCAAGAGAACCCAAATAGCTAAATAGAAAGCAACACTAGATTACCAAGCCCAGGAGAACTGAGAGATTACACCAGAAGCACCATCCCCAAAAGAACCTGGCTAGCAAAGCAATTGGATCTACAATTAAAACATTAAGGACTTGTGTGCATGCATATGGGCCTAGCCAGTGGCCATGGACAACAGGGGGAGGGAAGAAGGGGCAATGTAGGGATGGGTTTGGGATGGTAATGGGGGGATGAGGACAATTATGTGATACAATAATCAATAATAAAAAAATAATAAAAAATAATCACCTACATAAAAAAGAAAAGAAAAGACACACTGTGCCCCAAGAACAGACCAATAACAATCTCACTGCAGCATACACCCAGCTTTCTACAATCAATCCCTAAACCTGAAAGAAAAAGAATATGCTCTCTGTCACCTGCAGGGTATTTGAGTTTCATTTTGAATCAATTGCCCTTTCTGTCAAGACTATATCTTTCTCTGTGTTTCCAACTCCCAGATGGATTAAGGGAAAATAAAATTGAGCATCTGCTTCCCTTAAATTTTTTGTTATGGTTAACCCATTTTCTCTCAATCTTGCATTCAATAAATGCTGAAAGAATAAATATAATCACTATATGTATATTTTTTAAAAATTATAGAAAGACAAAAAGCAATCCCCAAAGGAAAGAAAAAGAGGAATCACCAGAAAGGAAGTTAAGTGAAATTGAGGCTACGAGCTTAACAGAGAAAGAATTCAGATTAATGGTATTAAGGATGTTTAAATGGCTGGATGACAATTAAATTCAACTCAGTGAGAATTATAAGGAGCTGAATGAGAATGTTGCCAACATGAAAAAGAACCAAGAGGAGATGAAGGATGACATAGCTGCAATAAAGAACACAATGTGCGGAAAATGTTTTGGCTCAGTGGATAGAGCGTCAGTCTGCGGACTGAAAGGTCCCAGGTTCGATTCCAGTCAGGGGCATGTACCTTGGTTGCAGGAACATCCCTGGTGAGGGGTATGCAGGAGGCAGCTGTTCAATGTTTCTCTCCCATCAATGTTTCTAACTCTCTATTTCTCTAACTCTCCCTTCTTCTCTGCAAAAAATCAATAAAAAAAAATTTTTTTTAAGAACACAATGTAAGGCTTTAAACAGTAAACTAGAAGAGGCTGAAGACTGCATGAGCAAATTAGAAGACAATGTAGAAAAAACACACACATATACAGCAGCAACTGGAAAGAAGACTTAAAAAGCAAGAGGAGAGCCTAAGGGAGCTTTGGGACAACACAAAATGAAACAATATTCGCATAATAAGGGTCCCAGAAGGAGAGAAAGAGAAGCAAGGAATAGAAACCTGTTTGAATAAATGACAGAAAACTTCCCTGATACTAGCACGAAAAAAAAACATGCAAGTCCAAGAAGCACATAGAGTCCCAAACAGGATGAATCCTAAAAGATTCATCACCAAGACACATCAAAATTAAATTGGCAAACACCAACGACAAAGTAAGAATATTAAAGGTTGCAAGACAGAGACACAGAAAGTAACCTATAAGGGTTCTCCAATTAGAATATCAATGGATTTCTCAACAGAAACACATCAGGCCAGAAGGGAATGGAATGAAATTCACAAAGTGATGCAAAGCAAGGAACTGAACCCAAGAATACTATCCCAAGCAAGGCTATCATTCAAAATTGAAGGTGGAATCAGGAGCTTCACAGACAAAAAAAGACTAAGAGAGTTTATCACTACAAAGCCAGCAATGCAAGAAATGCTGAAGGGACTGGTGTAAAAGGACAAAAGAGAAAGGCAAGAAGAAACACAAACATTAAGAAAAAAATATGAGAATAAACATGTACTTGTCAATAATAACATTAAATGTAAATGGACTAAATGCAACAATAAAAGAAACAGGTTAGCACAATGGATAAGAAAACATAGCCCATATATTTTCTGTCTACAAAATACCCACCTCAGAACAAAGGATTCACACAGACTGAGAGTGAAGGGATGGAAAAACATTTTTCAGGCAAATGGAAATGAGAAAAAATCTGGGGTTGCGATACTTATATGTGATAAAATAGACTTCAAAGTAAAGGCTATAACAAGAGATAAGGAAGGCCACTACATATACTAAAGGGAGCAATTCAACAAGAAGATATAACTCTGGTAAACATATATGCACCCAATACAGGAGTACACAAATACATAAAACAACTTCTGGAAGATATCTAGGGAGAGACTGATAGCAATACAATCATAGTAGGGGACGTTAGTACTCCACTGATACCACTGGATAAATCAACCAAACAAAAAAATCAGCAAAAAAGCAACAATTCTAAATGACACAATAGATCAGATAGACTTAATTGACATCTTTAAAACATTCCACCCCAAAGATACAGAATATACATTCTTCTCCAGTGCACATGGAAAATTTTCAAGGATAGATAACATATTAAGACACAGGCAAAGTTTCCACAAATTCCAGAAGATAGAAATCATTCTCAGATCACAATGGCATAAAACTGGAAATCAACTACAATAAAAACAATCCAAAGAAATCAAACATATTGAGACTAAACAGCATGCTATTAAACAATGACTGGGTAACCAGAGAGATCAAGGAAGAAATAAAAAACATCCTGGCAACAAATTACAATGAAACAACAACAATCCACAATCTATAGGACACAGCAAAAGCAGTCTTGAGAGGGAAGCTCATAGTTCTGCAAGCCTAATGCAAAAAAAGAAGAAACAATGGTAATAAATTATCTAACCTTACAACTCAAAGAGTTAGAAAGAGAGCAACAAGAAAGACCCAGTTTAAGCAGAAGGAAGGAAATAAAGTAAAGAGTAGAGATAAATGACATAGAGACCAAAGAAACAATACAAAATATCAACAAAACCTGAGAGCTGGTTCTTTGAAAGAATAAACAAGATTGATGAACCTCTAGCCAGACTCACCAAGAAGCAAAGAGAGAGAACCCAAATAAGCAAAATCAGAAATGAAAGAGGAGAAATAACAACAGACCCCATAGATATACAAAGAATTATTTTAAAATATTGTGAACAACTCTATTCCAACAAACCAAACAACCTGGAGGAAATAGACATATTCCTACAAAAATACAACTTTCCAGAACTCAATCAGGAAGATTCTAAAAATCTCAATAGGCCAGTAACTATAGAAGAAATTGAAACAGTCATCAAAAAGCTTTCTGCAAACAAAAGCCGGGGCCAGGCAGCTTAAAGGAGACTTTTACCAAACATTCATGGAAGAACTAAAACCTATCCTCCTCAGACTATTAAAAAAATTAAAGAGGAAGGAACACTTCCAAACTCCTTCTATGAAGCCAGCATCACACTAATACCAAAACCAGATAAAGACAACTCAATGAAAGAGAATTACAGGGTAATAACCCTCATTAACATAGATGCCAAAATTCTCAACAAAATTCTAGCAAATTAGATCAGGCAGTACATCAGAAAGATCATACGTCATCATCAATTAGGATTTATCCCTGGGATGCAAGGATGGTACAATATCTGCAAGTCAATAAATGTGATACATCACATAAACAAATTGAGAGATAAAAATCACACAGTCATATCAATTGATGTAGAAAAAGCATTTGACAAAATCCAATACCCTTTCTTGATAAAAATTCTCAACAAGGTGGGAATAGAAGGATCATATCTCAACATAATAAAAGCTATATATGATAAACCCACAAGAAATATCATACTTAATAGGCAAAAACTCAGACCATTTCTCCTAAGAATAGGTACAAGACAGGGATGCCCACTCTCACCACTCCTGTTCAAAATAGTACTGGAAGTACTAGTTATTGCGATTAGACAACAAGAAGTCAAAGGCATCCAAATTGGAAAAGAAGTAAAACTGTCCTTATTTGCAGATGACATGATACTGTACATTAAAAAATCCTAAAGACTCCATCAAAAAATTATTAGACTTAATAAATGAATTTGGCAATGTAGCAGGATTCAAAATTAACACCAAGAAACCCATGCCATTTTTATACACCCACAGTGAATTTACAGAGAGACCAAGAAAACAATCCCATTTACCATCGCGCCAAAATAATTAAGATACCTAGGAATAAACTTAACTAAGGAGGTAAAAAACCTGTACTCTGAAAACTACAGGACACTGAAAAAAAAGATAGAGGAAGACACAAATAGAAGAAGACCATACGGTGTTCATGGATTGGTAGAATCAACATCATTAAAATGTCCATACTACCCAAAGCAATCTATCCATTCAGTGCACTCCCCATTAAAATACCAATGGCATATTTCACAGATCTAGAAAGAACTCTCCAAAAATTCATCTAGAATTTTAAAAAAGATCCCAAATAGTCACAGCAATTCTGAGAAAGAGGAATAAAGAAGGAGGGATCTCAGTACAAGATTTCAAGCTGTATTACAAAGCCACTGTTTTCAAAACAGCCTGGTACTGGCACAAGAACAGACAGACATATAATGAAATAGAATAGAGAATCCAAATATTGACTCAAACCACTATGCTCAATTAATATTTGACAAAGGAGGCATGAACATACAATGGAACCAAGACAGTCTGTTCAATAAATGGTGTTGAAACAATTGGGCAGATACATGGGGGGAAAAAAAATGAAACTAGATCACCAACTTACACCATACACAAAAATAAACTCAAAATGGATACAGGACTTAAACATAAGATGGGAAACCATAAAAATACAAGAGGAATCCACAGGCAGCAAAATCTCAGACGTATGCCAAAAGAACTTCTTCAATGATACTGCTCCTAGGGCAATGGAAGCTAAAGAGATAATAAACAAATGGGACTACATAAAAATACAAAGCTTTTGTACAGCAAAAGAAACCATAAACAAAACAACAAGAAAGCCCACTTTATGGGAGAACATATTTGCAAATGTTATCACTGATAAAGGTTTAATCTCTAACATCTACAGGCAGTTTGTACAACTTAATAAAAGGAAGATAAATGATCCAATAAAAAAAAATGGGCAATGGACCTAAATAGAATCTTTTCAAAAGAAGACAGAGGAAGGCCAAGAGACACATGAAAACATGCTCAAAGTCATTAATTATCTGAGAGATGCAAATCAAAACGGCAATGTGGTAACTTCTCACACCTGTCAGAATGACTATCATCAACAAATCAACAAAGGACAAGTGCTGAAGAGGGTGCAGAGAAAAAGGAACCCTCGTGCACTGCTGGTGAGAATGCAGACTGGTGCAGCCACTGTGGAGAAAAGTATGGAGTTTCTTCAAAAAACTAAAAATGGAACTCCCATTTGACCCAGTAATCCCACTCCTAAGAATATATCCTAAGAAACTAGGAACACCAATCAAAAAGGATATATGCACCCCTATGTTCATAGTGGCACAATTTACAATAGCTAAGATTTTTAAATAGCCTAGGTGCCCATCAGCAGACTATTAGATCAGAAATTTATGGTACATCTACACAAAGGAATACTATGTTGCCATAAAAAAGAAGAATTCTTACCATTTGCAGCAACCTGGATGGAACTGGAGAACATTATGCTAAGCGAAATAAGCCCATCAATGAAAAAAAAAAAAATTCCACATGATCTTACTCATTTGTTGATAATAAAGAACATTATAAATTGATGAACAAAAAGATAGATACAGAGGCAGTAAACCATCAAACAGACTGTCAAATTACAGTGGGAAAGTTAGGGAGAAGTGGGGGAGATAACAGATCAACCAAAGGACTTGTATGCATGCAAATAAGCATAACCAATTTACGCAAAACACTGGGGTGTGAGGGTATGTATGGGAGTGGGGTGGAGAGGGGGGGGCAATGGGAAGATATATATACATATAATACCTCAGTTAAAAATGGGGGGGGGGGAATTTAAAAAGAACAATGCAAGGAGGAGAATCCAAGATGGCTGCACAGGTAAACACCTAGCCGCGGCCGCACACAATAATTTCAATAAAATACAACTCAAATATAAAATGGACATTACCCAGAACTACAGGAAAGTCGACTGACTGGAAATTCTACTACAAGAAGCAAGGAGAAAACCAGAAGGAAGAGCGGAGGAGCTGTAAAAACCTAAGGTACACAGACACGTGGTGCAAAGAGTATGGAGCCAGAGAGGAGGGGCGGCTGAGTGCCTGGCTGGTGTTCCCTAGCAGGAAGGAGATAAAAGCTCCGACTGTGCTGGGCCCCAGTTCCGACTGCTCTGAACCCCAGTACTAGGCCAGACCCCGGGGACCCAGGCTCATCCATAGGGAGCTGGGCTGTAAGGCGAAACCCCGGGGGAGTGGCAAAAGGAGGTTCCGGAGGCGCGCACATTGCGCGCAGAGAAGGGACGGTTGGCTGTGCCATGGGATTGCCCTGGCGGGAAGGAGACTAGGGCTCCAGACTGCTCTGAACGCCACCTCCAACTCCACTTCCAACTGAACTGAACCCCAGTTCCAGGTTCATTGGGGGAGAGCCTAGACCACATGTGTCAAACACAAGGCCCGCGGGCCAAATCCAGCCCGCCAGGCCTTGCAATGTGGCCCGCACCGCGCTGTCATCACTGCACTCCGCTGTCAGTTTATGACATTGTCAGTTTATGACTGTTCAGTAAACCATTCTGCCCGCGATTTAGGCTGGATTTTAGATTTTGGCCCCTTCTCTGATTGAGTTCGACACCCCTAGCCTAGACTGTTTGGTAGCAGGCGAAAATCGAGGGCACTTTTCTCTCAGAGGTGCTTGCAAGGAGTACTGAAGGACCCTGGGGATTACTGAGACTCAGGAACCGCATAGGGCGGGGCTGACGGAAGCCAACCCTGTAGGCTCCACCATGAAACTCCGCCCCATCAGGGAAGCTGCAAAAATGTCAAGACAACGAAATAGATCACAAACGAAAGAAATGGAGGACAAAAAGCGACTGGATATAGAGTTCAAATCTACGCTTATAAGGTTTTTCAAGAATTTCCTAGAAAAGGTTGATAAAACCTATGAGGATATGAAAAGGGATCAACTAGAATTAATAAGGAATCAACAAGAAATGATAAGGGATCAACAAGAAATAAAGAATACATTGTCTGAAATAAAAAATTTTCTACAGAGTCCTAAAAACAGAATGGAAGATCGCAAGAATCAAGTCAAAGATTTGGAACATAAAGAGCCAGAAGACACTCCTCTGCAGAAGCAAGAAGGCAAGAGAATCCAGAAAATTGAAGATAATGTAAGAAACCTCTGGGACAACTTCAAGCGAACCAACATCAGAATTATGGGGGTCCCAGAAGAGGAGAGAGAGCAAGATATCAAAAACATACTGAAATAAATAGTGACAGAAAACTTCCCCCACCTGGTGAAAGAATTAGACTTACAAGTCCAGGAAGCACACAGAACTCCAAACAAAAGGAATCCAAAGAGGACCACATCAAGACAAATCATAATTAAAATTCCAAGAGCAAAAGACAAAGAGAGAATATTAAAAGCAGCAAGAGCAAAGCAGGTAGTTACCTATAAAGGAGCACCTATACAATTGTCAGCTGACTTCTCAACAGAAACCATGCAGGCCAGACGGGAATGGCAAGAAATATTCAAGGTGATAAATAGTAAGAACCTACAGCCAAAGATAATCTACCCAGCAAAGCTATCACTCAGAATCAAAGGCCAGATAAAGAGCTTCACTAATAAAAAAAAAAAAAAAGCTAAAGGAGTTCATCACCATCAAACCAGAATTATATGAATTGCTGAAGGGGGTTCTTTCGGAAGAGAAAGTAAATAAAGATAAAAATTATGAACAACAAATACATAACTATCAACAAGTGAATCTAAAAACCAAGGAAATTTTTAAAAAAATCTGATGAACAATATTAACTGTTGAATATAATAGAATCAGAGGTATGGAAGGGGAGTGAACTGACGATTCTTGGGGAAAAGGGGAGAGGGGGATGTGGGAAGAGACTGAACATAAACTGTGCACCTATGGATGAGGACAATGGGGGGTGGGGAAAGGGCAGAGGGTGGGGTGGGAACCTGGTGGAGGAGAGCAATGGACGGGGGGGGGGGGGAGGAACATTTGTAATAATATGAACAATAAAAAAAATTTTTAAAAAGAACAATGCAAGGATGTTCCTCTCACCACTCCTTTGCAACATCGTACCAGAAATCCTTGCTAGTGCAATAAAGCAAATTGGACATAAAAGGTACACAGCCCTGGCTAGTAGTGATCAGAAGTTAGAGTGCCATCCCATGCACTGAAGGGTCTTGGGTTCAATTCCGGTCAGGGCACATATCCAGATTGCAGGTTTAATCCCCAATCAGGGAGGTGTGCAGGAGGCAACCAACTGATGTTTCTCTCTCACATCAATGTTTCTCTCTCTTTCTCTCTCCCTTCCTCTTTCTCTAGAATCAGGGGTGGGGAGGAGGAACATGTCCTCGGGAGAGTATTAAAAAATACACAAAATGGGAAGGAAGACATAAAACTGCCTTTCTCCACAGATGACACAAAGTTATGTCCATACAAAAACCTATACATGGATGTTTATAGCAGCTTTATTTATAATTTCCACAAATTAAAAGAAACCAAGATGTCCTTCAATAGGCAAATGGAGAAAAATATACTATGGTACATCCACACAATAAAATATTACTCAGCACAAAAAATGTGATATCAAGCCAAGAAAACACATGGAGAAACCTTAAATGCATATTACTGAATGGAAGAAGCAAATCTGAAACCATTATATATTGTATGATTTCAACCATATGATATTCCATAAAAGGCAAAAGTATGAATACTGAGGTCAGCTGTGGGCTTCAATACCCCACTTTCAATAATAGAATAACTAGGCAGAGCTTCAAAAAGGATATAGAAGACTTAAACAATACTATAAACCTACTAACCTAACGAACATCTATACCCCACTCTACCCAAAATGAGAGACTTATACATTATTCTCAAGTGTACATAAAACATCACCGAGGATACAACATACTCTAGGCTCTTAAAACCCTCAGCAGATTTAAGAGGATTGAAATCATACAAAATATATTTTCCACATATTTGGAATTAAGTTCGAAATAAAAAAGAAAAGGAAGGTATGTGGAAAGTTAAACAACACAGTCCTAAATAACCAGTAGGTCAAAAAATAAAACACGGGGAATTGGTAAGATATGTACACATATAATACCTTAATTTAAAAAATGAAAAAATAAATAAATAAATAAAATAAAAATCTAAAAAATAATAAAATAAATAAATAAAACACAAGAGACATTAGAAAATACCTTGTGCTGAATGAAAAGGAAAACACATTATACCAAAACTATGGGATGGAACTAAAGCAATGACTTGGGGAAAATTTATAACTATAAAAAGCAACATCAATAAAGAACAAAGATAGCAACCTTTCACCTTAGGAAATTAAAAAAGAACTAGCAAACTAAACATAAAGCAAGCATAGAGGGGGGAAAGTTATAAAGGTTACAGTGGAAATTAATGATAGGTAACTGAAAAACTATAGAGAAAAATCAAGAAAACCAAAATTTAGTGTTTTGAAAAAATCCAACAAATTGATGGACCTTTAGCTAGACTGATCAAGAAAAGAAGAAGACTCAAATTACTAAAATCAGGAATCAAAGAGGGAACATCACTACTGACATTTAGAAAAAGACTATTCCTAAAAGACTGGAAAACTAGTGCCATAGCACTTGTATAAATATTTTAATCTCTCTAAATTTCTATTTCCTTATCTGTACAAAAGGAAGTAGATGTATATCAGTCATTTTCATACTATAAACAGGAGAATCCTTTTTTTCAAGCAAAATCTTATAAGGACATACTACATAGAAAATTGATTATACCTAACTTCTCTCTAGCAAGATAGGGATATTAGAGAATTGTGGATAAGTATCCTCTACCTCTTAAAGGAGATTCTGAATCTCCTCTGACAGAAACCTAGGGTACCATAGAACATAGTTTCTAAATTAATGAACTAGATGATCTATAAGGATTCTTGTAGCTCTAAAGTATTATTTATAGTAAATTGTCTTCTTATTAAAATTGCTATTATACAATTAATTATATTTCCACAAGATGGTGCTAATACATTCAATTTCCCATTAAAACAGGTGTATATAACCATCTTATAGTTAACTAGAGGCCCAGTACATGAAATTCGTGCATGGGTAGGGTCCCTAGGCCTGGCTGGCGATCAGGGCCAATCTGTGGGGTAACTGTGGGGTGATCAGGGCCCCCTGCTCACACCCACTTTGGCCAGCCTATCTCCACCTGCTCACTGGCCCCACTCCTGCCGAAACCACTGGTCACCTCCTTCTGTGGAGCAACTTGCAGGGTGATTGGGGGGCCCCTGCTCACACCCACCTTGGCTGGCTTGGGGCCTGCAGGCTGGGGGCAGCTTCTGAATTAAGTGTCTACCCCCTGGTGGAAAGTGTGTGTCATAGTGATGGTTGTTTCACTGGTTGTTCTGCTGTTCAGTCGATTTGCATATTAGACTTTTATTATATAGGATAATTTTTTCAGAGTCTATGATTATATAATACACTTAATTTTTCAAAGTACAATTATGTTACTTATGTTATCTTCAGTACAATCCTGTGATACTGATAATGTTGTACCCATTTTTCAGATTAGGACATCCCAGAACATGCTAGTAGTTGAGTGACACAAAGTCACCCAGTTGACTAGTAACATATTTTTCTATTGCTAGCTCTGTAATCTTCCCCTAAATCTCACTGCCTCACTATGGATAATACTGTCGAAATCTTAAGGGAACAGAAGCAAAATAAAGGAATGAACATTAAGTAGCATTAAAACAGATACAAACTGTCCTTGGTCCCATATATTGAGCAATTAATATTTGTGCACATAACTACATTTATATTTACTTTGTTATTTATTTTACTTCTTATTAGAAGACTTCTGGTGATATACCCAGCATATTCTTATATAAGCTAGTATAGGTTAAGTATCGATAATTTTTTAAATCTCATAAACATTCTCTATTCTAAACATAATAGCTATTTTTAAATCCAGCATGAAAATTACACAATCTGGATTCATTAATTCTAAGTGCTATGAATTTAGAAAACAAAAAACATAATTTTTGCTAAATTCTCCTTTTGATTCCATGATATAAAAAGTATTATAGAAACAGGAAAGAAATATACTTCTCTTCCCATTTGAGGATACTACATACAGAGTAAAAATTATTCCCAACTAATAGAAAGCAATTCACATTAGCTACCAACTGAGACAGGTTTTAATTAGTTTTAGAAAAATTAAAAATAATGTTAGAAAGAGGGCTCAAAAATTACTCTTCCTGTAACAGACTACCAGCCAACCCAACTTTTTATTCACATCCAGAAAATCTAGCCACACTATGTTTGGGCTAGTGTGTGTGTGTGTGTGTGTGTGTGTGTGTGTGTGTTAAGGTAATATGAACTGTATCCCTGGTCTCATAAGTAGGCAGAAGAAATCATGTATTCTTTGGAACCTGAGGAAAGAAAGGCAGCACAGAACTCTCACACAAGGGGTTAAGAAATACTCACTTTTTTAAAAACTATAAAGGACTCTACTCTTCAGAAATTTATAACCACTCAGTCTCTGACATGTTGCTTAAAGAAGTAGGATCATTTCTTTCTTTTTTATTTTAATATATTTTATTGTTTTTTTACAGAGAGGAAGAGAGAGGGATAGAGAGTTAGAAACATCGATGAGAGAGAAACATTGATTAGCTGCCTCTTGCACACCCTCCACTGGGGATGTGCCTACAACCAAGGTACATGCCCTTGACCGGAATCGAACCCGGGACCCTTGAGTCCGCAAGCCAACGCTCTATCCACTGAGCCAAACCGGTTTCGGCAAGAAGTAGGATCATTTCAATTTCATTTATTATGATCAATGTTAGATTATTTTTTACAGAACACCTTCAGGGTCTTATCCAATTCTCCAGGATTTTGTCCAATTCAAGGATCTTCTGTCATTTTCCCAATTTTGCTAATTGTTACTAACATACAAAAGATTACTGTAGAGGGCCACCTGGGAAGGTGCATGGGCATTTTCCCATAAATTGTCAGCTGAGTCAGAGACAACTAGCAGAGCAAAGGCTCGAATACACATTCCCCAAGATGGCGAAAAATGTAATCAGTTTGGTCTTCATCAAGCCCATATGTCTGCAGGGGCAGGTCTAGATATGTAAACCCAGTCAAGCAACAGGAATGCTAGGGCCTACTTAAGAATGTAAATAAGCTCCTTTGATCCTAAGTTTTGGTGTTATTTCCTGGTATTGGGGGTATAAAATAAATGTGCTAGGAGGGGTCATTATCGTCGTAGTCTTCCTGCCTCTCCAGCAGACAGAATGGTGGCCTACCCAGGTCCCAGCTTTAAATCTATCTCTGTGTCTTCTCTCTTTATTTTTATTATTTCTCAATCCCTGGCCGCCTCCACTTAGAACCGGTTCCTTCATCTCTCTTTCCGTGTAGGGCAGGGAAAAGGGAGATCCCCGCCATGTCTGGCCCCTGCTGCATCAGGCCCCTGCAGATTGCAAATTCAAAACTTTTCCTATGTATACTCTTTGGCTTGGTTTTGTTCCATTAACTTTATTTCCAGTCCATGTTGAAAAAAATCTTCAACTCCTTAAATCCCTCAAATACATTGCAAGGATTCTCATGTTTTGCTTGTCATTTATTTAATACATTAAAAGAGCTTTTAAAATTGGTTTTGAAAAAAATAATGTAAAATGTTACTACTGAGCATTTGTGAGTGTGGGATTATGAGGGACTTTTTCTTTCCATATAATGTATTTTTATGATATTTAATTTTTTTAAATAGCACATGTAATTTCCTTAAGTAGCATAGAAATTTTAAACATTATTTTTATTATAACCATGGGTATTGCCCTTTCATTTTCAATATTCTCCCTAAATTTAATTTGCCATAATTAGAAAATAGGTCTTCTTACAGTAAAAAGAAAAAAGTAAACCTTCTAAGTACTTATCAGCCAGTATTTCCAAGAAATGAATTACAAAGAACTACTAGAAAAATTTTAAAAATCATCCATGATTAAGATTATGACTAAGGGAGGAGATTTAAAATGGTGGCAGAGTAAGTAGATGCTGCACAAACACATTCCCAGAACCAAACCGGAATTACAACCAAAATACAAAAAAAAAAAAAAAAAAAATCCTGGATAATAAACTGAAGACTAGCTGGTGAGAACCCTGATAACCAAGGATGGAAAGTGGAGACTGCATAGAGACTATAGGAAGAGTGGAGGTGCAAAAGGGCTGGCAGGGTTCTGACAGACAGCAGCTGAAGTTCGGAAGACATATCTCAAGCTGAGGGGAGTTGCAACTGAGAACTCTAGGATCTAAACCTGAATCAGGGCCGCAGGAGAGAGCACCAGAACTGAGAAAGGTACACACATAACATCTGACTGTGAAAAACAGCAGGGTTGTGCCTGCCAGTTAGAGACAGCTAGAAATGCAGGCACCCTCTTAAAGGGACAATGTACAAAATTGCCTATGCATCCACTCACCTGGTGCTCTGGCAGAGGGAGGGCAGAGTGGACTGGAGATGTGTGAGAAAAATCTAGAGTTGGGGCTCTGGGGTTAGAGCTTGGAAGGCAGATACCCAGGTTTCCTGTGCTGAGTCATTCCCTCATGCTGCAGAGGACAACTTTCTCAAGCAGACCTTTGCTAACCAGGCAGTATTCGCCTGGGGGGGAAGGCAGTTGCCCCACCCTGTTAGAGAACTCCTTACCCCACACTGTGGAGTTTTTGAGGCCCATTAAGAGAATGATTTGGAGAAATTATTTAACACCAAAAAAAATGTGATAATTTGCTTTTTGAATGCTCTCTAAAGGGAATGTTCCTTTTGCAATGGTTTGATTTGGTTCAAAGTATTTTAAGGTTGTTTGTAACCAAGCTGGATGTGAAATTTTTGGTGCCTAAAAAGTACAGCTTGAATATTATTATCAACTAGAGGCCCAGTGCACAAAATTCATGCATTGGGGAGGGATGTCCCTCAGCCCAACCTGTGCCCTCTCGCAATCCAGGACCCCTCAGGTAGGGTCCCTAGGCCTGTCCGGCGATCAGAACCTTCCCCTGGCTCCCAGCAGCTGGCCCCACCCACACCCCACACCACTGCCACTACTTACCATTTGTGCAGCACTGCAACCCCCCCCCCACTGGTTGCCTCCCTCTGTAGGTGACAGATGTGGGGTATGATCGTTTGGTTGGTCTGGGCCTCCCTCTGTGGGGCAATCACTGGCCAGTTGGTGACATGCCTAGGTGACTCACAGTGTTGCTGGCTGGTGGTCTGGGCCTCCCTCTGTGAGGTGATCAATTGTGAGGCCCCCAAATCGATCGCCCCACAAAAGAGACCCTGCCCACCCACTGCCAGCTGGGTAGCCTGGGCCTCCCTCTGTGGCCACTGGCCGGGTGGCCTCAGCCTCCCTCTGCGGGGCAATAGTGGAGCGATGGTGGGGGCCCCCGACCAATCGCATCACACCCACCTTTGCTGGCCTGGCACCAGTGCATGTTATAGCATGCCTTCCAGACAGTCATTCTGCTATTTGGTCATTCGGTCAATTTGCATATTATACTTTTATTATAATAGACCAGTGGCCCAGTACATGAAGTTCGTGCATGAGGGGTGAGGGGTGTATCCCTCAGCCCAGCCTGCATCCTCTCTAATCTGGAACTCCTAGAGGAATGTCTGGTGGGATCGGGCCTAAACGGGCAGTCGGACATCTCTCTCACAATCCAGGACTGCTGGATCCCAACTGCTCACCTGCCTGCCTGCCTGATTGCCCTTAATCGCTTCTGCCTGCTAACCTGATCACCCCCTAACCACTCCCCTGCCAGCCTGATCACCCCCTAACCACTCCCCTGCCAGCCTGATCACCCCCTAACCACTCCCCTGCCAGCCTGATCACCTCCTAACCACTACCCTGCCAGCCTGATCGATGCCTAACTGCTCCCCTACAGGCCCAATTGCCCTTAACTGCCCTCCCCTGCTAACCTGCTCACCCCTAACTGTTCCCCTGCAGGCCCAATTGCCCCTAACTGCCCCCCCACTACAAGCCTGGTCACCCCCAGCTTCCCTCGCTTGTCAGCCTCGTCGCGCTAACTGCCCTCCCCTGCCACTCCAATTGCCCCTAACTACCCTCCCCTGCCTGCCTAGTCACCCCTAATTGCCCTCACCTGCTGGCCTGGTGGCCCCTAACTGTCCTCCCTTGCAGACCTGGTCCCTCCCAACTGCCCTCCCCTGCTGGCCATCTTGTGTGCTGGAGTGATGGTCAATTTGCATATTACCTCTTTATTATATAGGATGACAGTGTTAAGAATAAAAAAGAACTTCTGAATGGTAAATTATTGATTTATAGAATGTTATATGGTTAAAACCAGAAAGCACATCAGACATTAATCATAATGTAGTTCCAGCATCCTCAGCTCTTAAAAAACAGAGGTCAGTGAAAAAATGATATGTTCAGTTTGTTGTTAAAAAGAAATCAATTGACATTCATAAAACTATAGGAGGCTGTATATTAGATTAAAAAAAATAAGCTGTGTCCTTTTTTAATATGTGGAAAGGAAATTATATTGTTCCTCTGAGTGTAATTATGGATTTAAGTGAAAAGAAGGTGGTGCTATTTGAAAGTAACTTCATTTTTGGTGTATGTGGTATCTTGCTATCCCAAACTATTTAAGTTTACAATATTAGTGAGAGTTGGTGACATGCCTAGGTGACTCTCAAGAAATACTGAAAAGTATTTTTAATTACTTGTGGGGGAAAAATGACCCTCTTGGTGTCTTTAGGCCTTGGTGTGGAATGCAAGTGCTTGTGGGGTATATATACCCATTGTCTAAGACTATGGAAGGGGAATCTAAAAGAGTACCTACCTTCGCCCAAAAAAGAAAATGTCACCCATAGGGAAAACTAACAGGGTCAAGGTCTGTGGAGAGCTTGGTAATTAGCACAGGATTGATTCTGAATATGCATATAAAGGAAAGCCAACCTCATTTCAGAATGGGGGGTGGAAATAAGCATAAGCAGTTACTTGTCTATACATCTGATTATCATTAAGTCTTATCATTTTCATTCTCTGTTAAATACCCTAAAATTGCATCTCCATGGAATGAACAGTGTTATTGCACTTAGATCTGTCAGAAGTCAAGAACCATGACAGCCCTCAGTGGTCTTTGATCTCAGTAGTTCATTCAGACAGTAGCTATAGATGAATGTGTGTTTATGTGCCTGTGTTGGAGAGTTGAAAGGGAAAATAAATCAGAGTGTAAGGAGGACACTTTAACCACTTGGAGTGGAAGTTTCATCATTTTCCTGACCACTACCAGTCAGCCTGGTCCAGGAGGATTAGTGACCAGGTCTTTTGGGAAAGTGTTAGCTCCTCTCTAGGAAATGCCTAAAGGAAGGAGTTTATTTTCTGATGAAAGGCTGTATGAAAATACCTTCCTCAAGTTACTTGCTTAACTACATATAGATTCAAGTATTAGGTCTAGTAATAATTAATGTCGTTTTCTAATACTTTTTTAAATCGAATTTATTTAAACAATACAACAAAATTTAATCAACAATATGGTTGCCGTTGTTTTCTACTACTTGTGCCCAATGCTCGGGAAGCATTTTAATCCCTCTGTTGTAAAATTCTTGTGATTTTGATGCAAAAAATTCGGTCAATGCATTTTTGAGGCATTCTTCATTATTAAATTTTTTTCCAAGAAGAAAGTTTTGCAAAGAACGAAACAAATGGTAATTGGAAGGGGCAATATCAGGAGAATATGCAGGTTGAGAGAGAACTTCCCATTCCAACTGGCGCAGTTTTTCAGCAGTGATTCTTGCAGTATGCGGTCATGCGTTATCGTGGTGAAGAAGTACGCCCTTCCGATTAATCAGCGCGGGTTCTTTTTCTCTTAAAGCTTGGGCTAACCTTTCCAATTGGGCACTATACACTGCACTTGTAATGGTCTGGTTAGATGGTAAAAGTTCATAATGAAGAATTCCTTTAAAATTCCACCAAACACACAACATCACTTTTTTCGCATGCAAGTCAGGTTTTGGCGTGGGCTGCGGAGCCTCATTTTTGTCCAACCATTGAGGCCGCCTTTTCAAATTAACATACAGCACCCATTTTTCATCTCCAGTAACAATTTGCTCTAAAAACGGCAAATGGTTTTGACGAGAGAGGAGCGAACTGCAAATTGTGACTCTTTGATTACGGTTGTTGTCGGTCAACTCATGAGGAACCCATTTTCCAAACTTTTGGACTTTGCCAAGTGCACGCAATTGATTGGAAATTGTTTTTTGTGAACAATTTAAAGTTGTCGCAAGCTCTTGTTGGGTAATTTGAGGATTTTGCACCAAAAGAGCTTGAAGAGCTTCTTGATCAAAATTGGACACACGGCCTCGACCACTCTTGTCATCTAACGAAAAATTTCCCTCGCAAAATTTCTCAAACCAATGCTGGCATTTTCTGGCGCTAACTGCATCTTGACCAAGAGCACTACAGATGTTTTTTGCAGCCTCACTTGCTTTTCTTCCTAATTGGAACTCGTAAAGCATGCAGTGCCGAATATGCTCTTCATCCGCCATCTTCTTAGCCCTAGTTTTGCAACAAAAACCAAACCAAACACAAACTTTTTCAAGCAAAACTTGTTAATTGCACTTCACACGTTCTGTAGATACCACGTGTTTGAAGGTTATGTCAATACAAGTCAACGCCAAGCAAGATTTTAAACGAATGTTTAAAAACGACATTAATTATTACTAGACCCGATATGTCAACGTTCTATTTTGTATATCAAACAAATGCTATATAATGGGGACAGATCTATATTATTCTGTGTAAATGTATAAAAATTAAAACCAGTGACTCCTGTTTAAAAATAAAAATTGTAGTTTTTTATTCATGCTGAATAATAATCTCTAGTAAAATAAATAAATAAATAAATAAATAAATAAATAAATAAGTCTTTTTACCAATGCAGTGAAATGTCAGACTATAAAATCTTGTGTAGAAATGCTTAACTTTTATTTTTCATTAAAATTTGTGGTTCTGGTATTACCAAACCACACACTTGTACAGAGTTGGCAGTAAATGTTATAGCCATTTATAGCAATGCCAAATATGAAGAAACATAATTTAAAAACCCACTCATAAAAAGAATGAAAATAACAATTAGCAATTACCACACCCTGTTGGAAAACTTCTCACCCCACCTGTGGACAACTGCCTAAGGCTATTCAAGACTGACTACAATCAGTCTGTAGGCAGAGACAGGTCTCTGGAGGCTTTGAATCTTTGTCTGATCTAATTACAGTGGTGCCTCGCATAACGAACGCCTCGCACAGCGAACTTTGGACAGGTTTTTCATGAAACCATCGGCCAAAAAGCAGAAAATGGATGAAGATGTGCAAGATTCGGTAGACTCTACTTAGTCTGTCTTAAAATTAAAAAAATGTGTGTTTTTTTAAAAAAAAATTATGTTTTTAGATGTATCTAAATAAAAATATGTCATCTTAGCATATTTTTTTATGTCATCTTAGCATATTTTATGCTACAGAACGAATTATTTTTTTTAACATGTATTGTTATGGGAAAACGCATTTCACATAACGAACTTTTTGCATAACAAGCTTGCTCCTGGAACGAATTAAGTTCGTTGTGTGAGGCACCACTGTAGTCAGAAACAGCAATTGGCACTGTCCTGCACTAAAGATCAGGAGATGCAGCAGATCTACCTAATACACAGTAACAAACCCAAACAGGCACCCAAAATGGGGAAACAAAACAACCCCCAAACAAAAGAACAAGCTAATTCTCCAGAAGAAGAGCCAAATGAAAGGGAAATAAGAAACTTAACAGACATAAAGTTTAGAATAATAATGAAAAAGTCTATTAATACTTTAAGATAGGAGTATTGGTACACCAGCTTTTTTTTTCCTTTCCATTTGTTTGGAAAATTTTTTCCATCCTTTCACACTCATCCTGTGTGAGTCTTTTATTCTGAGGCAGGTCTCTTGTAGAAGTCATATAATTGGCTCAATAGCATGAAAAAAGATATAGTAACTATGAAGAAAAAGATAGAATTAATAAAGAACACACTGGAAGAAACAAAGCAGATGAGGTAAAGCCAAGGTTTGGATCAGTGAATTAGAAGACAGAGTAGAAAAAAAAAAAAATCAGTCAATCAGAGAACCAAATAGAAAAAAAGAAAAGAAAAACAGGACAGAAGACAGGTGCTATAGAACAACATGAAATGTAACAATATTCACATATCAGGAGGCCAGAAAGAGAAGAAACTGAACAAGGGATAGAGAACATGTATGAAGAAATAAGGGCAGAAAATTTTCCTAACCTGATGAAGGAAAAAGTCACAAAATTTCAGTAGGAACAGAGAGTCCCAAGCAAGAAGAACCCAAATAGGCCCATACCCAGACACATCATAAATAAAATGTCAAAAATTAAAGACAAAAAGAGAAACTTATAGGCAACAAGGAAAAAGCAATCTGTAACCTACAAAGGTGCTCTCTTAAGGCTGACAGCTAATTTCTCTTAGAAACTCTTCAAGCCTAAAAGGAATGTCATGAAAAGCAAGGACCAGAAACCAACATTATTATATCCTGCAAGGCTATCATTCAAAATAGATGGTCAAATAAAGAGCTTCCCAGACCAAATAAATAAGTAAATAAATAAGGCTAAAGGAGTTTTCACCACCAAAACAGTACTGCAAGAACTTCTAAAGGGACAACTGGAATGAGAAGATATAGGGAGAGAAAAAAACATAGGCATATAGAATTAAATTGACAATAAATAAGTATCCTATATAATAAAAGGCTAATATGCGAATTAACCAAATGGTGGAACGGCCTGTCATTATGACATGGAGAACACCGCTCAGCCAAAAGCTGGGCTCACAGCTGGCGAGCGCAGAGGCGGTGGCAGGAGCCTCTCCTGCCTCCGTGGCAGCACTAAGGATGTCCAAGCTGGCCTAAGCCATCAGATGAACATCCCACAAGGGCTCTGGACTGCGAAAAGGTGCAGACTGGGATGAGGACCCCTGTCCCCCCCGCAAGTGCACAAATTTCATGCACTGGGCCTCTAGTCCAGCGTTTTTCAACCGCTGTTCCGCGGCACACTAGTGTGCCGCGAGATGTTGCCTGGTGTGCCGTAGGTGCAGACAAGACAATAATTTTATAATTTTTCACTATTTTGTTTACTTAATATTTCATAAAAAAGTAATTATAAAATACTTTCTTTGTGTTTATTTGATTCCTATTCAAGAGAATTACTTTATATATAGTCAATATAGGCACAGAGTTAAATTTTTTAACATTTTCTAATGGTGGTGTGCCTCGTGATTTTTTTTCATGAAACAAGTGTGCCTTTGCCCAAAAAAGGTTGAAAAACACTGCTCTAGTCTATAAATAATTACCTTAAATGTAAGTGACTAAATGCTCCAATCAAAAGACATAAGGTAGGTGAATGGAAAGAAAAACATGACCCAATTATATGATGTCTACAAGAGACTCACCTCAGAACAAAAGACTCACACAGGATGAGGTTGAAATAATGGGAAAAAATTTCCATGCAAATAGAATAGGAAAAAAAGTTGGGGTACCAATACTCATATCTGAAAAAATAGCCTTCAAAATAAAGGCCATCACAAGCGACAGCAAAGGTCACTACATAATACTAAAGGGATCAACCCAACAGAAAGATATAACCCTGGTAAACATATATGCACCCAATATAGGAGCACCAAAATATATAAAAATACTTCTAGAGGACTTTAATGGAAAGACCAACAACAATTCAATCATAGTAGGGGACTTTAACACTACACTTCCTTCACAGGATAGATCTTCCAGACAAAATATTAACAAGGAAACAGTAACTATAAATAAAACACTGGAACAGATAGATTTAATTGGCATTTATAGAACACTAGAGGCCCGGGGCATGAAATTCTTGCATTGGGGGGGGCGGGGGGGAGAATGGCCCTCAGCCCAGCCTGCACCCTCTCCAATCTGGAACCCCTTGGGAGATGTCTGACTACCGGTTTAGGCCCATTCCCAGGGGGATCATGCCTAAAACAGCAGTCAGACATCCCTCTCATAATCCAGAACTTCTGGTTCCCAACTGCTCGCCTGCCTGCCAACCTGATCACCCCCTAATCACTCCTCTGCCAGACTGATCGACGCCTAACTGTTCCCCTGCCAGCCCGATTGCCCCCAAATGCCCTCCCCTGCAGGCCTGGTCACACCCCCACAACTACCTTCCCCTGCAGGCCTGGTCCCCCATAACTGCCCTCCCCTGCAGGCCTGGTTCCCTTCAACTGTCCTCACCAGCAGGCCTGGTCCCCCCCGTCCAATTTCCCTCCCCTGGTGGCCTGATCACCCACAATAACCCTCCCCTGCTGGCCATCTTGTGGCAGCCCTCTTTGACCACATGGGGGCACCATATTGTGCGAGGGCATGAAAGTCAATTTGCATATTACCTCTTTATTATATAAAATTTCATGCCAAAGCTGTGGAATATACATTCTTCTCAAGTGCCCATGGATCATTCACAAATATAGTCCACATGTTAGGACACAAAACAAGTTTCTACAAATTCAAAAAGATTGAAATATCAAGCATCTTCTCAGATCACAATGTAATGAAATTAGAAACCAACTACAGTAAAAACACACAAAAAAATTCAAATGTTAATAAAAAAAAATTCAAATGAATGGAGGCTAAATAGCATGTTACGAAACAATGAATGGGTTACCTATTACATAAAGAAAAATGTTTTTTAAAACTCTGGAACACAGCAAAAGCAGTCCTGGGAGGGAACTTTATAGCACTACAGGTCTACTTAAAAATAGCATGAAAAATTAATAATAAATTATGTAACCCTACAAATTAAGCCATTCGAAAGAGAACAACAACAAAAAAGCCCAGAGTAAGTGGAAGAAAGGAAATAATAAAGACTAGAGCATAAATAAATCACAGAGAAACAAACCAACAAAAAATACAAAAATAAATAAAACCAAGAGCTGGTTCTTTGAAAAGATAAGGTTGATGAACTATTAGTCAGACTCATCAAGAAAGAGAGAAGACACAAATAAATAAAATCAGAAAGAAAAGAGGTGAAGAAACAACTGACACCACAGAAATACAAAGAATTATAAGAAAATACTATGAATCACTATATGCCAACAAGCTGCACAATGTGGATGAACTGGACAAATTCCTAGAAAAATACAATGTCCCAAAACTGAATCAGGAAAAATCAGAAAATCTTAATAGGCCAATAACAACTGATGAAATATAAGCCATAAAAGAAAAACTCCCAGCAAACAAAAGCCCTAATTTGGATGGCTTCACAGGAGAGTTTTAGCAAACATTCAAAGAAGAATTAACACCTAGCCTCCTCAAACTATTCCAAAAAATCCAAGAGAAAGAAACACTTCCAAGCTCTTCTTTTGAGGCATTACCTTAATTTCAAATAAAGACACGACAAAGGAAGAAAATTATAGGCCATTGTCCTTGATGAACATAGACACTAAAATCCTCAACAAAATAGTAGCAAATCAGATCCAGAAATATATTAAAAAGATCATACAACATGAGCATGTGAGATTTATTCAGGGATTAAAGGCTGGTACAATGTTCATAAGTCAATAAATGTGATACATCACATAAACAAATTGAAAGATAAAAATCACATGATAATATCAATGCATGCAGAAAAATCATCTGACAAAACCCAACACCCATCCTTATAATTTATATTTAACACCTGTTTTTTATAAAAATTTTCAAAGTGGGAATAGAGAAATCATATCTCAACATAATACAGGCCATATATGACAAACCTGCAGTGAACATTATATGCTATTGGCAAAATCTAGAACAATTTCCCCCTAAGAACAGCAATAAGACAGGGAAGTCCACTTTTACCACTCTATTCAACATAATACTGGAAGTTCTAGCCACAGCGATCAGACAAGAAGAAATAAAACGCACCCAAATTGGAAAGGAGGAAGTAAATTTCTCATTATTGACATGATAATGTACATGGAAAACCCTAAACACTCCACACAAAAAAATTATTAGATTAAATAATTGAAACTGGCAATGTACCAGGATACAAAATTAATACCCATCTTAAACATACAATGTGTAAGTTGGTGATCTAGTTTCATTTATTTGCCATGGGAGAACATATTTGCCAAATATCAATGATAAGGGTTTAATCTCTAACATTTACAGGGAACTCATACAATTTAACCAAAAGGAGATAAACAACCCAATCAAAAAATGGGAAACTGATCTAAATAGACACTTTTCGAAAGAAGACAGAAGGAAGGCCAAGAGACATATGAAAACCTGCTCAAAGTCTCTAATCATCACAGAGATGCAAATCAAAACAGCAATGTGGTACCATCTCACACCTGTCAACGAATCAACAATTGACAAGTGCTGGCAAGGATGCAGAGAAAAAGAATCCTCCTGCACTGCTAGTGGGAATGCAGACTGGGGCAGCTACTGTGGAGAACAGTATGGAGTTTCCTCAAAAAACTAAAAATGGAACTCCCATTTGACCCAATAATCCCACTTCTAGGAATATATCCCAAGAAACTAGAAACACCAATCAGAAAGGATATATGCACCCCTATGTTCATAGCAGCACAATTTACCACACCTAAGATTTGGAAACAGCCTAATTGCCCATTAGCAGATGAGTGGATTAAAAAACTGTGGTACATCTACACAACGGAATACTATGCTGCAGTAAAAAAGAAGTTCTTCCCATTTGCAACAACATGGATGGCTATGGAGAACATTATGCTAAGTGAAATAAGCCAAGCAGAGAAAGATAAATATCACATGATCTCACTCATTTAAGGGATATAATGAACAACATAAACTGAAGAACAAAAACAGATCCAGAGACAGAGAAACATCAATCAGAATGTCAAACCTCAGGGAAGGTAGGGGCCGGTGGGGGTAAGGGAGAGATATCAACCAAAGGACTTATATATACATGCATATAAGCCTAACCAATGAACACAGAAAACAGGTGGTTGAGGGCATGAGTGGGGGGCCAATAAGGACACATATGTAATACCTTAATCAATTAAAAAAAAAAAAGGTTGTTCCTTTAAAGGAAACCTGTTGTAAAACCTATGCTGAACTAGTTATTTCATTTGGTATATTTTAAATAAATGTATTAAAATGTTATTTTAATTTTTTTTTTTAAATCAGGTATATTCCACTTGTGTGAAGCATTCTAAATCTAGACAAGTATAACTCTTAAGCCTCCATAAGCCTGTTTGTCAGACATGTTTGTTTTTTTTTATACTCATTTGAGGGCATGATTTTTATTGATTTTATAGAGAGGAGGGTAAAACGGGAGGGAGGGAGAAAGGGCAATTGGGCGGGGGCAGAGGGAGAGGGAGGGGGGAGAAAGAGAGAGAAAGAGAGAGAAAGAGAAACATCAATCAGTTGCCTCTTGTAAGCACCCCAAACTGGGCATCAAACCGATAACCTAGGTATGTGCCCTGATAGGAAATCGAACATGCCACCTATCTGTGTACCTGATAACACTCCAACCAACTGAGTGACACTCGCCATGGCAGGCAGGGTTCTTTTTTTCTTTTCCCAACCAGTTTACATTCAATACCATTCCGCATCCGTTTCAGATAGATATCAAAGTGGAAGCGTATTTCTTTATGGAATTTGATCAATCTTTGAGCTCTAAAGTCTTTTACATAAATAAGCTATTTGCATAAATATTTTGTTACAGATATATATTTCTATGAGTATTATAATATTAATGACCAAATTTCCATTTATTTAATTAATGGCAAATATAAATTTCACCAATAGTTAAACTGATCATGGGAATATCTCCAAATAACCAGAACTAACCCTGTACTGAGAAACAAAATTTTGGTGAATTGATTTGATATATTTTATTTCGGGATCACCTGATATTCAAAGCACCTATATAACATCTCCAGAAAAAAACATATTTTCACATAAAATCATTTAACTAGGAATTATTGAATATCTACTATGTGTCAATCTGTGCTTGGCCAACACATTCAGTAAAAGTTATAGTTTGTGCATATAGTTGCTATATTTTTGTACTATTTCCTTGATTTTTTCCATATTCAACACAACAGTACAAATTTTAGCATAGTACTGAGCATATAGTAAGTGCTAAATATACCGTATTTTCCGGCGTATAAGATGACCGGGCGTATAAGACGACCCCCTAATTTTACAGTTAAAACATAGGTTTAGGCCGATATTCGCTGTATAAGACTACCCCCCACTTCTGAGGCAACACCAGTTCTTTTTTTAATAGACTTCCTCTCTGATTCTGGCCAATCTGAGCAGGCTTTTTTTTTTTCATTTCAAAAGTCGTCTTATACGCCGAAAAATATGGTATATTTACTTGATTGATATTAAAATATCAAAATCATTTAGGACTAATAATTTTAGCTGATAACATTCTTCCCACCCTTTCCACCCTAAAACTGTGGGTTGGCAGACAGCAATATGTCCCAAAGCAAAGAAAAAAATTTCCATAATTTTCATGAATATACAAAGGAGGAATAAAAGAAGAGCATACTCTTGTGTTATATTAAGAATAGAATAGCCCTGGCCGGTTTGGTCAGTGGTTAAAGCATTGGCCTGCAGACTGAAGGGTCTCAGGTTTGATTCCAATCAAGGGCACATCCATCATACCTCAGTTGCAGGCTTGATCTCCAGCTCTGGTCAGAGCACATGCAAGAGGCAACCAGTTGATGTGTCTCTCACATTGATGCTTTTCTCTCTCTATGTCTCCCCTTCCCTTCTACTCTCTGAAAAATCAATGGGAAAAATATCCTTGAGTGAGAATTAACAGAAGAAAAAGGAATAACATATATTTTTCGATCACTGGCAGCATGTAAGAATAATAACTAGTACATGTTAAAGCAGTAAATAAATGTAGCATGTTGGCTTTTTAAGTCAATGTTTAAACTTAGCTGAACTTTATAATATTCTTGAATTTACATTCATTATTTTTGTTTATATTACCTTAGCCAGTAACAACTTTCTTCATATTTATTCAGCATGTGGGTTTCTACTCCAAAGTTGTAACAGAGAATAAGAAGATATTCAGTCTGCAATATAAAAAAAAGTTACATCAGATTCATGTAATATCTATAGAGATCATACTGGGCTTCTGGTCAAGATGGCAGTATAGGTAGATGCAGTACTGGCATATTTCCACAACCATATCAAAATTACAACTAAACTACAGAACCACCTTTATTCAGAATCACTTAATATCTAGCTGAACAGAAGTCCTATAATTTAGACATACAGAAGCAGTCACACTGAGACTGGTAGGAGGGACAGAGTTGTGGAACAGACTGATTCCACAGCCACATGTGGTACTTAAAAATAAGGAGGAAGAGATCAACCAAAGAACTTGTATGCATGCATATGAGCATAACCAATGGACATAGATGGGGTGTGGGGAGTGAGGGAATGTGCTGGGAATTGGGGCGGCTGGGGAGAGGCCAATGGAGGGAAAAGGAGACTTATGTAATATATTAAACAATAAAGAACTTAATTTTTTTTTAAATAGGGAGGGATATCTGAACTGCTGAGGTCCTCCCTAAGAATGGAGGGGTCCCATCACCACACCAGGCCTCCCTGAACAGAGTTTCAGTGCCAGGAAGAGAAATCCCATATCTTTGTTTAGCCCTCCCCCAACAGAACCAGCAGGTAAGTGACTTATCTGAGTCTCATCAATCTAACACTGTTAAACCAGCCCTAGTGATTTCCTGATACTTCGCCTTCCCAAACTGCAGGTCCTGCCAAGCCATTTTCAGTGGCTTTTCCATACAAATGGCCTGTCTGAGCTCATGTTACAGACACTCCTAAAATATCTCAAAGGTCGACAAACCCCAAACAAGCAGCATCTTGCCTCAGGGTGCCCTGTACCTCTTGCTAAACAGCCCTAAGTCCAGCACTAGCAGTGAAAGCGCAGGGTGGGGCTAACTCCTCGGAATAAGAGGGCAAGGCAGAACTCCTGAACCTCCATTTTGTGTAATTGGACCCTAGCCCTCACCCAACCAATCAGGGTCAGCCAAAGCAGTGACATCACCACCCCTATAAAACCCTTTGATCTGTTGAAGCTCGCGCTCTCCCGCCACCTCTGTTGGTGTAAGTGGGACAGAGCTCATGCTAGCATGGAACACAGGCTTTCTGCTATTGCATCGGACTCGGCTCCCTGGTGGTCCTTGGGGATCACAAAATCTGGGCACAACATTTGGGGGTTCGTCTGGGATCCCCAAGACCCTGAGGAACCCTGATCCGGAGAGCCTGACTGGCCGGATAAATGTGTGTGTGTCTGTGTCCTTGTGTGAGCTGGCTCTGGAGGGACATGGAATCCCCTCATGTCGGTAGTGCCCGAAGAGGTCTAGGTGGACACACTGCTGGAAGACCACAGGCCGGAGGATTCAGAAGACGTTCTGACCTCCCAGTAGGGAAATGGAATTCCCTTGCAGGCAGGAGAGACGTGGGATTCTCTCCCAGGAGAGATGTGGATCCTCTCCCAGGATGAGGTGGTCGCTTCCGCTGATTGGCATGAGGCCGACGTCTGGTTTTTAAGGAGTTGAAATGTTGATGTTGGGTGCCCTCTTCTTGTTGGTTGTTGTGATTTTCTGTGTTGTGGAGGACCAGAGGGCCGATGGCAGACTTGTTGTTCTAGTGAGTGGCCAGCTTTCAATGTCAGATGGCCACCAGAGGGCCACCAGTTGGCGTGAGGCCATCGTCTAGCTTTCGGTTTTGCTTCCACGGAGTTGGAAGACTATTCTTAGGAGCCCTCTGTCTGTTTTTATGTTCTTTGTTTGTATGTTTGTATAAATAAGGGTTTCAGTTTCCTCTTGTTTGTAGATTTGCTACCATTGCTGACTCTTTCCCCCCAGATCAGGCAGGAGATGGGGGAGGGGAGACACGTGGCAATCCAATGTGGACGCCATTCCCCAAGGCATCGGGGATTTCTGTACTCATGTAAGGCGGAAAGGCCAGTTTAAAAACGAGTGTGCATAGTTTTTGAGCTGGGCTTAACTCTTTTGTGTGTACAGAATAAAACCCTAAACTGTTTTTTAGCTTTTAGGATGGTGGAGATGAAGTGGGAGATAAATTAAAGCTAGTTTCCCAAAACATTTAAAGTTCTTTTGAAATTTCCCGCCCTGAGGCAAGAAACCAGCAGGAAGTAGGTAGGAAGTTTACATATATCTATGGCTGAGAGTTTGCCTCTTGATTCCCCTCAGCTTCCAGTAGGCAAGTTCCCACCTTCAGCTATCTTTAAAGAATGTGTTCATTTGCATTTAAGTGGCTACACCTTTTGCTAGCCAAGGGACAAATTTACATGTGAATATCTACAAGTTTGCTTCTCAGTTTCCCCAGGCAGAAAAAAACATGGTTTAAAGTTAATTGTTGGATTTTGGAATTTGTTCTTAAAAATATGAAGGTTTATTAATGGGGAGCTGCTGGATGTTTGACTTGTGAGCTCTGAAGGTTTTGGGATTGGGATTGCATTGGGAGAAGTTATATAATTGTGGTAACTAAATGCCTAGAGTATAGCAACTTGTTTTTGAGAAAATAAAATATATTTTCTCTTAAATAATTAAGAATTCAAGATATAGTACTTGGTCTGATTTAAAAAAAGAAAGAAACCTTTAATTTGTTTAAGGCTGAGTGCTCTGACACATAGCAAGCCGCCCCAAATGGCCACTGGGATTCCTTTTTCCCAGGGGTGCGTGCTCTCTGTCAGAGGGGAATCAGCCCGCCTAACAAAATTTCTGTATTTGAAAGTATGAAGTTGTAGCAATTATGGTTCAAAAGGTTAAAAGCAGGGACCAAGTTATAAAGTTAACTACTGTTTGTCTCAATTGGCCTTTTAAGTTTGATGTGATTAATGATTACATTGTAATATTTTGTGGACCACTTGGTCCTTGTGTGTGTGTGTGTCAACTCTTAAGTTATAGTTTTAAAATCAGTAATATTAATGAAAGTCCCTCAAGCAGAGTGGCTTTTCAGAAAGGTCAGGGAGTCTGATTGCAGTATAAGGGTCACCGGTTCCCCCAAGGCACCTTCGCTAAAATGCCTGGATGGGAGCACCTCATTTGCCACCTGGGACCCAAGCCGCGCTCCCTGCCTCTGCCCACTTGGCGTCCATCCCCTCCAGGGGTTGTTTTGAGTAGTGGTGGCAGGCACAAGGAGAGAAATTCCCTTGTGAACCCCTGCACCCCAATGAGAATGAATGCTTGGACACTTTTTACCGTGTTCTGTTAGGGGGCTTAAAGGCGCAGTTAGAAATTCTCCCATTCCCATTTTAGGCTTATCAGAAACTGAGATCCATATCTGTAGGAAAAATGTGGCAGTTTAAATTTCAAGCAGCTGGAGGTCTGGGAACAGGGTACTGGACCTGCTCCTTCCTCCCTTTGCCTTTTCTATAAGATTTGAGGCATGGTTATGTATTTTTGAAGGATATAGAAAGAAGGTTTGAAAGTTAATTTGAAATTATAAAGGTTTTTGTAAAGGTTGTACATGTGATGAGAAAGGAGACCAGAGAAAGAGAGAAAAGGCCAGCAACTAATAGGAAGGAATTAGTATGCCTATTGTAGGAAGCTGGGGCACAGAGAGAATGTCCTGGCAGGTTAGCTAGAGAAGCTAGAGGAAGAGGACTGACAGGACCGGGCTCCTTTCCATTAAGCCTCAAGGGTAACCTTACAAGTGGAGGGCAAACCTGTTAGTTTCCTGGTGGACACTGGGGCAGCCTATTCAGTCTTGACAGAGCCAATGGGGCCCGTAACCTCTAAGAAAACATTAGTCCAGGGAGCCACCGGACAAACTGTTTTCCTTGGACATCAAGAAGGACTGTAGACCTTGGATGGAACATGTACTGAGGGAACACAGCTGCTGAACTGGACCAAAGTGGAACAATGGGCCTTTGAGGAGCTAAAGAAGTCTCTCATCTCAGCACCTGCCCTAGCCTTGCCAGACATTGCGAAGCCCTTCCACCTCTACGTGAGTGAGGTAAGGGGCATTGCCAAAAGGGTTTTCACTCAGACTCTAGGTCCCTTGAAGAGACCTATTAAGAGACTAGACCCTGTGACAGCAGGGTGGCCAGCGTGCCTCCGGACAGTGGCCACCACAGTATTGCTGGTGAAGGAGGCAGACAACAATCCAGACACTGGCCATCAACCCTGCCAGCTTGCTTCCAGATGATGATCCAGAGGAACCCATTCATGACTGCACAGATGTAACAGACCTGACAGATGTCCAGCTCTCATCATCAGACAAGGTACTGTTCACGAATGGGAGCAGTTACGTTCAGGGTGGGATCTGATATGCAGAGGGAGCGGTAGTCACCCTGGACCACACCAGTTGGGCACAGTTCCTGAACTTTTGGCATTAATCCAGGCCCTTTGATGGGGACACTGTGCCATCCACAGGGAAAGAGGGTTACCAACTGCAGCCGGAAAGGACATTATGTCCAAAAACCAGTGGGGCCTTTACAAGTCTTAGTAACTCTGCCAGATCCCGACCTACGATGGACCCCCTCCTACACAGAACAAGAGGAAGAATTGGCAGAACAGAAGCAAGTCATCAAAGGACCAGATGGTTGGTGGACCCTACCAGATGACAGACTATTGGTCCCAGAGGCTCTAGGTCAGACGTTAGTTGCCCAGTGACACCAGGTTACCCACTTAGGTGTCACCAAGACTTCTGAACTTCTGTGAGGCAGATACTACCAAGCTTAGATAATGTAATTAAAAGCCTAGTTGCTAGAAGTACTGTCTGTACACAGGTAAATGCTAAGCCAGGTAAGAGGGGCCCCCAGGGAATTTGGGCCCCAAGGAAATTCCCTAAGAGAGCATTGGTAGGTGGATTTCAGAGATTAAGCCACCAGCATTAAGGTCTAGTTTTTGTAGACACTTCAGATTAGGTTGAAGTATATCCCACTAGGACAGAAACTGCCTCTATAATAGTCAAGAGATTACTCCAGGAGATTATACCTAGATTCGGGCTGCCAGTAGTCATAGGATCAGATAACAGCCCCATCTTTGTAGCCAAGGTATGTCAAAGTATAGCTCAAGCCTTAGGACAGGCATGAGCAGAACTCTGAAAAGGAGTTTACTAAATGTGTCCTAGAACCGGTGAAAATTGGACCAACCTCCTGCCCTTCGCCCTCTTATGGGCCAGGTGTACCCCCTACTGGGATGGGTTCCCCCATGTAATTAACCATTCCCTTGCTCAAGTCCTTACAGGCTCTGCAGTTTGCTTGTTCCAGATGCACTGGCAGTGCCCACCGCAGACCCTGTATACCCCTTCTAGCTCGGGAACTCAGTGTGGGTAAAGAAATTCAAGGACTCAGCCAGGATCAGTTTGGCTCAGTGGATAGAGCGTCAGCTTGGGAACTGAAAGGTCCCAGGTTCGATTCCGGTCAAGGGCATGTGCCTTGGTTGCGGGCACATCTCTGGTGGGGGGGGGTGTGCAGGAGGCAGCTGATCGATGCGTTCCTCTCATCGATGTTTCTGACTCTCTATCCCTCTCCTTTCCTCTCTGTAAAAAATCAATAAAATATATATATATTTTTTAAATTCAAGGACTCAAAGGGACGCTACACTGTTATCCGGAGCATGCCCATGGCTGTTGAAGTAGACGGCACCCAGACCTGGCTATACAACTCCCAGCTCCTGCATCAGAAAATGGCCTAGATCCTGGCAACTAGCGGCCTCACCTGTGAGATCCCCAGCCTGGGCTCCACGCAGGCGGAGGAGACTTGATGCCTGCAGGAGGGGAACTGAACTTCAGTGAGTACAGTACTGATGGGAACTGTGGTACTGGGGGGGGGGGGGGGTCCTTGGTAACTGTAGCCAGTGAGAAAGTACAGGGCTAAGGCTAGATAACAGAACAGCGAATGCCCTTAAAGGAAGTGGGCTGAGTCAATGATTTGACTCATGCACATAAGATAAGGGGGGAATGGAAGGGCAGGGCGGGGCTAACTCCTAGGAATGAGAGGGCAGGGCAGAACTGATCCTCCATTTTGTGTAACTGAACCTTAGCCTTCAC
Organism: Pipistrellus hanaki; assembly: GCF_964339955.1. Taxonomy (NCBI): domain Eukaryota; kingdom Metazoa; phylum Chordata; class Mammalia; order Chiroptera; family Vespertilionidae; genus Pipistrellus; species Pipistrellus hanaki. The sequence goes on from NC_140524.1 coordinate 70,732,390, forward strand.
CCAACCAATCAGGGTCAGCCAAAGCAGTGACATCACCACCCCTATAAAACCCTTTGATCTGTTGAAGCTCACACTCTTCCGCCACGCTACTGTTAGTGTAATTGGGACAGAGCCCATGTTAGCATGGAATACAGGCTTTCTGCTATTGCATCGGACTTGGCTCCCTGGTGGTCCTTGGGGATCACGAAATCTGGGCATAACAGCAGCAGCCGGCCTTAGTCCACAACTCTCCCGGGCCCCTCCAAGCCTAACTTTCTAACATACATTCTTCGATCACTGGCAGCATGTAAGAATAATAACTAGTACATGTTAAAGCAGTAAATAAATGTAGCATGTTGGCTTTTTAAGTCATTGTTTAAACTTAGCTGAACTTTATAATATTCTTGAATTTACATTCATTATTTTTGTTTATATTACCTAAGCCAGTAACAACTTTCTTTGTATTTATTCAGCATGTGGGTTTCTACTCCAAAGTTGTAACAGAGAATAAGAAGATATTCAGTCTTCTCACTCTGCAGCTCATGTCAGGTGATGGCTGATCTTGGCCTAAATCCCCAGTAGACACCAGAGCCAGCGCACCTGGTAGACAGTTTCAGACCATTCTGGAAAACCACCCAACCACCTCCAGAAGTAGTGCACTCAAGGGGTGAATTCAGTAAACACCAGAGTCTCACTGAAGAGAGTCCTGCTCCTTGGGGTTGGGCCCTGGCACAGCAGCTGCTCTGCTGCAGTTGGGGCCAGCCCTTGCAAATGATTAGCCAGGAAATAAATCCATCCCATTGACATGCTAATTGCAATAAAGGCTCAACTTCAATAGGAGACTTCAGACAGCTGACATGGAGAGCTGCACCTGGAATGCCCAGCTCAGGTGACTGAGAAGACTGTGCCTAATAGGCTCTACCTAATACATAGAAACAAACAAAGGGAGGAAACCAAAATGAGGAGACAAAGAAACATATCCCAAATGAAAGAACAGAACAAAACTACAAAAAATAACTAAATACAATAGAGACAGGAAATATACCAGATGTAGAGTTCAAAACACTGTTTATAAGGATGCTCAATGAACTTAGGGGAAGATTAGAAGAACTTAGTGAGAACTTCAAAGAGGTAGGAACAAAAATGAAAACAGAAAACATTTTAAAAGTCAGAAATGAAAAAAGACAATAACTGAAATGAAAACTATGTTACAGGGAATCAACAGTAAAGAGAATAAAGCAGATTCAAATCAATGATTTGGGAAAAAAGGAAAGCAGAAAACACCTAATCAAAAAACAAAAAGAAAAAAGAATCCAAAAAATAAGGATAGTTTAAGGAGCCTCTAGGACAAATTCAAGCATACCAACATTTTCATCATGGGGAAGCCGGAAGAAGGAAAAAGAGAGCAAGAAATTGAAAACCTATTTGAAAAATATAATAATTAAAATGTTCCCTAACCTGGTGAAGGAAATAGACATAAACTCAAGAAGCAAAGAGTCCCAAATAAGATGAACCCAAAGACCCATTATAATTAAAATGCCAAAGATTTAAAATAGAATCTTAAAAGCAGCAAGAAAAAAGGAGTTAGTTATCTACAAGGAAGTTCCCATAAAACTATCAGCTGCTTTCTCAGCAGAAATTTTGCAGGCCAAAAGAGATTGGCACAAAATATTCAGTGATAAAAAGCAACCAAGATTACTCTACCCAGCAAAACTATCATTTAGAATCAAAGGACAGATAAAGAACTTCACAGACAAACCCAACTGGCATGGCTCAGTGGTTGACCATAAACCTATGAACCAGAGGACCACAGTTCAATTTCCTGGGAGGGTACATGTCCAGGGTTGCCGGCTTGATCCCCAGTAGGGGTCATGCAGGAGGTAGCCAATCAGTGATTATCTCTCATCATTGATATTTCTATCTCTCCCTCTCCACTCCTCTCTAAAAACAATAAAAATATATTAAAAAATAACCCACTCTTCCTTATCAAAATCTCTCAATTTATTTAAAGAGAAACTATAAAATATTCAGATTGGGGAATTTGTTATGTATGAAAAATATGATATATTACTAATAGAACTTGAAGGTCCTTTAATAACAGGAAGTGGAAAATCTAATCATTGCCCAGCAAAAGAACAGGCTAAAATTATTTTATAGGTTGTCAAATTCAGTAAAAGGCTTTGGATTAGAGCAGCAGTCGCCAACAGGTGGTCCACAGACCACTACTGGTGGTCCGTGAGGTCTGAAAAGTTGTTGACCACTGCATTAGAGAGTATATTCAACACCAAAAAATTCACCACTGAATGGAAGAAAAAATGTTTTTTTCCAAAAATCAAGGCAAGTTTTAAAAACTCTAAAGTTCTGAAATGTGTCCAAAGTACTTATCTAGTATTAAGACTTATTTAGAAACTAGAAGCCCAGTGCATGAAATTCGTAAACAGGTAGGGTCCCTAGTGGCTGCCAGCTGCCAGCTGGGGCCTCGTTTCCTCCAGCCGCCTGTTGCCACTGCCAGCTGGGGCCTCCCTGCCACCACCAGCCAAGGGGAGGGGCCACAGGTGGTTGGCCACTTGGCCCTGCCCCCTAGTCGAACTCCCCATCAAGGGGACACTTTGCATATTAGCCTTTTATTATATAGGATATGCATAACCCAGGGACACAGACAATAGTGCAGTAAAGGCCTGGGAAGGGGACAGGAATGGGGTAGAGGGAGTCAATGGGGGAGGGGGGGAACAAACATATATAATATTTTCTACAATAAAAATAAATTAAAATATATGTGTGTATATATATTTATAGCTTCCTATGGAGTGCTAACATCTCATTTTGCAAATATTATATAATGAAAATAAAAATACAAAGATGGTAGAGCTATAACTCCATTGCATATTGGTTTTTACTAATACATTCTATGATCTCCAGGACCTATGGGATTTCTAGAACTTCCAGCCACTGTTACATCTCCTGGCCCAAAAATGATAACTCTAACTGAATACCTACATTACAATGACAAAATGAGATATAAAATGATTCTATAAACTTAATTATATATTGCTGCTGAAAATGAGTTTGATCACTAACTTTGTTACAAGCCTGATTTTTAGTTAACTAGATAACTTAATTTTCTGCAAATTACTTTGTAAATTGGGTTTTTATAAAATTCCGTAAAATCAACCTTTTATTATTTTTCCAGTCACAAATTGCAAGCTATTTTTCTTCATGATTTTGTTTTCTTTTAAACATTTATAGGTTCAATTATAATAGTGTAGTAATAATCTATACTAATAAAAGCCTAGGTGGCCCTTGTGCCCTCAAGCAACACCCTCACATCATCACAAGATGGTTGCCCCCCTGTTCTTACAAGATGGCCACCACAAGATGTCTGGCAGGGGAGCGCAGACGGGAGTGAACAGGCCAGCAGGGGAGGGCAGTTGGGGGTGACCAGGCCTGCAGGGGAGGGTAGTTGGGGGCAACCGGGCCTGTAGGGGAGGGGAGTTGGGGCGATTGGGCCAACAGGGAAGCAGGCATCAATTGGGCCGGCAGGGTAGTGGTTAGGGGGCTATCAGGCTTGCAGTCAGAAGCAGTTAGGGGCAATCAAGCAGGCAGGCAGGCGAGTGGTTGAGAGCCAACAGTTCAGGATTTTGAGAGGGATGTCCGACTGCCAGCAGTCAGACATTCCCTGAGGTGCCCCAGATTGGAGAGGGTGCTGGCTGGGCTGAGGAACCCTCCCCCCACACACATACACCTGTGCACAAATTTTATGCACCGGGCCTCTAGTTAAATTATAATTGCCTGGATTTCTTCCTTTAATGGCTTTAAGACATTTACCTTCTAATCTGTTCCTCACTGAGCTTTCTCTAATCCTCAGATTAGATTATCTCAGTAATAATTAACAAGAGTCCATTAATTATTTCTCCTGGTGCTATAGGACACAATTTTCAGTAGTTGAGTGTTGACCTAAGAACCAGAAGGTTATGGTTTGATTCCCAGTCAGGGCACATGTCAGGGCTGCGGGCTCGATCCCCAGAAGGCGATCTGGGGGAGGTAGCCGATCAATGATTTTCTCTCATCATTGATGTTTTCTATCTTTCTCTCCCTTCCTCTCTGAAATCAATAAAAATATATATTAAAAAAAACTTTATTTCCCTCTGAACAATACAGTATTACCTTCTGCTTTCATGTCAACGCCTTACAATAATTCCTAATTTAGTTTTGGGATACAGGAAAAATGTCTAAGAAAAAAAGAGAGCTGGTTGACTTAATTCCTTTAAAAACACTATACTAATGCTTCTCCAACCTTTATCTGATCATTTCCTGTCATTATAAGATTTCTTGACCTAGATTATCAGGTCCCTTGTCTAAAACTTAAGCACATAAAAATATACCCTAAATAGTTTTACTGATCTTTAGAATTAAAAATCATGAGTTTCCTAACAGTACAATTCTAACAACCAAATAAAATAACTCTTAACTCTCTGGACTTAAAGGTCTTTTACTAGTAACCCCATCATGAAGAAGGCATATTTACTCATCTGTTATATACCCTATGTCTACAAGATACCAAAAGTTTTTTTTCCCTATACACCACCTAAAAATATCCTGTCATATCTTTCAATACACATTCAATGTCCATTAACTCTATAAAGCATACTAAAGAAACAGGTTTTTTTGCCCTCTAGTAATTTGTAAAGTGAAATAGCAACAGAACCAAAAGAGACAGTAAAAAACATACAAATTAAAATAATCCAAAGAACTGTACAGATAAAATTATTAGGATTAATAAGAGAATTCAGAGAAGTTATTAAATAAGCATTTACTAGTATACAACTGAATTCTTATACACCAATGACAAAAATATTAAAATATAATCTTTAAAATATCACTTACAATAACAATGGAATGTGAAAATTACAAAATTACATTGAAATACATTAAAGAGTATATAAATTAGGATATATCCCATTCATGGATAGGAAGACTCATTATTATAAAGATAATGAAGCTCTCCAAATTAATAAATTAATCCAATGCAATTTCTTTTTTTAACATATTTTTATTGGTTTCAGAAAGGGAGAGCAATAGAAACATCAATAATGACAGAGTATCACTGATTGGCTGCCTTCTGCACACCCCTGCACTGGGGAATTGAGCTGTGACCTCCTGGTTCAGAGGTTGGTGCTCAATTACTGAGCAACATGGCCAGGCAGTCCAATGCCATTTCAATCAACATCCCAATAGTTTTTCACCAAACTTGACAAGCTGACTCATAAATGAATATGAAAGAATTAAAGGCCAAGAAGAGCTAAGACAATATTGAAGAACAAAGCAGAAGGATTTGATCAATCAAGATTATAGTGGGTTGCACTGGCTGATGTGGCTCAGTTGGTTGGAGCTTCTACCCATACAACAAAAGGTGACAAATTCAATTCCAAATTAGGGCACATACCCACGTTCTGGGTTTGATCAATGTTTCTCTTTTACATTGATAGTTCTCTCTCTCTCTAAAAATCAATTTTTAAAAAGAGACTATAGTGAGTTGAATAATGTCCCCCCAAATTCATGTCCTCTTGGAACCAGTGAATATTACCTTATTTGGAATTAGGGTCATGGCAATATAATCAAGATGATGTAATAGTGGATTAGGGTGAGCCTTAAATCCAATATGACTGGTGCTCTTCTAAGAACATCATTCAAGAATACAGATAAACCAAAATATAATTCTAAAAATTCCCTAGGATTCATCAAACCCACAGAAAGGTAGAGGAATGTAAACAGAGAAACAAAAAGCAGAAAAAAACAAAAAGGCCAGTATAAAGTTTCTCTTAAAGATGTCACATTGAGAATACACAATTACTCTGCTATTTCCTGAAACTCCAATAAAATACTAATAAAGAAAAAAAAGATTATTTAAATTGTGGTAAAAGGAACATGACAAATTTATATCTTAACCACTTTAAGTGTATAATTTCATAGTGTTAATTATATTCACATTGTTGTATAACAGATCCCTAGACTTTTCATCATGTAAAACTGAAACTTTTTACCCATTGAACAACTCCTCATTTGCCTCTCCCTCTGATCCCTTTCTACTTTCTATTTCTAGAGTTGACTACTTTATATACCTCATATAAGTGGAATTATACACTATTTTGGCTTTTTCTGACTAGTTTATTTCACTTAGCATAGTGTACTCAAGGCTCATCCATGTTGTGGCATTTGAAAGGATTTCTTTATAAAAGCTAAATAAGAAATCTTTTATCCCATTCATTTATGGATAAACATTTGAGCTACTTCCACCTCTTGGCTACTGTGAATAATGCTGCAATGAACATAGATGTGCAAATATCTCTTCAAGAACCTTCTTTCAGTTCTTTTGCATGCACCCAGAAGTGGAATTGCTGGGTTATACAATAACTCTATTTTTAAATTTTTGAGGAACTGGCATACTACTTTCCATAGTGGCTGTGTCATTTTACATTCTCACCAATAGTACTTGGGGTTCTAATTGCTCCAAGTCCTCATCAACACTTGACACTTTCTCTTTTTCTAATAGCGGCCATCCTAATGGATGTGAAGCAATATCTCATTATATTTTAATTTTTATTTCCTCAAGGATTAGTAATATTTTCATGTTTTCATACATTTGTCCAATTGTATATCTTCTTTGGAGAAATGTCTATTCGGTCCTTTGCCAATTTTTATTTATTTATTTAATTAATTAATTAATTAATATATTTTATCGATTTTCCACAAAGAGGAAGGAAGAGGGATAGAGAGCTAGAAATGTCAACCAGCTGCCTCCTGCACACCCCCTGCCGGGGATGTGCCAGCAACCAATGTACATGCCCTTGACCAGAATCAAACCTGGGACCTTCCAGTCCACAGACCGACGCTCTATCCATTGAGCCAAACCAGTTTCGCCTTTGCCAATTTTTAAATCAGGATATTTGTTTTTGTTGTTAAGTTTAAAGTTCTTTGGGTATACTATATATTAAATCCTTATCATATATATGATCTGTAAATACTTCCCCCTATTCCACAGGTTGCCCTCCAACTTTCTTGATTGTTTCCTTTAATGGGCTGAAGTTTTGTTTGTTTTTTTATTGATTTTAGAGAGAGAGGAAGGGAAAGAGAGAGAAACCCCTATGTGAGAGAAACATCGGTTGCCTCTCATATGAACCATGACTGGAGATTGAACTCACAACCTGGGTCTGTGCCCTGATTGGTGCCCCTTTGGTGCATGGGATGATGCTCAACCAACTGAGACACCCCAGCTGGGCTGTGTAGAAGTTTTTAAGTTTGATGTCATTCCTTTTGTCTATTTTTACTTTTGTTACCTGTGCTTCTACTGCATATCAAAAAATCATGCCAAATCCAATATCAAAATTTCCCCCGTTTTCTTCTAGAACTTTTATAGTTTTGGGTCTTATATATAGATATTTAATCCACTTAGTGATGAATTTTTATATGGTATAAGAAAGGATCTAACTTTATTATTTTTTCATTTGTATTTATTTTAGAAAGAGAGAGGAAGGGAGGGAGACAGACATAGAAAACATCCATTTGTTTTTCCACTGATTCATACATTCATTGATTGCTTCTTGTATGTGCCCAGACAAGGAATCAAACCCACAACCTTGGTCTATGAATACAGTGCTCTAACCAGGCCAGGACCTCCAATGTTATTATTTTGCATGCAAATATCCAATTTTACGAACAACATTTGTTGAAAAGACTGCTGTTTTCTATTGAGTGGCCTTGGCACCTTTGTTAAAGAGTTTTTATACAAGCAAAGTGTATTTCTGGACTTTCTATACTGTTCTGTTGGTCTTTACGACCATAATGTTTTAATTGCTATAGCTTTACAATATGTTTTAAAACCAGGAAGTGTAAGGTCTCCAACTTTATTCTTAATTTTCAAGATTGTTTTGGGCTATTTGATTCCTTTGAAATTCCATATAAATTTTAGGATTTTTCTCTCTGTCTACAAAAATGCCATTGGGATTTTATAGGGATGACATTGAGCCTATAGATAGAATTGAATACTATAGACATTTTAACAATATTAAGTCTTCTAATCCATAAACACAGGATGTCTTTCCATTTATCTGTGACTTTTTAAATTTCTTTCATCAGTTTGTTTATAGTTTTCAGTGTACAAGTATTTCACCTTCTAGGGTAAATACACTGAGTGGTCAGATTATTATGATCTCTGAACACATAATAATCTGGCCACTCGGTGTATATCCTATATAATAAAAAGGCTAATATGCAAATTGTGCCTTCAACTAGGATTTCAACCAGCAGGCAGGCCGGCCAACCGCCCATGTCCCCGCCCCCTGGCCAGGCTGGCCAGACCCCACCCATGCACAAAATCATGCACCGGGCCTCTAATACACACACACACACACACACACACACACACACACACACACACTAAGTGGACAGATTATTATGCATTCATAATAATTATGAATGCATAATAATCTGTCCACTCAGTGTATGTGCCCTAGTATTTATTCTTTTATGCTCTTAAGCAAAGAAATTTTAAAAGGCACAAACCTAGTAGGGTAAGACAGCAGACCAAGAGCAACATAATTTTAGAGGCTGGAAAATAAATTGATAAATTAGTAATTAACTTAGTAGACTTGAGAAAGTAGAATGCTATACTAGCAATGAAGAAGTCTGAGAAGCAACCCAATTTATATTATTATAAATATATAATTTATATTATAAGGCTGACCGGGCAGCCCCCACTGTTGCTGGGTCCCCTCCCGGAGCTACAGGCTGGGAAGCAGGGACTGTGCCATCCTAAAGGGGAAAGCGGATATTATCAGAAGCCTGAAAATCTACAAATGTGGCAACTACCGAACAGCGGCGAGCCCCAGAACACTGGTCCCCAATTGGCTCAAACACGCATTCAAAGGAGCTCTACACTCCACCACAGAAAGGTCAGATTTCTCCTGGGATAAGGTGAGGTCTCTGGTCCCAGAGTGAGAGAGAAGCAAGCACACTGTGGGAGCTGGAGGACCAGGGGAAGTCTGTGCCTAGAAAAATCCATGACTGTTGAGGCTAGTGTGATCCGTGAATGTGGAAGGGGGTCCTCAGAGCTGCTAATAGAAGGGAACTCTAAAAAGCAACCTATTTTGTTATGACGCAAAAGGACAGCCTAAAAATTTAAAAGTGTGCCGGCTGCTTAGACCCAAGGGAAAGAGGGGGACTGCGTAGACTTGCCGGCAGCCCTGTTGTTTGCATGCTTGGGCTTTTTCCTCTTTAAATTCTTGCTTCTGATTACTAAGCCCAATACATCAGATCACCCAGTTGGGGACACCCTGGGAGACTGCAGGGGAAAGTTGTTTTTCTGGAACCTAGGGATTGGAGCAGGGAGTAACTGTCGGAGAGCTAGCTGTGGGGCAGCCCACTCCCACAAACTGGTATTGAGTGTCACAGGGAAAGCAGGATCTAAGCACAGGCTAGAGAGGCCATATACACCCAGAAGTCAATCCAGAAATACTGCACCCAGGGCTGAATCACAAACTGACTCTTGAGTAATCATAAATAAAGGAATACAAGAAATTAAGACACCGCCAACTTAAAAATCAGGACTGGTTTACAACACTGAGGAGCAGTGGAACGCAGGGATCTGCAATATTGTCCTGACTGGGAAATAGGTGTGCCAAACAGAACAATAGAGGAAGTGAATGACCCTCACTACTGCACATTTCATTTTTTATTTATTTTATTATTTATTTTATTTTTTTATCTTTTACTTAAGAAACTACTTTTTTCTTTCTTCCTTATTTGATTATCTTTTTAATTATTATATTCTTATTTTCAATCAGTATTATTACTACTACTATTTTACCTTTTCTTAAAAAAAGTGTTATTTTTTTTCTCGTTATTTTACTTTGGGATTAGTGTTCTACAATCTATTTTTACAGTTCTTTTTGCTTTGTTTTATTCTATCTCAACTCGACCTTTAAGCCATCATTCTCTTCCTAAATTTTCCCCTTTTGGTGTTGTGTTTCTCTTACCCTTTTCCTGCATTAGATTTTCCCTATGCTTTCTGTTTACCCCCCGTTAAAATTTTACCCTACTTATATATCTAATTTCCAATCCCCTGCTCCACTTCTTTCTTCTCTGTCTTAACTTTCCAAAAAAATTGTTTTCCTCTCTGTCTTTATGCTTTTTTTGTGTGATTGTTTTGCTTATTTATTTATTTATTTAGTTATTTTTATAGCTTTGTTTTTGTTTGTTTTTTGCTTCTGTTTTCCCTCGCCTTGCTTGATATTAGTTGTTGTTCATAGTTTGTATTAATCTCCAGGTACCTGTTGCTGGCATTTGCTGGGATTAGTGGCTGTTCTATTGGAGCTTTCTCCCCATATATATAGTTTGGTCCCCTTTTCTTTTTTAGTCTCATTCTTTTCTCTCTTACTTTTTTTCCTTTTCCCAACTTTATCTGCCACTCCTCTTTTATTCTCTCCTCTTTGTCTCCTACTCCCTAATTTGCCTTTTTCTGGTGGTCATCTTTATTGGGGTTATCAATAGCGTGAATACAATTCTGTTTAGTGCCTTGTGTTTTGTACCTGGTTGTGTTGTATTCTGTGCTTTTAAATCAACATAGAAGAGAGGGAACTACATAACCAGACATCCAGGGAAGAGAGACTATGAAGAGACAAAGAAACAGCATGCATATGAAAGAAAAGCAGGTATCACCAGAAAAAAAAAAAAAAGAAGAAGAAGAAAAAAAAAAAACAACACAAAATAGAGGCAAGTAACCTGTTAGAGAAAGAATTCAGAGAAATGGTCATAAAGTGGCAGAAAAGAACGGAAGACAAATTCGACAATATGAGTAAGAACCAAGAGGAAATGAAGAACCAAGAAGAAATGAAAAATGGCATTGCTGCAAAAAAGAACTCAATAGAAATCATCAAGAGAAGAAGCAGAGGACCACATCGGTGAGCTAAAAGGAAAGATGGGGGGAAAATGCCCAAGTAGAGCAGCTTCTAGAAAAAAATGAAAAAGGAGGAGAAGATCCTAAGGGAACTTTGAGACAACATGAAACAAAACAATATCCGTATTATAGGGGTCCCAGAAGGAGAGGAAACTGAGCAAGGAATAGAAAATCATTTGAAGATATAAAGACAGAAAACTTCCCTGATATAGGGAGGAAAAAATCCACACAAATTCAAGAAGCTCACAGAGTCCCAAGCAAAATGAACCCCAAAAGACATATGCCAAGAAAAATCATAACTAAATTGGCAAACACCAATGACAAAATAAAAATCTTAAAAGCACCCCTAGAGACACAGAAAGTTACATACAAAGGAATCCCCATCAGACTAGCAACTGATTTCTCAAAAGAAACTCATCAGGCCAGATGGGACTGGAATGAAATGTACAAAGTCATGCAAAGGAAGGGTCTGAATCCAAGAATACTGTACCCAATAAGGCTATCAATCAAAATTGAAGGTGAAATCAGGAGCTTCACAGACAAAAAAGGACTAAGGGAATTTATTACCACCAAACTAACAATACAAGAAATGCTAAAGGGTCTGCTGGGGGAAAAAAAAAAAAAGAAAAAGAAAAAAGAAAAAAGAAGGAACACAGGGGTAAAGAATAAAATGGTGACAAATGAGTACCTATCAATAATAACTTTAAATGTAAATGGATTAAATGCCCCAATCAAAAGACATAGGGTAACAGATTGGATAAGAAAACAAGATCCATATATCTGCAGTCTACAAGAAACCCACCTCAGAAAAAAAGTTGCACACCAACTGAAGGTGAAGGGATGGGAAAAGGTTTTCCAGGAGAATGGAAATGAGAAAAAAAGCTGGGGTAGCAATACTTATATCTGACAAATTAGATCTCAAAGTGAAGGACATAACAAGAAATAAGGAAGGCCATTTCATAATATTAAAGGGAACAATCCAACAAGAAAAAATAACTCTGGTAAACATATATGCACCCAATACAGGAGCACCCAAATACATTGAAAAACTCCTGGAAGATATCAAGGGAGATTAACAGCAATACAATCATAGTAGGCGACTTTAATACCCCACTATCACCATTGGACAAATCCTATAAACAGAAAATCAGCAAAGAAACATCAATCTAAAATGACTCACCAGACCAGATGAAATTGACATCTTCAGAACATTTCACCCCAAAGTCACAGAATATATATTCTTATCAAGTGCACATGGTTCATTTTCAAAGATAGACCATATATTGGGTCACAAGCAAAGTCTCTTCAAATTCAAGAATATAGAAATCATATCAAGCATCTTCTCAGATCACAATGGCATAAAACTGGAAATCAACTACAATAAAAACAATCACCCCAAAAATCGAACACATGGAAACTAAACAGCATGCTATGAAACAATGACTGGGTTACTGGAGAGATCAAAGAAAAAATAAAAAATATTATGGCAATAAATTACAATGAAAACACAACATTCCAAAATCTATGGGACACATCAAAAGCAGTCTGAAGAAGCAAGTTCATAGCTCTGTGAGTCTACTGCAAAAAACAAGAAACAATGGTAATAAATTACCTAACCCTACAACTCAAAGAGTTAGAAAGAGCAACAAGAAAGGCCCAGTGTAAGAAGAAATAAGGAAATGATAAAGATCAGACCAGAGATAAATGACATAGAGACCAAAGAAACAATACAAAATATCAACAAAACCAAGAGCTGGTTCTTTGAAATAATAAACAAGATTGATGAACCTCTAGCCGGGCTCGTCAAGAAGCAAAGAGAGAGGAACCAAATAAACAAAATCAGAAATGAGAGAGGTGAAATAACAACAGACCCCACCAAAACACAAAGGATTGTTAAAAAATAGTATGAACAACTCTATTCCAACAAATTGGACAACCTGAAGGAAATGGACATATTCCTAAAAAATATAACCTTCCAAAACTAAATCAGGAAGAATCTAAACAGCTCAATAGGGAAATAACTATGGAATAAACTGAAGCAGTCATCAAAACACTTCCAGCAAACAAAAGCCTGGGTCCAGACAGCTTCACAGAGGAGATTTACCAAAAATTCAAGGAAGAAATAAAACCTATCCTCCTCAGACTATTCCAAACAATTCAAGAGGAAGGAACACTTCCAAGCTCCTCCTATGAAGCCAACATCACCCTAATACCAAAACCAGATAAAGACAACACAATGAAAGAGAATTATAGGCCAATATCCATCATGAAAAATAAATGGCAAAATCCTCAACAAAATTCTAGCAAATTGGCTCCAGCAGTACATCAGAAAGATCATACACCATGACCAAGTAGGATTTATCCCGGGGATGCAAGGATGGTACAATATTCGCAAATCAATAAACGTGATACATCATATAAACAAATTGAGGGGGGAAAGTCACGTAGTCATATCAATTGACACAGAAAAAAACATTTGACAGAATCCAACACACATTTTTGATAAAAACTCTCAGCAAGGTGGAAATAGAAGGATCATACCTCAACATAATAAACCCATATATGACAAACCCACAGCCAACATCATACTCAATGGGTTAAAACTAAAACCTTTTACCCTAAGAACAGGAACAAGACAGGGGTGTACACTCTCACCACTCCTGATTGACATAGTACTGAAAGTATTAGCCATTGCAATTAGACAAGAAAAAGAAATAAAAGGCATACAAATTAGAAAAGAAGACATAAAGCTGTCCTTATTTGCAGATGACATGATATCGTACATAAAAAAAATCCCGAAAGAATTCATCAAAAAATTATTAGACTTAATAAATGAATTTGGCTATGTAGCAGGATACAAAAATTAATGCCTAGAAATCTATGGCATTTCTATATACCAATAGTGATCTTACAGATAGAGAGACTAAAAAACAAATCCCATTTATGATCACACCAAAAAAAAATTAAGATACCTAGGAATAAACTTAACTAAGGTGGTAAAAGACTTCTACTCAGAAAACTAAAAGAAATTGAAAAAAGAGATAGAGGAAGATATAAATAGATGGAAGAAAATACCATGTTCATGGATTGGTAGAATCAACATCATTAAAATGTCCATACTTCCCAAGGCAATCTACAGATTCAATGCACTCCCCGTTAAAATACAAACGGCATATTTCACAGACCTAGAAAAAACTCTCCAAAAATTCATTTTGACTTAAAAAAGATCCCGAGTAGCCACAGCAATCCTGAGAAAGAAGACTAAAGTAGGCAAGATCTCAATACCAGATTTCAAGCTGTATTACAAAGCCACTGTTCTCAAAACAGCCTGGTACTGGTATAAGAACAGACATATAGATCAATGGATTAGAATAGAGAATCCAAATATCGACCCAAACCACTATGCTCAATTAATATTTGACAAAGGAGACATGGACATACAATGGAGTCAAGACAGTCTTTTCAATAAATGGTGTTGAAAAAATTGGGCAGATACATGCAAAAAAATGAAACTAGATCACCAACTTACACCATACACGAAAATAAAATCAAAATGGATAACAGACTTAAACACCAATTTCACCAATATAAATATTACATATCTACAACTACAGTCTACATATTTAAATCCAAGAGTCACTGCTCATAAATTATGTTCAGTGAATGATTAGCATGTGATCACACCACATCTCACATGGTAATTCGTTCTGTTGTCTTGTGGCCTGACTTTCTGTAGCAGTTTTAATGCTTGCTGATGTTCCCACATGTGCTAAGCCATGCCACAGCCATGTGCATTTACTTACAGTGACTGGTAATACACCCATATACTAGACCTATTCAGTATAAATTTAAAATTGCTACAATACATATAGAAAACTTTCCTGTGAAATTAAACTTTTCATACACACTTAATTTTTAAAAAATATATTTTATTGATTTTTTTTTTTAGAGAGAGAGAGAGGAAAGGAGCAGAATAGAGAGTTATAAACATCAATGAGAGGGAAACATTGATCAGCTGCCTCCTGCTCACCCCCTACTGGGGCTATGTCTGCAACCAAGGTACATGCCCTTGACTGGAATCGAAACTGGGACCCTTTAGTCCACAGGTCGACGCTCTATCCATTGAGCCAAATCAGTTAGGGCCATACTTAATTTTAATGGTACAAATGTGTCTATATAAGTAAAAACAGGTAAAGTAAATTACTTTATCAATTTTTTTACACATGCATTCAAAAAACCTACATTATATAATAAACTTTAGGCTTTAATGGACATATCCCTTGCCTGAATTAGTCGGCTTTATCAAGGTTTTATTGTATAGAGAACAAACTGGCAGTGTTCCAGAGGGAAGCGAGGTGGAGAGATGGGTGAAAAGGGTAAAGGAGAACAAAAGGTACAAATTTTCAGTTATAAAATAAATCAACGACAGTGTTGTAGTGTACAGCACAGGGAACACAATAGTATCGCAAAAACTTTGTGCTGTGAAAGGTTACTAGACTTATTGTAGTGATCACTTCATAAGGTATCTATGCTAATAAAAGGGTAATACGCTAAGTAGACCAGGTAGACTGGACATCTTCCGATCATCCTTCTGGACAAAGCCATGGTTGTGGGGGCCAAGGCAGAGGCGGTTAGGGGCAATCAGGCCAGCAGGGGAGCAGTTAGGAGTGATCAGGCCAGCAGGGGAGAACAGTTAGGGGTGATCAGACTGGCAGGGAGAGTGGTTAGGGGCAGTTACTGTCTTTATATATTCCTTGCATTCACTCACTAAACCCAGTATATAAGATCTTTCAATTAAAAAAACTCATGAAAGCTGCAATGCAGAGGAAGGTGGTTTTGTGGATGCTGGGAGCAAAACAGGGAGAGGCAACCAGGAAGCCAGCTCTGGGACAGTCTGGACCCTTGAACACAGCCATTTTTTTCATGAAGGAGCCAGACCCTACTAGCAATGCAGCTGCGCCCAGCCTTGAGCTTGGCAAGGAAAAAAGGATTTTTAATAACTCCAGGGAACCCTCAGGGACTGGGTCAAGGGGCCATGTGGTCTTGGAAACTAATACAGCAACACTGCCACCTAGAGCCCATATCAGAAATAGATGCTTGTGTAAATACTACTGAAAGCAGACAGCCAAGCAAAGCGGGCAGATTGATCCTGCCTGCCTGAAACCAAGGCTGTAGAATCTGACACAGAAGAGCAGTGGATCTCTGGGAACTTCAGCACAGTGCTAACTACATAACAAGAAACTGAGACTTGGCTGACAGAACAGTAGAGAGGGGTCTTAAACCAGCCCTAATAATGAGACATTAAAACTCAGCTGAGCTACACTTCTTGGGGAGAACCAAGATGGCGACATAGATAAACAACTATACTTGCTGCCTCTAACAACCACATCAAAATGACAACTAAAAGGCAGAACAACTACCACCCAGAACCACGGGAAAGCTGAGTAGAAGTTCCACAACTAGAGAGGTGAAAAAAGTGAATTGAGACTGTAAGAGGTGTGGAGGCACGGAAAGTGCTGGTACCTGGATGTGCTGCTCTTTTAATCAGGAGGGAGATACAAGCTCCCACTTGCTCTGAACTCCAGTTCCAGGTGAGACTCTGGGGGACCCAGACATACACGGGGATAAACTGGACTATCTGGAATCACGACAGGAATGAGAGGGTGGCTTTCTCTCAGAGGTGCTCACAGCGATCATTGTTCCTGCACTGGGGTGCAGGACACAGAGACCTGGGGAATTCTCCAGTGCAGGACTGACTGGCAGCCAATGCTGTTTGCTCTACTCTGGTGATTACCAGAGACCCGGCCCCACCCAATTTACAACTCCACTCCAGCTGTGCACGTCAGCTTTTGCATATGAATAGCATGTCCTTACTCCGCCTAAAACCTATCAAACTGCAGCTGGGTCAGAGAGCCTCAGAGCTTCCAAAAAAAGGCCCAAGGCCCTGTAGCAGCAGCCTGCCTTGCTTCACAGCTTGGCCTTATCTGAGTACTTCCAAACTCCATACAAAGAAGAAAAATCTGAAGATGTCTCTATAGCTCCTGCTGGGCGGCCCCAGACAGTGGCTGACCTTGCACCTCCTTGGAGATCCAAGAGCCAGTGTACCCAGTGGTCAGAGTGAGACCATACTGGATTATAACTCTTTACATCCATAAGAGACACACTCAAGGGGCAGACTCAGTAAGCACCAAAGCCCCACTGAATCAAGTCTTGCCCCATAAGGGTATCTCCTGAGCAATGGAACTTCCAGTGTAGACACAGCTGGTCATCACAGCCAGTGATTCCAGTAGCAACCAAGGGTTAACTAAAACAAAACTGTGCACACAGACTACAAAGGGGTGCACTAAGAATGTCCACCTAAGGTGACTGGGAAAGCTGAGCCACTGGGCCCTATAGGACACCTACCACACAAGACCACTCTATCTACTCAAGGAGACTTAGCAGCTACCCAGTACACAGAAACAAACACAGGGAAACGGCCAAAATGCGGAGACAAAGAAACAAGTCACAAATGAAAGAAATGGATGAAAGCAAAATACTGGATATAGAGTTCAAAACCATGATTATAAGGTTACTCAAGAATATTCTAGAAACTCTGAGAAATTTAGTGAGACCTTCAAGAATATGGAAAAGTACCAATCAGAAATTAAGCATACACTGACTGAAATAAATAATAATATACAGTGATCCAACAGCAGACTAGAGGATCCCAAGAATCAAGTCAGATTTGAAATATAAAAAAGCAAAAAACACCCAACCAGAAAAGCAGAAGAAAAAAAAAGTATCCAAAAATATGAAGATAGTGTAATGAGACTCTTAGACAACTTTAAGTGTACCAACATCTGAATATTGAAAACCTATTTGAAGAAATAATGACAGAAAACTTCCCCTACCTGGTGAAAGAAATAAGATTTACAAGTCCAGGAAGCACAAAGAACCCCAAACAAGAGGAATCCAAAGAGGACCACACCAAGGCACAGTGTATTTAAAATGCCAAGGGCAAAAGACAAAGGGAGAATCTTTAAGTGGCAAGAGAAAAGCAGTTAGTTACCTACAAGGGACTACCCATACAACTGTCAGCTAATTTCTCAACAGAAACTTTGCAGACCACAAGGGAGTAGCAAGACATATATAAAGTGATGAATAGCAAGAACCTACAACCAAGATTACTCTACCCAGCAAAGCTATCATTTAGAATTGAAGATTAGATAAAGAGCTTCACAGACAAGAAAAAGCAAAAGGAGTTCATCACCACCAAACCAGAATTATATGAAAGGCTGCAGTATATTCTCTAAGAAGAGGTAGAAGAAAAAGGTAAAGACAAAAATTATGAACAACAAATACATATCTATCAACAAGTGAACCTAAAAATCAATTGAATAAAAAAATCTGATGAACAGAACAAACTGACAATTTTCGGGGGGAAGGGGATATGGGGGTGCAAGAAGAGAATGAATAAAGAGCTCATACCTATGAATGAGGTCAGTGGGGGGGGGGAGGCTGGAGTGGGTTGGAACTGGGTGGAGGGGAGCTATGGGGGGACAAAAGAGGAACATCTGTAATAATCTGAACAATAAAGATTTCCAAAAAAAAACTCAGCTGAAGCAAAGGACACTTCACTGCTTGACTTTTTTATTTTTTACCTTTTACTTAAGAAATTTTTTCTTTATTTTTAATTACTTTTTAACCATTTATTTTTTATTAGTGTTCTACATTCTATTTTTCTTTTTTTCCCATTACTTTATCTATTTTTTTTCTAACCTTTTCTTCCTCACTTGTCCCTTTTTCATCCTGTTTCTCTTTTCCTGTTCCTGCATTAGTTTTACTCTCTCCTTTTTATTTACTGCCTATTAAAAATTGACCTTCTCTAACTGCTTTGATGCATGACTATTATAGTAGAGTCTGCTGGCTTACTCATATATTTAATTTCCTCTTTTCTGCTCCAAGTCCATGTACCCTTCTTTTTTTTCTTTCTTCACTAGCCAATTTTGTTGTGGTTGTTGTTTGTTTGGTTGGTTGTTTGTTTGGTTTTGGTTTTATTTTATGCTCTTGTTTTTCCTCTCCTCGCTCACTCTCTTCTACTAATAGGGTAATTAGTTTCACTCACCAAACTCAAGCCTACTTACTCTCTACTCTATTCTCCTTTTCCAAAAATAGATGAATATATAGAAATATATATTAAAGAAAGGGGGAAAATATGGTTTTTTTAATTAGTATTTTGTTATCTACTTTTCTTCTTATACACTCATTCTCTTTCTACCTCCTCTATACTGAATTGAGCTCATTCCCACATTCATTCAATTTACCTTACTTTCTGGAAATAAGCTCTGCCTCTTCATATTCAGTTCCCATCGTGTGTGTGTGTGTATGTGTGTGTGTGTGTGTGTGTGTGTGTGTGTGTGTTTATTGTTTTCATTTTTTATTTGTTGGTTTAGTGGAATTTTCTCCCCATATACATATACATATACATATATATTTCCCCTTCTTTTTTCTACTTTTTGTTTTCTCTCTTACCTTTTTTTCCTTTTCTCAATATCATTTTGGTGCTCTTTTCTCTCCCCTAATACTCTTCTCTCTGGTGGACACCTTTATCTTGGGTTATGGGTGTTGTGAATACAATCGTTTTTTGTTCCCTCTGTGCTGTGTCTTCTCAAGTTGTATTTTGTGCTTTTTAGTCAACGTGGTAGAGAGTGAACCACATAACCAGACACTCTAAGAGGAGCAAAAATGGCTATATCAAGAAACAGCCCCCATATGAAAGAAAGGGCGGAATCACCAGGATGGGAAATAAACAAGATGGAGGCAAGAAATTTGTCAGAAAAGAACTGAGGGCAATAATCCTAAGTACACTGAAAAGGATGGGAAACAAATTCAACAACATGTGTAAGAATCAAGAGAAATGAAGAAGAACCAAGTAGAAATGAAGAATGACATAGCTGCAATAAAAAACACAATAGAAATCAACAACACTAGGCTAGAAGAAGTTGAGGACTGAATGAGCAAGCTAGAAAACAAGGTAGGGGAAAAAACAAACACGTAAGCAGAGCAACAACTGGGGGAAAAAACTTAAACAGCAGGAAGAGAGCCTAAGGGAGATTTAGGACAACATGAAATGAAACAACATCCACATAATAGGGATGCCAAAGGAGAGAAAACTAAGCAATGAATAGAAAACCTGTTTAAAGAATAAAGACAGAAAACTTCCCTGATATTGGGAAGAAAAAAATCACACAAGTCCAAGAAGCTCAAAGAGGCCCAAGCAAGATGAACCCAAAGACCAACACCAAGACACATTGTAATTAAATTGGCAAAAACCAACAACAAAATAAGAATCTTAAAGGCCGCCAGAGAGAGACAAAAAGTTACCTATAAGGGATATCCCATTAGACTACCAACTGATTTCTCAACAGAAACATACCAGGCCAGAAGGGGATGGAATTAAATATACATAGAGATTCAAAACAATGGACTGAATCCAAGAATATTATACCCACTAAGGCTATCATTCAAAATGGAAGGTGAAATGAAGAGCTTCGCAGACAAAAAATGGATAAGGGACTTTATTACCACCAAGCCAGCAATGCAAAAAATGCTAAGGGGACTGCAGTTAAAAGAATAGAAAGGGAAGATGGAGCATAGGCATAAAGAAAACAAATGGTGAAAAACAAGTACCAATCAATAATAACTATAAATGTAAATGGATTAAATGCCTTAAGGAAAAGACATAGGGCAGTTAAATGGATAAGAAAACATGAGCCATATATCTGCTATCTACAAGAGACCCACCTCATAACAAAGGACTCACACAAACTAAGAATGAAGAGATAAAAAAAATATTTTTCAGGTGACTGGAATAAAAATAAATAAAAAAACACCCTCGTAGCAATACTATATCTGACAAAATAGACCTCAAAGTGAAGGCCATAACAATAGATCAGGAGGGCCACTTCATAATACTAAAGGGAGCAATTCAACAAGAGGATATAACTCTGATAAACATATATGCACCCAATATAAGAGTATCCAAATACAAAAAAACTTCTGGAAGATATCAAGGGAGGGATTGACAGCAATATAATCATGGTAGGGGACTTAAATACCCAATTGAAAACACTGAATAAATCCTTTAAACAAAAATAATCAGCAAAGAAACATCAATCCTAAACGATTCACTAGATCAAATGGAATTAATTGACAACTTCAGAACATTTCACCCCAAAGCTACAGAATATATATCCTTCTCATATGCACACCAGACATTTTCAAAGATAGACCACAGATTGGGACACAGGCAAAGTCTTTTCAAATTCAAGAATATAGAAGTCATAACAAGAATCTTTTCATATCACAATAGCACAAAATGAGAAATCAACTACAATAATTGGAGGCTGAATCCCATGCTATTAAACAATGATTGGGTTACCAAAGATAAAGAAAAAAATCATCCTGGTAACAAATCACAATGAAAACACAATGAAAAATCTAAGGTACATAGTGAAAGCAGTCCTGCAAGGGAAGTTCATAACTCTATAGTCTTACCTCAATAAACTAGAAATAATGGTAATACCATCTAACCCTACAATTTTAAGAATTAGAAAGAGAGCAAAAAGAAAAACCCAGAGTAAGCAGAAGTAAGGAAATAATAAAAATCAGAGCAGAAATTAACAACGAAGAGTTTTAAAAAATGTATACAAAAGATGAATAAAACCAAGAGCTGGCTTTTTGAAAGGATAAACAAGATTGATGAATCTCTAGCCAGGCTCACCAAGAAGCAAAAAGAGAGGAACCAAATAAACAAAATTAGAAATGAAAGAGTTGAAGTAACAATCGACTCCACAGAATACAAAGGATTATGAAAAATACTATGAACAACTTTATTCCAACAAACTGGATAAACTAGATGAAAAGGACATTTTTTTAGAAAAATACAAGCTTCCAAAACTCAACCAGGAAGAATAAAAAACATGAATAGGCCAATAACTACAAAAGAAATTGAAGCAGCAATCAAAAATCGTCTAGCAAACAAAAGCCTTTGTCTGGATGGCTTTACAGGGGAGTTCTTACAAACATTCAAAGAAGAACTAAAACCTATCTACTTCAGACTATTCCAAAAAACTCAAGAGAAAAGCACATTTCTATGCTCTTTCTATGAAGGCAATATTACACTAATTCCAAAACCAGATAAATACAGCACAAAGAGAGAGAAGTACATACCAATATCCTTGATGAACATAGATGCTAAAATCCTCAACAAAATTCTAGCACATTGGATCCAGCAGTACATCAGAAAGATCATACACCATGACCAAGTGGGATTTATTCCAGGGATGCAAGGATGGTACAATATCCACAAATCAATAAATGTGATACATCACATAAACAAATTAAGAGACAAAAATCACATAATCTTATCAATTGATGCAGAAAAAGCATTTGACAAAATCCAACACCCTTTCTTGATAAAAACTCTTAGCAGCCGAAACCAGTTTGGCTCAGTGGTAGAGCGTCGGTCTGTGGACTGAAAGGTCCCGGGTTCGATTCCGGTCAAGGGCATGTACCTTGGTTGTGGGCACATCCCCAGTAAGGGGTGTGCAAGAGGCAGCTGGTCGATGTTTCTCTCTCATCGACGTTTCTAGCTCTCTATCTCTCTCCCTTCCTCTCTGTAAAAAAATCAATAAAATATATATTTTTTTTGAAAAAAAAAACCTCTTAGCAAAGTGGGAATTGAGTGATCATACCTCAACATAATAAAAGCCTTATATGATAAATATATAGACCACATTACACTCAATGGGCAAAAACTAAAACCATGTCCCCTAAGAACAGGAACAAGACAGGGATGCTTACTTTCACCACTCCTGTTCAACATAGTAATGGAATTGCTAGCCATAGTGATCTGATAAGAAGAAGAAATAAAAGGTCTTCAAATTGGAAAAGAAGTAACAGTCATTCGCAGATGACATGATATTGTCCATAAAAAAACCCACATACTCTATCAAAAAACTACTAGACATAATAAATGAATTTGGCAATGTAGCAGGATAAAAAATTAATACCTAGAAATCTATGGCTTTTTATACACCAATAATAAACTCACAGAAAGAGAAACAATGGAAAAAAATCCCATTAACCATTGCAACAAAAAAATTAAGATACATAAGAATAAAATTAACTAAGGCGGGAAAAGACCTGTACTTGTAAAACTAAAGGACATTGAAAAAAAGAGATAGCATCAACATCATTAAAATGTCCATACTACACAAAGCAATTTATTGATTCAATTCAATCACCATTAACATACCAATGGCATATTTCAGAGACTGAGAACAAACTCTCCAAAATTCATCTGGAATTTAAAAAAGGCCCCAAATAGCCACAGAAATCATGAAAAGAAGAACAAAGTTGGAGAGATCACAATACCAGATATCAAGTGATATTATAAACCCACTGTTCTCCAAACAGCCTGGAACTGGTACAAGAACAGATATATAGACCAATGGAGCAAAACAGAGAACCCAGAAATAAACCCAATCCTTTATGCTCCATTAATATTTCACAAAGGAGGCAAGAGCATACAATGGAGTCAAGACAGTCTGTTCAATAAATGGTGCTGGGAAAAATAATCAGATACATGCAAAAAAATAAAACTATATCACAAACTTATACCATACACAAAATAAACCCAAAATGGTTAAAGGATTTAAATGTAAGACAGGAAATTATAAAAATCATAGAAAACTCCATAGGCATCAAAATATCAGACATATGTCATAGCAGTATCTTTATCAAACAGCTCCTAGGGAAGTAGAGACTAAGGAGAAAATAAACTACTGGGACTACATCAAAATATAAAGCTTTGCACAGCAAAAGAAACTATCAATAAAACAATAAGAGAGCCCACTGCATGAGAGAACATATTTGCCAATGTCATCTCTGATTAGTGACCTGGTGCATTAAATTCATGCACATTAAAAGGGAATTAATTAGCTCTAACCGGTTTGGCTCAGTGGATAGAGCGTCGGCCTGTGGACTGAAGGGTCCCAGGTTCGATTTCCCGGTCAAGGGCATGTATCTTGGTTGTGGGTACATTCTCAGTAGGAGGTGTTCAGGAAGCAGCTGATAGATGTTTCTCTCTCATCGATATTTCTAACTCTCTATCCTTCTCCTTTCCTCTCTGTAGAAAATCAATAAAATATAATTTTTAAAAGGGAATTAATTAGAGAAAATATTTTAATGTTGCTCTTTGCCCTTTCTCTATAATAAAAGTGTCAGAGATGAGAGAAAATTAGTAAAATGTATATGAAAATCTTCGTCCTGTCTGAGTCTGGGGTGTGCCATGGGAACAGGAGTCAAGTCCCCGCCCACCTACTTGCACCTAGTAATCCCACGAGACCCAGACCCAACTGACCCCACCCTCATTGGGCTAGATCCAGACCTAGCCGACCCCAACCCCATCAAGTGGGGTTGCAGTCTCAGGTCACCTGGCCCGGCACCAGGGTGGAGTATGTGGCCTGAGGACCCCCGGCCCGGGCCAGAGCATAGGGCATGCCTTGAGGTACCTGTCAAGCCCTCCCAGATGGGGGGCGTGGCCTCAGGTCCCCCGGCCTGGGCTAGGGGGTTGCTTGAGGTTCCCCATCAAGTCCCGTGGGCAGGGGTCCTGGCCTGAGGTCCCCTGTTAAACCCCACGAGTAGAGGGCATGGCCTGAGGTCCTTAGGCCCGGCACTGGGGGTTGCGCCTTGAGGTCCCCTGGCCTGTTCCAGGTGGCATGGCCTGAGGTCCCCAGTCAAGCCCTGCTGGGCAGGGGGAGCAGCCTCAGGTCCCACAGCCTGGCACCAGGGCGTAGGGCACGGCCTCAGGTCCCCTGGCCCGGTGTTGGAGCATGCAGTACAGTCTGAGGTCCCCTGTCATTCTCTGCCGGGTAGGAGGTGCAGCCTGAGGTGCCCTGTCAAGCTTCACTAGGTGGGGGTCACAGCCTGAGGTCCCTATCAAGACCCACCAGTTGCGGGGGCGGGGCACAGCCTCAGGTCCCTGCTGATTTCTGGTTAGGGCATATTATGGGAATTCAGCCTCTGCTGAGGGGGCAGCCATCTTGTGTTACAGAATCCCTGCCTCCAATGTGGGAGAAGCCATCTTTACAGTTAAGGCATGAGGGTCAATTTGCATATTCCCTCTTTATTAGATAGGGAATCTCCAAAATTTACAGGGAACTCATACAACTTAACAAAAGGAAGATAAGGAATCCAATTAAAAAATGGGCAAAAGATCTAAATAGACGCTTTTTGAAAGAGGACATACAGAAGGCCAAGAGACACATGAAAACATGCTCAGTGTCACTAATCATCCAAGAAATGGAAATCAAAACAACGAGTTAC
Source organism: Pipistrellus hanaki (assembly GCF_964339955.1). Lineage (NCBI taxonomy): Eukaryota > Metazoa > Chordata > Mammalia > Chiroptera > Vespertilionidae > Pipistrellus > Pipistrellus hanaki. The sequence continues at coordinate 70,757,693 of NC_140524.1, forward strand.
CATCTCACACCTCTCAGAATGGCTATCATCAACAAATCAACAAAGACAAGTGCTGGCAAGGATGTGGAGAAAAAGGAACCCTCGTGCACTGCTGGTGGGAATGCAGTCTGGTGCAGCCACTGTCAAAAACAAAAAGTTAAAAATGGTACTCCCATTTGATCCAGTAATCCCACTTCTAGCAATATATCCCAAGAAATCAGAAACACCAATCAGAATGGATATATGCACCCCTATGTTTATAGCAGAACAATTTACAACAGCTAAGATTTGGAAACAGTCTAAGTGGCCATCAGTAGATGAGTGGAATAAAACACCTACGTAATGGAATACTACACTGGTTTAAAAAAGAAGGAACTTTTACCATTTCCAATAGCATAGATGAAACTGGAGAGCATTATGTTAAGTGAAATAAGCCAGTCAGAGAAAGGTAAATATCATATGATCTCACTCATATGTGGGATATAATGAATAACATAAACTGATAAAAAAAAAAAAATAGATCCAGAGACAAGGTAACACTGAACAGACCATCCAACCTCAAAGAAAAATCAGGGGAGGGGGTGGGTAGAGATCAACCAAAGGACTTGTATGCATGCATATTAGCATAACCAATGGACACAGATACTGGGGCAGTGGGGGCTTATCCTGGGTGTGGGAGTGGCGGGGGGGGTGTCAATTGGGGAAAAAGGAGACATATGTAATACTTTAGATAATAAAAAAGACAGGATGCTATGAAAAAAAATACAGAAAAATAAAAAGAACCCCTAGAAATTAAAAGCATGGCATCAAAATGAAAAATTCATGAAAAGTATTAGAAAACAAAATTGAGAAAATCACCCAAACAGTAATATAAAATTAAAATGAGATGGAAAATAGGAAAAAGACAAAATGACTAGAAAATAATACATGAAATCTAATATCTGAAAAGTAGAAGCTCTAGGAAGAGCAGAGAAGAGTAAATCATCAACAAAATGAGTTAGTAACAATAGAATTACCAGATTAAAATGAATTTCCATGTGCCCAGCACAATGAATGCAAAAAGATTCACACCAAGACATATCATAAAATTTTAAAATACTGCAGACAAGAGAAAAAACAATATAGTAATTAAGTGCAGGGACTTTTGGAGCCACAATGTCTAGGTTTGAATCTAGTTTTCATCATTTACTGCATTTCATTGGGCAAGCTGCTAAACCCCTTTTTGCTTCACTCCTTATCTAAAATGGGGATAACAATAAAACACACTTCAAAGGTTATTGTGAAGATTAAGTAATATTTATAAAGCAGTAAGAATAATGTTAAATAAGTATTGGTTATCCTATATAATAAAAGGCTAATATGCAAATCAACTAAACAGTGGAATGACCAGTTGCTATGACATGCACTGACCACCAGGGGGCAGATGCTCAACACAGGAGCTGCCCGCTGGTGGTCAGTGTGCTTCCACAGGGGGAACACCACTCAGCCAGAAGCCCGGCTCGTGGCTGGCAAGTGAAGCAATGGGAACGGGAGCCTTCTCCCACCTCTGCAGCAGCTTTGAGGATGTCCCCAGAGGGCTCCTGGTCAGAGAGAGGGCACAGGCTGGCCTGAGGGACCCCCCTGCAGTTCACAAATTTTGTGCACCAGGCCTCTGGTACTTATATAAATTTTCAGAGAGAAAAATCGGTTTTCATACAAAAGATAAGAGTATCAAAATATTGAGTGACATCAGAGAAAATAGCACATTAGGGAACTCAAAGAGCCTAGACTTCCAAAGAAGCACTGACAAAAGTGAGCAAAAGCTATAAAAAATTGTTGGAAATCTGCAAAATGGTCAAAAGTTTAGAGCAACAAAGTGAGTGCTGAATCAAGGAAAATTTGACTTAAATACGGTAGGTCAATTGTTTGGCATTTTAACTTTGCCTTTGCCCCATCCCAATCTCTGACACAGGACCAGTTTTGAAAACGGCAGCTTGTGTCTGTGCTGTGGGTACCCGGTTCCCAAGGCAACAGAGTGGACCTTGTTTCCAAGGAATTGGATTTGTTTGATTTAACCTGTCCAGTGCTTCCAAGAAGGACAAATGCAAAGTGCCTGATTTTATTTCTCCTATTTTAGAGCACTTACAAGGTGGCAAATGGCTGAACTTGTGTGTTTCTTAAAAACACTGAAATACAAAAGAATAAGCTCCTACTATGTAGGGCAAAAGATGATGACTGAAACAAACAATATACATGTTGAAAGCCTGGGAGGAGAAGCTGCAGAGCATTGCTTTGGGGAATAAAGGCTTTGAAAAACTCACACATGGACTAGCCAGTTTGGCTCAGTGGCTAGAGCATCGGCCTAAGGATTGATGGATCCCTGGTTCAATTCTAGTCAATGGCACATGCCCAGTTGTGGCCTCGATCCCCAATGGGGAAGGGGGGCGTGTGCAGGAGGCAGCCAATTGATTTTCTCTCATCACTGATGTTTCTCTCCCTCTCCCTTCCTCTCTAAAATCAATTTGAAAATATTTTTTAAATTTTTTAAATTATATACATAATATATGAATGTATCAAACCAAAACATCATACACCTCAAACTAATACAATGTTATACAGCCATTTATACTTCACTAAAAAAAAAAATTTAAGAACTGAAAAACAATTAAGTAATGTTCTACAAAATTTCTGGTCTGTAATCTTCAAAACTTCTAAGATTATGAAAAACAAGGCAAAAGTGAGGATGTTTTCCAGACTGAAAGAGACTAGAGACCAGGTGCAATTCTAGATTGAACCCATCTATCTATATATAAAAGGCTAATATACAAAGTATACCCTAGGGAGTTTGACCAGGAGACCATGAGTTCGATCGCTCACTATGACATGCACTAACAACCAGGGAGCAACACAGAATGAAGGAAGGCCCCAGCCGGCAACCAGAGGAAGGCCCTGGCCAGCATCTGGAAGGACCCAATTGGCCCTGATTGCTGGCCAGGCCTAGGGACCCTACTCGTGCACCAGGCCTCTAGTTTTGTATAAAGGACAATATTGAGAAACTTGAATGGGGTCTCTGGGCAAAGGGTATACAGTAGTTCTTTGAATTATTACTATTAATACTTTTGTAAATATAAAATTGCTTTGCCTGGTTGGTGTAGCATAGTTGGTTGGACATCGTTCCGTGCACTGAAAGGTTGCCAGTTCAATTCTCCATCACGTCACATGCCCAGGTTGTGGGATCAATCCTCAGTTGGGGGCAGGCAGAAGGCAGGCAATCAATGTTTTAATCTCACATCTATGTTTCTCTCTCTCACTCACTTCCTCTCATTCTTAAAATCAATAAAAATTCTTCTTACATTTTTTCTTTAATTTTTTAAAGCTGAAAAGAATATATAGCCTATAATCAGCAATATATAAGTATTTCCTGAATTATATGCTACATATAGCATAAATTATATGCTATATATAGCATATAATCAGCAATATATAAGTATTTCCTGAATTAAACTACACGTTATAACACGGAATTTGGGGGTAAAGTAAGATCAAGTTCACAAGTAAGTACAATTTATGGAGCCCTGGAACATTCTCCCTAACATACAAATATATCTTTGATATCAATTAACTCTATGATAGTAAACCCTGAAATAAGCATAGGCACTGAAATAGGAGATGAAGAATGAAAGAGTGAGATTAAGTGGAAAAATAAAATCTTATCAACTCTGGAAATTTTATAAGATCCAGTCTGGGAAGCAGGCTTTATTTATTCTATAAAATTTCTCACACCTCCAAATCCCAATATAGAAAAATAGTATGGCATCACTATAATTAACTGCTGTCAACCTTGCCAGCGGGGAAATATAATCATTTTTTCTTTCTTTTATCCCATAGCATGGAATATGGAGGAACTATTATCAAAATGGTTTGACAATAAAAAGGAAAGCAAATAAATTTTAAGAAATAATCCATATTGCTTTTTAAATTTTTTTTAATAAATCTTTATTGTTCAGATTATTACAATTGTTCCTCTTTTTTCCCTCCATTGCTCCCCTCCAGCAGGTTCCTACCCCACTCTCTACCCTTTCCCCACCCCCCACTGTCCTCATCCATAGGTGTACAATTTTTGTTCAGTCTCTTCCTGCACCAGATTCCCCTTTTCCCCAAGAATCGTCAGTCCACTCCCTTTCTATACCTCTGATTCTACCGTGTTTCCCCGAAAATAAGACATCCTCAGAAAATAAGACCTAGCACATGGAAAGATAAGACATCCCCTGAAAATAAGACCTAGCACAACTTTGGGAGAAAAAATTAATATAAGACACTGTCTTATTTTCGGAGAAACAGGGTATTATATTCACCAGTTAATATTGTTCATCAGATTTTTTAATTCCCTTGGTTTTCAGATTCACTTGCTGATAGTTACATATTTGTTGTACATAATTTTTATCTTTATCTTCTTCCTCTTCTTAAAGAATACTTTTCAGCATTTCATAATTCTGGTTTGGCGGTGATAAACTCCTTTAGCTTTTTTTTTGTTTGTGAAGCTCTTTATCTGGCCTTCAATTCTGAGTGATAGCTTTGCTGGGTAGTGTAATCTTGGCTGTAGGTCCTTGCTATTCATCACTTTGAATATTTCTTGCCATTGCCATCTGGCCTGCATTGTTTCTGTTGAGAAATCAGCTGATAATTGTATGGGTGCTCCTTTATACGTAACTACCTGCTTTGCTCTTGCTGTTTTTAATATTCTTTCTTTGTCTTTTGCTCTTGAAATTTTAATTATGATGTGTCTTGGTGTGGTCCTCTTTGGATTTCTTTTGTTTGGGGTTCTATGCACTTCCTGGACTTGTAAGTCTATTTCTTTCACCAGGTGGGGGAAGTTTTCTGTCACTGTTTCTTTCAATAGGTTTTCAGGATCTTGCTCTCTCTCTTCTTCTGGGACCCCCATAATTCTGATGTTGGTTCACTTAAAGTTGTCCCAGAGGCTTCTTACACTATCTTCAACTTTCTGGATTTTCTTCTCTTCTTGCTTCTGTGGAGGAGTGTCCTCTGGCTCTTTGTGTTCCAAATCTTTGACTTGATTCTTACAATCTTCCAGTCTGTTTTAGGACTCCGTATAATATTTTTTATTTCAGTCAGTGTATGCTTTATTTCTAGTTGATCCCTTTTCATATCCTCAAAGGTCTCATTTATTTTGTTGGCCTTTTCTAGGAAATTCTTGAAAAACCTTATAACTGTGGTTTTGAACTCTATGTCCATTCTTTTGCTTTCCTCCATTTCCTTCCTTTGTGGCCTGCCTCTTCTCTGCATTTTAGCTGCTTCCCTGAGTTGATGGAGTAGCTTTGTGTGCTAGGTGTCCTAGCAGGGCCCAGTAGCTCAGCCTTCCCAGTTACCTGAGGTAGACAATCTTGGTGCAGCCCTTTGTGGGCTGTGTGAGCAGACTTGCTGTTAAGCCTTGCTTGTTGTTGGTATCACTGGGGAGAGTTGATTTCCAAGCCAATTGGCTGTGAGGATCAGCAGTGTTTCAGCTAGGAGGGCTTCTGTGCTCAGCTTGGATGGGGCGGAGTCTCGGGGTGGCACAGACAAGTTTTGGTTTCCCGTCAGCCCCGCCTTAAGAGGGTCCTATTCGCCGAGTCCCGCAACACTGGCTGCTGGCATGCACACCACATGGGGGAAGGCTGTTCTCCAGGTTTGCCTGTTCCCTGACAGTTTCTTTCCGGATCAGAGTTGGCTATCAGTGCCGTTGGGAGGTTTTGTTTTTCTCCCGAACGAGAAAGCTACCCTGTTTCCCCGAAAATACGACAGTGTCTTATATTAATTTTTGCTCCCAAAGATGCACTAGGTCTTATTTTCAGGGGATGTCTTATTTTTCCATGAAGAAGAATACGGTACACATTTATTGTTAAATGAAAATAAAGGAAATTTATTACCTGTATACGGTACGGTAGTACGGTAGTTGTCAAAACAAACCAGACAAACTGTGAATCCTACAGTATCAAGAATTTACTCATTTATTCAATGACAATCATGTCATCATCTTCTGGAACATCATCATAACAATCCAAATCCTGAATTTCCTGGTGAATTTCTTGTGACTCCATTTCTTTCAGAATCAGTGAACCAAATCTCTCATGTTTATCCTAGGGGGGCCCTTATTTTCGGGGGGATGCCTTATATTTCACTCAGAAGGAAACCTGTAAGTAGGTCTTATTTTCGGAGGATGTCTTATATTCGGGGAAACACGGTAGTCACTGGGAGGGCTTCTGTGCTCTGCTTGGATAGGGCAGAGTCTCAGGGTAGCACAGACAAGCTTTGGTTTCCTGTCAGCCCCTCCCTAAAAGGGTCCTGTTTCTGAGTCCTGCAGTAATGGCTGCTGGCCATGCGCACCACTGAGAGAGTTTTGACCACTGCCTGACAGTCCAATTTCTCCTTGACCGGAGCTGGCTATCAGTGAAATAGGGAGGTTTCGTTTTCCTCCCGAACTAGAAAGCTAGCCATGTGTTAGCTGCCGGAGGGCGCTGCGAGTAAGCCAGCAGCGTATTCGGCGGCCACCCTTTCCATGTGCACAGATCTCCGCACCTCCACAGCTCCTGAGACTCAGCATCCTTTCTCTTCCCTTTCTAGATGGTAGAGCTTCCACTCAGCCAGAACTTCTAATGGTTCAGGGTGATGTTTGCTCTTTTTTCCAGTTGTAATTTTAAAAATTGTTGTGGTAGGCTGCATTTAGGTGTTTACCTTATGCCGCCATCTTGGTTTCTCCCTGTATAGTCTTTCTTCCATATTGCTTTTTAAAACACCCTTTTTAGTATACAACAAACAAAGCAAAATATTTAAAAGATCAGCAAACTAGAACTGATTTCAATATAATCTCTAAAGGGTTGCATAAAGTAGCAATAATACTTCCTAAAACTTGATGTAACATATTTTCAAGCACTTCAAGAATAAATTCATAAATTTCACTCACCATTTTAGGGAACCTCATCAACATATCTTTGCAGCGCATTATACAAGTAGATGCTCTTTGAAAATCATCTTGAGCAATTGCCTGGGAAAGTAAAAATTATCAATAATTGGCTAAAATGAAATGACAAGGCTATATGTCTACAAGTCAATTTTAATATCTTTTAACTATTACTTATAAGTCTTAATTTGTTTTATAATATTGTTTAGCAACATTAGTTAGTCTAGTTAAATAATAAGCAGCTCAAAATACAGAGAAATAAGCAGCAAGAATCTTAGGTAACACAGAATTTCACTTTCCCTGAAAATGCCAAAACTGGTGTATTATATGTTATTATATTCCTAGAGGGCCGGTGCATGAAAATTCATGCACTGGAGGGGGGGTCCCTCAGCCCGGCCTGCCCCCTCTCACAGTCCAGGAGCCCTCAGAGGCAGAAGGTAACCTGGTGATCAGGGGAAGGTGGGTCTGCTGCTGCCACTGATGGCAGCCCAATCCTTGGCCAGCCCTGGTTACCTGAAACTTGGGCAGCCCTGGGCAGATGGGCAGCCACCATCTGAGACTTGGCTGTGCCTTAGACTGGCCCTGGGCAGCTGGGGGCTGAAGGAACAGGGGGACTCCGGAGGAAGGTGCATGCCTCAGGCTCCAGCAGGGCTGAGGAGACTGAGCACTGCCATCTTCGAGGGTGTGGCAGTCAATTAGCATATTTTCTCCTTATTGGCTGTGGGTGCTACCATCTTTGTGCCAGTGTGACAGCAATTAGCATATTCCCTCTTTACCAGATAGGATGATATAATGCAAAGTCTAATTCATGATTCCTGGACTTCAATAGGTCTTGTATTAGAGAAAATTTTTATTTTAAATATCAGTCTTTTGTCCTAAAACAGGCTCACAATAACTCATAGTCTGAAGTGCTGTGAAAATCTGCAATGAAATGCAGTTTAGTACAATCTCATCATAGAGCCAGAAGAGTTACTCTGATATTTATTATGTACATCCCTAAACATTATGGCTTCAATTTCCTCTTTCAACAGCTTTATAATTTTCAGTGTACTAGTCTTACACTTCTGATAAATTCATTCATAAGTATAATTCCTAAATAAAATTATCCCTATTTTTAAATGACATGATCTTGTACATAAAATATCCTCAGAAAACTATAAAAACTCTAATAAACAAGTTCAGCCAGATTATAAGGCACAATATAGAAAGCTTTATTGTTTGTCTACCCATTAACACTGAATAAACAAAATATAAAATTAAGAACATAATTTTATATAAATTAACATAAAAAATAAAATAATTGGGAATAAATTTAACAAAAGAACTGCAAGACTTGTACACTAAAAACTACAAAAAAATGTTTAAATAAATAAAAGAAGACCTACTAAATGGTAATACATTCCATTTTCACAAATCAGAAGACTTAATAGTCTTAAGATGACAATATTCCCTAAATTGAACTATAGATTCAATATAATTCCCCTCAAAATTCTACCTGATTTTTTGCAGAAACTGATTTGCAGGTCTTAAATTTCATATGAAAATTTAAGTTACACAGAATAGACAAGAACATTTGGGGGGGGGAAGGAAACAAACAAACTTGCAAGACTCACACTTCCCTATTTCAAAATGCATTACAAAGCTAGAGTAATCAAAAATTCTAGGTGATATGAAATTAAAAGTTAACCAACTATAATTTAACAAAGGATTCCCTGCTCTATGAAAATATTGTCAAAGTTACTGATCATCCGATAGATGCAAATGAAAAAGACAATGAGGTACCATCTCACACCTGACAGAATGGCTATTATCAACAAATCAACAAATGACAAGTGCTGGCGAGGATGTGGAGAAAAAGGGACACTTGTGTACTGCTGGTGGGAATGTAGACTGGCGCAGCCACTGTGGAGAACAGTATGGAGTTTCCTCAAAAAACCAAAAATGTTAACCTTCATTCGAAATGCTAATAGCAAGATACCCATGAAAATACACACAGGTGACAAAACAAGCCAGGGGAAAATTATTTGTGGGGGAAAAAATGGAAAAGAATCCCAAATAAAATTTAAAGAAAATATCCCTTTATTAACTTTTGGTCGAGAATATGTTTGTATATTTTCAGAAAACAACTCCGAGACCATCTGGAATTCTGTAACAGAGAGCAATAGACAGAAGCGCTCCAGCGATGAAGACAGAAGAGACACAATTCAGAGATGGAAGATGCTGACGACGCCTCAGCATACCAGCAGACAGCAGCCGCAGGTTGCTGAAGGATGCCCAGGACCAAACCAGAGATGGACGGACCTGCATTACTGCCATCTGTCCACCAACCAGATCTGAAATATCATGGCTGGCATGTACACATAAGGAACTATCTGGCATTGAAATTGGGACGCAAAAGAACTGTTGGCCCAGAAAGGAACTCACTACAGACTGATTCATTTGCCTCTCGGCATAACCATTATGGCTTGTTGCAGTTTAGGTTCTTACAAGGTTATTTCTTGGATCACATGATCTCACACATCTAGAGGAAATAATGAACAACACAAACAGACCCAGAGAAAGAAAACCAGCAATAAGACTCTCAAACCTCAGAGGGAAAATAAGGGGGGATGGGGGTAAGGGGAAGAGATCAACCAAAGGACTTGTGTGCATACATATGGGCCTAGCCAGTGGCCATGGACAATGGGGGGGAGGGGGAGCCCCATATCTAGGGAGGGGTTTGGGATGGGAATGGGGGAACAAGGACAATTATGTGAGACCATAATCAATAAAATAAAATAAAAACTAAAAATGGAACTCCCATTTGACTCAGTAATCACACTCCTAGGAATATATCCTAAGAAACTGGAAACACCAATCAGAAAGAATATATGCACCCCTATGTTCATAGCAGCACAAGTTACAATAGCTAAGATTTGGAAACAGTCCAAATGCCCATCAGCAAATGAGTGGATTAGAAAACTATGGCACATCTACACAATGGAACACTATGCTGCCGTAAAAAAGAGGGAGTTCTTTCCATTTGCAACAGCATGGATGGAACTGGAGAGCAATATGCTAAGTGAAAAAAGCCAGGCAGTGAAAGATAAATATCACATGATCTCACTCATTTATGGAATATAATGAACAACATAAACTGATGAACAGGGGCAGGTCCAGGGACACAGAAGCATCAATCAGACCATTAACCCTCAGAGGCAAGGTAGGGGAGGGTGGGGATAAGGGGGAGAGATCAACCAAAGGACTTATATGCATGCATATAAGCCTAACCAATGGACACAGACAACAGGGGGGTAAGGGCATGAGGGGGATGATTAGGGGTAATGGAGGAATAAGGACACATAATGTGATACCTTAATCAATAAAGAAATTTATAAAAAGAATTCCCTGCTCAACACAGAGGCATGCCTGAGAGACAATCCTATCTAATAAAGACAGAGTATGCTAATTGACCATCACTCCATCACAAAGATGGCTGCACCCAGAACTGAAGCCAAGTTCCCATAAGGAGCCTTAATGGGCAATAAGCAGGAACTTGAGGCTAGCCCTCTCTCGCCCCCATAGGGCTTGACAGAGGATCTCAGGCTGCATCCCACACACAGCAGGGCTTGACAGGGGACCTGAGGCTGCACCCCCCAACCTGGCAGGGCTTGATAGGAAATCAGGCCACGCCCCTCACCCTGGCACCAGGCCTGGGGACCTCAGGCCACGCCCCCACCCTGCAGGGCTTGACAAGGGACCTTAGGCCTCACCCCTTGCCCTGGTGCCAGGCCAGAGGACCTCAGGCCATGCCCACACCCAGCAAGGCTTGACAGGGGACCTTAAGGTGTGCTTCCTATCCTAGTACTGGGCTAGGGGACCTCAGGCTGCTCCCCCCACCCCAGTGCAAGGCTGGAGGACCTCAGGCCATTCCCCACACCAGGTGGGGCTTGAAAGGACACTTCAGGCCATGCCCCCCACCCTGGCACCAGGCCGGGGGACCTCAGGCCGCACCCCCCACCCTAGCACTAGGCCAGGGGACCTGAAGCTGCACCCCCTGCCTGGTGGGGCTTGACAGAGGACCTTAGGCCATGCTCCCCACCCAGCAGGGTTTGACGGGGTACCTCAAGGTGCACCCCCAGTGCTGGGTCAGGGGAACTCAGGTCATGCCCTCTGCCCAGTGGGGCTTGACGGGGGACCTGAAGCTGCGCCCCCCCTCCCAGTGCCAGGCCGAGTGACCTGAGGCTGCACCCCACTGCCTGGCAGGGCTTGACAGGAGATTTCGGACCATGTCCCCCACCTGGCAGGGCTTGATGGGGGACCTCAAGGTATGCCCCCCACCCTGGTCTGGGTTGGGGGACCTCAGGCCACACCCTCAACCTGGCACTGGACCAGGGGACCTGAGGCTACATCCCTGCCCAGCGGGGCTTGACAAGGGTGGGACTGGCTTAGTCTGAATCTAGACCAATGGGGGCAGAGGCCAGCCGGTTCTTAGTCTCACATGATTTTAAGGCGCATGTGGGTGGGCGGGGACTTGACTCTAGGTCCCGTGGTGCACCCCAGACTCTGACAGGAGGAAGGTTTTCATATACATTTTACTAATTTTCTTTCATCTCTGACACTTCTATTATAGAGAAAGGGCAAATAGCAATATTAAATTATTTCCCTTTTAATGTGCACAGATTTCGTGCACCAGGCCACTAGTTGAGAATAAATAGGGAGATGAAAACAGAGGAAAGCTCAGATAACACACAGATACAGCCCTACAGTTGGTAGTTTGCAGCTCTGCCTGGAAACAAAATAGATTTAAAGATAACATGACACAAAGATGGACACTTTAGAATGATAAAGGGAACACTACATCAAGAAAACATAACAATTTTTAATACATATGCACTTAACAAGGGAGCAACAATATATATGAAACAACTACTCACAGAACTAAAGGGAGAAACAGATAAAAACATAATCATAGTTGGGGACCTTAATACTCCATTGACAGCTCTAGACAGATCAACCAAACAGAAAATTGATAAAGAAATATTGGCCTTAAATGGAACACTAGAACTAATGGAAGCAACTGACATTTACAGAACCTTTCATCTAAGAACATCAGAGTATACATTCTCTAAGAACATCAGAGTATATATTCTCTCCAATTCACATAGAACATTCTCAAGGATATACTATATGTTGGGTCACAAAACTAGCATCAAGAAAGTCAAGAAGACTGAAATTATACTAAGGTTATTCTCCGACAATGATGCCTTGAAAGGCCAGATAAAGAGCTTCACAAAAAAAAAAAAAAAAAAAAAAAAAAAAAAAAAGCTAAAGGAGTTCATCACCGCCAAACCAGAATTATATGAATGGCAGAAAGGGATTCTCTATGAAGAGGAAGAAAATAAAGATAAAAATTATGAACAACAAATACATAACTATCAACAAGTGAATCTAAAAACCAAAGGAATTAAAAAATCTTATGAACAATATTAACTGGTGAATATAATAGAATCAGAGGTATGGAAGGGGAGTGAACTGACGATTCTCGGGGAAAAAGGGAGTGGGGGTGGGGCAAGAGACTGAACATAAACTGTGCACCTATGGATGAGGACAATGGGAGTGGGGAAAGGGCAGAGGGTGGGGTGGAAACCTGGTGGAGGGGAGCAATGGAGGGGGGAAAAAATGAAGAACATTTGTAATAATATGAACAATAAAGATTTATAAAAAAAAAAATACATCACGATCAAGTGGAGTTCATTCCAGGAGCACAAGAATGGTTCAATATATGCATATTTATCAATATAATACACCACATTAACAAAAGAAAAGATAAAATTCATATGATCTTATGAATAGATGCAGAAAAAGCATTTAATAAGATAAAGCATCCATTTATAATTAAAACACTAAATAAAATAGGAATAGAAGGAAATTACCTCAACATAATAAAGGCCATCTATAATAAAAGCATAATATGCTAATTAGACTGGATGTCCTTCCACACAACCTTCCAGATGAAACTGGGGCTGTGAGGGAAGCCCAGTACCCGATGCCAGAGGGAAGCTGGTGCCGGCAGCCAGGGGAAGGAAGGCCTAATCTTGCATGAATTTCGTGCATCAGGCCTCTAGAATATGATAAAACCTCAGCTAATATAATGCTCAATAATGAAAGACTAAAAGCTTTCCTAAGATCAGATACAAGATAAGGATGTCCATTCTTACCACTCTTATTCAACATAGCACTGAAAGTCCTAGTGAGAGCTAAAAGGCAAGAAAAATGAATAAAAGACATCAAATTAGGGAAGGAAGAAGTCAAACTGTCATTTTCTGTGGACAACATGATTCTATATATAGAAAACCTTAAAAGACTCCACCAAAAAATTATTAGAAACAATAACTACAGTCAAGTTGCCAGATACAAAATCAATATGCAAAAATTCATTGCCTTCCTGTGTACTAACAACAAATCTTCAGAAAAACAATTTTTTTTAAATTCCTCTTGCAATTATAACCAAAAGAATAAAATACCTAGGAACAAACTTACCAAAGAATGTGAAAGACCGATATACAGAAAATTATAATGCATTATTAAAAGAGATTGAAAAAGACGCAACAAAATGTAAAACTATCCCATGTTCATGGATTGGAAGAATCAACATAGTTAAAATGGCCATATTACCCAAAGCAATATACAGATCTAATGCAATCCTTATTAAAATACTATTGTCATATTTTTTAACAAAATAAAATGAGAAATCATCAGATTTGTATGGAACCACAAAAGACCCCTAAGAGCCACAGCAATCTTTAGAAAAAAATAACAACTTTGGAGGTATCATACTACCTAATAAAAATTTTACTACAAGAGCTATGGTAATCACAACATATGGTATTGGCAGAAAAACAGACACAAATAACAATGGAACAAAATAGAGAGCTCAAATATAAAATCACATGTATATAGACAGATAATTTTGGGCAAAGGAGACAGAAAGACACATTGCAGTAAAGATAGTATCCTAACCGAAACCAGTTTGGCTCAGTGGATAGAGTGTCAGCCTACAGACTGAAAGGTCCCAGGTTCAATTCTGGTCAAGAGCATGTACCTTGGTTGCGGGCACATCCCCAGTAGGGGATGTGCAAGAGGCAGCTGATCGATGATTCTCTCTCATCGATGTTTCTAACTCTCTGTCCCTCTCTCTTCCTCTCTGTAAAAAATCAATAAAATATATTTTTTTAAAAAAATAAAATGATAATATTCTACCCAATAAGAGTAACATGCAAATTAACCATCACTCCACTCAAGCCACACCCATCAGCCAATCAAAGGGAGTATGCAAATTAACCCCAACCAAGATGGCTGCAGCCACAGAGAGCAGTTGAGAGGCTTGGGTTTCCCCAGCAATACAGAAAGCCAAGCTTTCCACACACCCTGGCCAGCCTAGGACTCCACTCAAGGCTACAAAGTTTCAATTATAGAAGATAAATCCCAAGAAAAATGGTGGCAGCCACGAAGCTGGAGAGAGCAGGCTAGGGTTGCCCCCAGCAATAGAGGAAGCAAAGCTTTCTGCACACCCTGGCCAGCCCATGCTACAAAGTTTCAGTTATAGAAGGTACATAAGTCCCAACAGAAATGGCTTCTGGCCATGGAGCGAGCAGGAGGCTTGGCTCCACTCCAGGCTACAAAGTTTCAATTGTAGAAGGTAAATAAATTCCAGATACCAGTGCTTGGGTCACCAGGGGGCATGGCCGGCCTGCAAACCACCACAGGCCCCTTACCCAGGCCACTCCACGCCCCAAGGGAACCCCTATCCTGATCCAGGACACCGTTTAGGGCAAACCAACCGGCCCCCACCCGTGCACCAGGCCTCTATCCTATCTAATAAAAGAGTAATATGCAGATTGACCATTACTCCAAGACACAAGATGGCTGCCCCATGTGGTCAAAGATCCTGCCCCATGTGGACACAAGATGGCCACCACAAGATGGCCAGCAGGGGAGGGCAGTTGGGAGGGACCAGGCCTGCAAGGGAAGGCAGTTGAGGGCGAACAAGCCTTCAGGGGAGGGCAGTTAGGGGTGACCAGGCTGGCAGAGGAGGGAAGTTGGGGGCAAACAGGCTGGCAGGGGCGCAGTTAGACATCAATCAGGCTGGCAGGGCAGTGGTTAGGGGGTGATCAGACTGGCAGGCAGAAGCAGTTAGGGGCAATCAAGAAGGCAGACAGGCGAGTAGTTGGGAGCCAGCCGTCTGGATTATGAAAGGGATGTCTGACTGCTGGTCACCAGGATCGGGCCTACACAGGCAGGCAGACATCCCTTGAGGAGACCCAGATTGGAGAGAGTGCAGGCTGGGCTGAGGGACATCCCCCAACCCCGTGCATGAATTTCATGCACCGGGCCTTTAGTCTTCAATAAATGGGGTTGTAAAAACTGGAAAGCCAAATGCAAACATATGAAACTGGATTACAGTTTGTCCCAATGTACAGAAATTAATTCAAAATGGATCAAAAACCTAAATATAAGATGCAAAACAATAAATACAAAGAAGAAAATATAGGCACCAAACTAATAAACCTTGGTAGTGGAAAACATTTTATGAACTTGACCCCAAAGGCAAGGGAAGTAAAGACAAAAATAAAAATAATAATAATAATAAAGGCAAAAATAAATAGGACTACATCACAGTAAAAAGCTTCTGCAGAGCATAAGAAATTTACAATAAAACAAATAGGCAACCAACCAGATGGGAGATGATATTTTCAAACTGTAGCTCCACCAAAGGTATAAGATCCAAAATATATAAAGAACTCATAAAACTCAGCATTAACAAACAAACAACTCAAACAAAGAATGGGCAGAGGATCTAAATATACACTTCTCCCAAGAAGACATACAAGGTCTGCGGAAGATGGTGACCAGCAGGGCAGCAGTGGGGAAGAGAGTTTGAGAGAGCAAAAGGGAAGTGTGTGGCCGTGGTGTGTGTGTGTGTGTGTGTGTGTGTGTGTGTGTGTGTGTGTGTGAGAGAGAGAGAGAGAGAGAGAGAGAGAGAGAGAGAGAGAGGGAGGTGGGGGGAGTGTTAGGGACAGTTAGATCCTACAGGACTTTCAAAAAGCTGGCAGACTGGGTGACCTTAGACTGCAGACCCCACCGTGGCTGCAAACACTCCCAGGATGCTGGCACTGGCACAGAAAACACACCATCTTAAAGAGAAGAATTGCTGGGACTCAGAACACAGCCTCACCATTACCCAGAATGGCCTCAGATGCGAACCACAACCCTAGAGCAACTTTGGACAAAGACCTGCTACCACAGCTGCAAAGCCATGGACACAAAGACTCTAGCCATCCCAGCCGCAGATTCCTATAAGTCAATGAGCACATTCCCCTCCTGCTGGCCCACTGCATTGGCATAGAACACTCTCATCCTGCTGCTCTCAAGTGGAAATCTTACCAACACAGGGTGTGTACAACCCGGCCCCCTAACAGGCTTGTGATTCTTATTCTCGATGTGTGCACATGGACACCCTGATTCTCATGCATCTTGGTGCCAGAAATCTTCAGTGATGCTCGGGTTTCACGACACTCCCGCTACATTCGGCTCAGGCCCCCACAACTCAGCATTTGTACTTTCTCATGATAGCAAAAAATGGGGAGACAATGAAAAATCCCAAAAGGAAAGAAAATAAGCAATTGCCAAGAAAGTAACTAAATGAAACTGAGGTATGCAGTATGTCAGAAAAAGAATTCAGAGTAATGATCATACAATTCATAAACCAGGTGGATGAGAAAATCAACAACCTATGCAAAAATCAGGAGGAAATCAAAAGTGATACAGCTACAACAAAATGCACGATGGAAGGTTTCAACAGTAGACTATGAGAAGTGGAGAACCGAATTATTGAGTTAGAAGATAAGGTAGAGAAACAAGCCCAATCTGAGCGGCAAATGGAGAAAAAAATTAAAAGGCAGAAGGATAGCCTAAGGGAGCTTTGTGACAACATGAAACAAAGTAATATATGTATAAAAGGGCTGCCAGAAGGACAAGAAGAGCAGCAAGGACTAGAGAATCTATTTGAATAAATAATGACAGAAAAATTCCCTGATATGGGGAAGAAAAAAGTCACACAAGCAGAGAATCCCAAACAATATGAACCCAAAAGACCCATACCAAAACACATCATAATTACAATGGCAAATGTTAACGGCAAAGAGAAAATCTAAAAGGCTGCAAGAGAGAGACAGAGAGTTACCTACAAAAGATCTCCCATCAGATTATCAAATGATTTCTCAACAGAAACACATCAAGCCAAAAGGGAATAGAATGGAATATACAAAGAGATGCAAAGCACGGGACTGAATCCAAGAATACTCCACCTAGCAAGTCTATCAATCAAAATTGAAGGAGAAATCAGGATCTTTGCAACACACACACACACACACACACACACACACAAAAAAAAAAAAAAAAAAAAAGGCTAAAGAAGCTTATCACTACCAAGCAGGATATGCAAGAAATGCTAAAGGGGCTGTAGTTAAAAGAAAAAAGAAAAAGGGAAGAAGAAAAAATGCATAAAGAATATAAATGGCTACAAACAAGTACCTATCAATAATAACATAAACGTAAATGGAGTAAATGCTCCAATCAAAAGACACCAGTGGCTGAATGGATAATAAAGCATGACCCATATATACACTGTTACAAGAGACCCACTTCAGCTGAAACCGGTTTGACTCAGTGGATAGAGCGTCAGTCTGCAGACTGGAAGGTCCCAGATTCGATTCCGGTCAAGGGCATGTACATTGGTTGTGGGCACATCCCTGGTAGGGGGCATGCAGGAGGCAGCTGGTCGGTGTCTCTCTCTCACCGATGTTTCTAGCTCTCTATCCCTCTCTCTTCCTCTCTGTAAAAAATCAATAAAATTTTTTTTTTTTTAAAGAGAGAGACCCACCTCAGAACAAGGGACTCACAAAGACTGAAAGGCAAGAGATGGAAAAATATCTCTCAGGCAAATGGAAATGGAAAAAAAAAAAAAAAAGCTGGGGTGGCAATAGTTATATCTGACAAAATAGACCTCAAACTGAAGGACATAACAAGAGACAAGGAAGGCCACTTCATACTTCTAAAGGAATCAAAAAAAGAGGACATATCTCTGGTAAACATATATGCACCTAATGCAGGATCACCCTAATACATAAAAAATCTTTTGTAAGTTATAAGGGGAGAGATTGACAGCAATATAACCATAGTACGGGACTTTAATACCCCATTAACACCACTGGTTAAATTCTCTAGACAAAAAATCAGCAAAAAAACAGCAATCCTAGATCATATGAACTTAATCGACATCTTCAGAACATTCCACCACCAAAGATACAGAATATACGTTTTTCTCAAGTGCACATGGGACATTTTAAAAGATAGATCACATATTAGGGCACAGGATAAGTCTCTCCAAATTAAAAAAGAATGAAATCATATCAAGCATATTCTCAGATCACAATAGCATAAAATTATAAATAAAATCAATCCGAAAAATTCAAACACTTGGAGGGTGGCTAGCATGTTATTAAACAATTAGTGGCCCATTGTAGGAAGATTCCTACAATTGGGCTTCCTGCTGCAGTCACTCCCCTGCCTGATTTCCTCCCTTCTCTGTTGGCCCCTCCTTCTTTCCTCCCTTCTCCCCACTGCACTTGCTTCTCCACAGCTTCACTCCCTTCTGCAGGCTTGGCTTCTTTCTACATTGTCTTGATATGCAAATTAACTGCCATCTTGGTTGGATTGATTTGCATAATTGCCCTGATTGGCTGATGGGCGTGGCTTGTGTGGCAGAGTGATTATTAATTTACATACTACTTTATTATTAGGTTAGATGATTAGGTTACCAAAGAGATCAAAGAAGAAATAAAAAAAACATCCTGGAAACAAATGACAACGAAACACAACAATCCAAAATCTATGGGACACAGTGAAAGCAGTCCTGAGAAGGAAGTTCTGGGAAGGTGGTGAGGGCATGTGCAGGGGGATAGGGGAGGCTGGGGGAAGGTCAATTGGGTAAAAAGGAGACATGCGTACTACTATGTGTAATGCTTTAAACAATAAAAATAAAATAAATAAATAAATAATAAAATAAATAATAAGTACAAACCTCTAGTTACAAAATAAGTAAGTCATGGGGATGTAATGAACTGCATAGAAAACATAGCTAATAGTAACCTAATAACTAGATTTATCACAGTGATCATTTAATAAGATACATAAATGTTTAATCATTATGCTGTACTATAGTATACCCAAATTCATATAATATTGTATGTCAGCTATATTTTAATTTATAAAAATATTTTAACCTCACGATATCTAAATGTAATAAAAATACAAGTTTTGAGATGGTTTTAAAAATAAATAAATGAATGTTGCTGAGACAACTAGAAAACTACATGCAAAAGAAAGAAGTTAGACCCCCACCTCACACCATGCTCTAAAATTATCTTGAAATTGATCACAGATATAAACGTAAGTGCTAAAATTATAAAACTCCTAGATATGGAGAAACTGGAGCCTTTATACACTATTAGTGGAAGTTTAAAATCATAGCCACTGTGGAAAACAGTCCTACAGTTTCATAAAATGTTAAACATAGAGATACCATGTTATTCAGCAATTCTACTCCCAGGTATATATCTAAGAAATCTATAATAATAAAAGTGTAATATGCTAATTAGACCAGACAGCCAAATGACCTTCCAGACATCCTTCTGGACAATCTTCCAGATGAAGCTGAAGCTGAGGCTGCAAGGGCCGAGGCAAGCCACTGCAGCTGTCAGCGTTGAGTCCCTTACACGAATTTCATGCTTTGGGACTCTAGTATAAAAATATGTACACACAACAATCTGTACATGAAATGTTCACAATAGAATCCTATATAAAAAGAGGTAATATGTAAATTAATCATCACTCCAACACACAAGATGGCGGCCCCCATGTGGATACAAGATCGCTGCCACAAGTTGGCTGGCAAGGGAGGGCATTTATGGGCAATCAGGCCAGCAGGGGAGAGCAGTAGGGAGGAACCAGGCCTGCAAGGAAGGGCAGTTAGGGGCGACCAGGCTGGCAAGGGAGGGCAGTTAGGGGTGATTAGGCCTGCAGGGGAGGGCAGTTGGGGTGACAAGGCCTGCAAGGAAGGGCAGTTAGGGGTGACCAGGCTGGCAAGGGAGGGCAGTTAGGGGTGATCGGGTCAGCAGGGGTGGGCAGTTAGGGGCAATCAGGCCTGCAGGGGAGGACAGTTAGGGGCGACCAGGCCAGCAGGGGAGGGCAGTTATGGGCAATCAGGATGACAGGTGAGCAGTTAGGCGTCAATTAGGCTGGCAGAACAATGGTTAGGGGGTGATCAGGCTGGCAGGCAGAAGTGGTTAGGGGCAATCAGGCAGGCAGGCAGGCAGGTGAGCGGTTGGAAGCCAGCAGTCCTGGATTGTGAGAGGGATGTCCGACTACCCATTTAGGCCTGATCCCAGTATCGGGCCTAAACGGGCAGTCGAACATCCCTCGAGGGGTTCCAGATTGGAGAGTGCAGGCTGGGCTGAGGGACACTCCCCGCCCCCCCATGCACAAATTTCATGCACCTGGCCTCTCTCTAGTTATTCAAAATAGCCCAAAGTGGAAAACACCTCAAATGTTCATCAATGGATGAATGCATAAACAAAATGTGGTATATCCATATAGTGGAACACTATTTGGTAATAAAAAGATAAAGTATTGATACATGCTACAACATGGATTAACCCTGAAAACATGCTAAGTAAAAAGCTAATCACAAAAGATACTTATTGTATGATTTCAGTTATCTGAAATGTCCAGATAGGTAAATCTATTGAGACAGAAAGTAGATTAATGGTTGCTAGGCTGGAATCAGGAGGAATTGGGAGTGACTGGTAATGGGTAGGGAGTTTCATTTTGGGGTGATAAAAATGCTTTACTCTTAGATTATGGCAAAGATTGCATAATTTTGTGAATATATTAAATCCACTAAACTGTACATTTTAAATGTGTGAATTTTATAGTATATGAATTGTCTCAATAAATGTTAATAAAAATAAATGGATTACACTAGATGATGTTTAAGATCTCTTTCATTTCTAGAATTACATAATTATAGAGCACAAACTCATCACAGCTAACATTTAGTCAACTGAAAATGCACGCCTAACTGTATGGTGACAAAAAGGAGGAAATCCAAAAGAAAAACACAGGTAAAGTACAACTTGGAACACTAATAACAGCAGACTTTTAGAAAACATCAGCAAACAACTCAGAACAATTACAAATGAGAAGACTCTTAACAGGCACATATATTAGGCAGACTGTGAATAGAAGAAAGTCACAAAGATGGGTGTTTCAAATAGAGGCTACTGCCATAAATAACTGATAGATATTACGTGCAGTGGTAAAATGATGTTTAGTTATATATCATTCTTTTCAACTTTATCCAACTTCACATATATACCAATCACTATCAGTAATGTTACCTTCAGATACAAAACAGAGATTTAAAAAGTCAAATATAATCTTACTAGAGACCTGGTGCATGAATTTTTTCATGGGTGAGGTTCCTCAGCTTAGATGGCAATTGAGGCCTATTGGGGGCCGGCTGGCTGGGAAGAGGGACCCCAGGAGATTGGCCAGCTGGCAAGGTGGGGGGAGGGTCCACAGGATGTTGGCTCTGGGAGCACACTGACCACCAGGGGGCAACTCCTGCATTAACTGCCTGCCCCCTAGTGGTCAGTGTGCATCACAGCAACTGGTCAACCAGTCATTCTGGTCATTCGGTTGTAATGGTTGCTTAGGTTTTTATATAGAGATGACACCTGACTTTCTTCTAATAGATCATCACTTTTGTATTTACATATAACAAATGCCTCATTGTGAGGCTCTGGTGACTATGATACCTACTGACTCTGCTTGGTAAGAAAGCACTTTGAAAAGATTTCTCTCAATAGTCAACTTCTGTACAGTCACTTGGGTATCAGTGAAGCTGCTCTGCATTAATTTGGCATATAATTGCTCCAACCCCTGGAAAATAAAACAACAATACTCTGTAATAATGTGAATAACAACTGTTACAAATAATTGCCACAGCTAAAAAATCAGTGGTAACTTACAGCCATAGCAGCTTGAAAAAATTCATCAGCAATCACAGCATTTCCAACATCCACCCACCCTTTTCCTGTTTTCATAGTCATCTGTAAGAGAGAGATTAAAAATATATATTATTTTTAATCACACCTCCTCCAAACTGGTTGAGGAGGATACTGAAGAAAATATTTAATTTTCTGTCCATATTCAGTAGTGTAATCCACAGAAAACAAAACGTTATCAGCATTTATTAGAATTCTGTGTTCTGGTTGTTTTTTTTTTCTTTCTTTCTTTTTATTTATTAAATTATTATCGGTGTACATATTTTAACATTGCCCCCCCCTCCCATACATACCCTCCCTCCCCAGAGTTTTGTGTCCATGTGTTCTGTTTTGAACTCCATAATTAAGAGAAATGGTCTTGAGAAAAGCAATAATAAAAACAGCCTGTTGGCATGATTCAGTGGTTGAACATTGACCTGTGAACCACAATTTGATTCCCAGTAGGGCATATGCCTGGGTTTCGGGCTCAATCCCCAGTATGGGGCAGGCAGGCAGCAGCTGGTCAATGATTGATGTTTCTCTCATAATTGATGTTTCTATCTCTCTCTCCCTCTCCCTTCTATGAAATCAATAAAAATATTTTTTAATTAATAAATCGGCCAGTTTGACTCAGTGGTTGAGTTTCAACCCATGAACCAGGAGGTCATGGTTTGATTCCCTGTCAGGGGACATGCCCAGGTTGTGGGCTCAATCCCCAGTGTGGGATGCACAAAAGGCAGCCAATCAATGATTCTCTCTCATCATTGATGTTTTTCTCCCTCTCCCTTCCTTTCTGAAATAAAAATATATTTCAAAAACATATTTATAAAAAAATTAATAGACTTTCCCAGCTGGAGTGGTTCAATTGGTTGAGTGTACTATGCACTGAGGGGTTTCCAATTGAAAATGCACACCTAACTGGGTTGCAGGTTTGATCCCCCATCAGGGAGTGTGCAGAAAGTAACCAGCTGACGCTTCTTTCTCACATCAATGCTTCTCTCTTCCTCTCTCTTTATCTCTCTTCCTCTCACCCTTCCTCTCTCTAAGCATGTCCTTGGGTGAGGATTTTAAAAAATTTAATATACTAGTACTTGAAAAGACATCCTCTAAGGAAATATTAAAAAGAAAACAAGCATTGGGATAATTTAGATAAGACAAAATTCTGAAAAATTAATGCTCACATACATGAAGTTATATGATAATCATTAAACTGTAAGTCAACAACACATGGGTTCTAGTTTTTAAATACTATATCTAATAAAATTTTTATTAATCCAACAAATGTTTATTAACTATCTTTTATATGCCAGGCATCCTGAAGAAGCTCACAGTATTGTAACTGACAGACATCTAAATAAATAGTTGATACGAAATATGTACAAATGCTATGGAAGCAAAGAAGAACTAAATGAAGATGAAGAACTGAGCACACACTACAGCCACCCTGTGTGTTATAAGTCCCTAGAAATGCAGTGTATGTGTGTGTGTGTGTGTGTGTGTGTGTGTGTATGCATATATGCATATAAACATATATATTATACTATAAATTTTGGATACTATAAATTTATATCTGGTATATATGCTATAATCTATACTAATAAAAGGGTAATATGCTAATTAGACCAGATAGATTGGACGTCTTCCAGACATCCTTCTGGACAAAACTGCAGCAACTGTGAGGACCAAGGGCCAGCAGCAAGGAAGGTGGCAGCAAGGAAGGTGGCAGCACAGGAGAGTCAGCAGCATGGGAGAGGCGGCAGTACAAGCCAGTCCAGTGCCGCAGGTCCCTTTTGCAGAGGTGGCACGGGAGAGGCCTCGGCACAGGCCAGTCCAGCACTGAGGCCCCTTCCGCAGAGGCATCAGGAGAAGGGGCTGCGTGGCCCTGGTCCAATGCTGCCTCTTCCACACAGGCAGCCACAGAGGCAGCAGTGAGGGCTGGTCCTAGTGTCACACCTCTGCAGAGGCTGGATGGGGTGTGACCTGCTGTGCCTCAACCTCCCACAGGCCCTCCACCAGCCGGCCAAGCTCCAGATCGCGCCCCGCTCCCAACCCAACAGTGGGCAGGGTACAGGGCCAGCACTAAGAAGCAAGGGCCAAGGGCCATGACCACAGCAGGTGGCAGTGGCAGCAGCAGTGGGGTGATGGGGCAGCGCCTTCCCCTGATCAGCCCGGTTGCCTCCCATCAGTATGACATCCCCTGAGGGCTCCCGAACTGTGAGAGGGCAAGCCGGGCTGAGACACCCACCCAGTGCACGAATTTTCATGCACCGGGCGTCTAGTTTTAGTATAAACCTTATAGACTATAAATCCCTAGATATGATATATGTAATATATCATGTTTTATATATATTATTTCTAGGAATTTATATACTAGTATATTCTCTATAAATAAGAGAAAAGATATATATATTTTTTTCTTATTCAGTAAGAGTCCTGTCCCTAGCTGGTTTGGCTCAGTGGATAGAGTATCAGCCTGTGAACTGAAGACTCCCGGGTTCAATTCCAGTCAAGGGCACATACCTGGGTTGTGGTCTCAATCCCCAGTAGGGGTCAGGTAAGAGGCAGCCAATCAATGATTCCCTCTCATCCTTGATGTTTCTATCTCTCTCTTCCTCTCCATTCCTCTCTGAAATCAATAAAAATATACTTTTTTTTTAAAGAGTCCTGGAAATAAGGGGCATTTATAGTTGACCTAAATCCATGGCTGGGAAACTGTGGCTTGAGAACCACATGCAGCTCCTTGGCCCTTTAGTGTGGCTCTTCCACAAAATACCACGGCCTAGGTGAGTCTATTTTGAAGAGTGGCGTTAGAAAAAGTTTAAATTTTAAAAATTTGGCTCTCAGAAGAAATTTCAATCATTGTACTGTTGATATTTGGCTCTGTTGACTAATGAGTTTGCCAACCACTGACCTAAATTAATGAGGAACCTCTTAAAAATAGACAGCAAATGGGATGAGATAAAATCACCACCCCCAAAATGCACAAAATTGAAAAATGTAGAAACATTCTGGATATGAATAGTAGGCGTATCAGACAGTTGGCTTCCTCCCAAGAGGTATCTCCTCCCTTCTCATCCAGGAAGGAATCGTGAGTACAATCACTTAGGCTGGATAAAAATAGAATTCCAGATTACTTACAACACAGGTCAATTGAAGAATCCAGTCCTACTTTTCCATCAGTCACTGGATTCAGGTTGTGGTAGAGTGACATAGTATTTACAGAAAACTATCACAGAATCTCAAATCAAATGTGAGCAACAATGACTAAACAATTGAGGGAATGAATACCATAAAAGGACCTTACACTCAACAAATAGAATACCTGAGGAAACAGTATTAAGAGAGCAAGAAAATAAAGAGAAATACCATTATCCACAGAATTAAGTAGTAGTCGCAATCAATAAAATGCTCCTTTTAGTTTTCATCCTTTGAATCAAGAAAGCCAAAAATGCAAATGTTAAAAGTGACATGAGTTAAAAGGTTTAAGGTAAAGAAAGGTAGAGAGAATGATAAAGGTACTAATATTCTCTCCAAGTGGAAAGTAAAGACATACTCTCCAAAACTGTTATAAAAATAAAAATGTAAAGTTTGTCATTTAGTTTTAAAAGGTAACCATCAGATAAATAAAAAATAGTATAATTAACAAAAAAATGGGAAGTAAGACAAAGTGATATTAGAAAATAAGAGATAAATCTTCTATCATAGCAGAAAAATAGATTCTATATAAGCTGATAAATCAAGAGTTAATTGGGAATGACATAAGTATCATGATAGAGTGAGAACACCTTTTTCTTTCTCCCCTTAAAGTGCTTGGGGGTGGGAACAGCTGGGGAGAGATCAAGAGGGAAAAGGAGACATATGTAATACTTTAAACAATAAAGAATTTTTTTTAAAAAAGAAAAGGAAATATGAATATGCTAAAGAATATAAAATTCTTCCAGTTTATACTAACTTCAACCATTTTCATAGAGTAATGACTATTTCATTGCATCTGTACTTTGTCCTCATTTAATTAGGACTTACCAAAATCCGTCTGTGAATAGCTTCTTCTGAAGTAGCTGAGCTTTCACACATACACAGCAACTTGCAAGCAACATGCCGTACTGCAAAAACAGTAATTAGACACCCATAAACACAAAACATTCATTCTTTTTTATAAACCTATGAAAAGAGATGTGAAATGAAACAAGTATTGTTTAAAAAAAAGTTTTAAAGGTTTTTAAAAACTATTAAAAGTACATGATCTGATATTTACCAAATGAATAATTTGCTTAATGCTAGTCAGTCAGATACTGAATTTTCAAATTTTAATGTCTGCAGGTTTTAAGCTCTAAAGACTCAAGGAAGATACCTGGTTCCACACGCTGTTTTGTATGTGCTGGCAACAATATAATTCTATGTGGAACAATATAAGGATAGTTGGGGATTAGTCTCCTAAATTTGAAACTTTCTAAATATATTCTTTGGCAAAGATGACATAAAAGTTCTTAAAATATAATTTAGAAAATACAGATACCTTCATTATACAGTTCACTTCCCCTGAAAATAGGAAAGTTTGAATAAGTGTAACCTTCTTGCTTGTATAGTTACTTTCATCATAAAACATATCCAATTTTTTAAAGAATGATTTCACACATAACTGAACTAACTGTCTTGATGTTAGGTCTCAGCAGCTATTTTACCTATGCTAAAACCATTTTTTAATTAATATTCAATTGAAAAGAGATTTTCCCAGCTGAAATTACAAGGTAACTGGAGTAGTTGTATATTTATTATTCATCATGAAATGTAAAATCTATTTATTCCTTGACAAAGTTAATTTATTTCTAAAAAAAAAAAAAAACAAAAAAAAAACAAAAAAAAACAGTAAAATAATAAATAATCATATATTTACATTGTCTTGCATTTCCAGTTTTTTTAAATTACTAAACTTTATTTTTTTCCAAAGTTTACTTATTCTGCAGGTTTTTAAAATGTGTTTTTATTGATTGCAGAGTGGAAAGGAGAGGAAGAGAGAGCTAAAAAACACCAATGATGAGAATCATTGGTCAGCTCTCTCCCCATACACCCTGCTGGGGATTGAGCCAGGCATGTGCCCTGACCAGGAATTGAACCATGATTCATAGGTTGATGCTCAACCACTGAGTCACTCAGGCTGGGCTGCAGCTTTCTTAAGGAGCCTGGTCTTTTTATTATTTCCCCTCTCCAAAGTTACCTTTAGTACCTCCCTCTCAATTTACTCCTTTCTCTCTACCTTCAAATACATCCATCTCCCTTCCTTGAAGAAAAAAGAATCAACTCCATGTTTCAAGCTTCCATCCCATTTCTCCTCTTCCTTTCATTGCCAAACTTCTTGAATTGATGGTCTATCTACTACCTCTATTTTCTTGCTACTCACTCATCTCCTTAAGCCCCTGCAATATTTTTGTGTTCTAACCACTTAGCTAAAACTTCACTACCAAAGATCACATTCCAGCATGAAACAGACTGAGGATTCTCAGAGGGAAGTGTGTGTGTGTGTGTGTGTGTGTGTGTGTGTGTGTGTGTGTGTTAAACGAAACAACTTATATGCATACTAAAGGCCCACTGCACAAATTTATGCACGGGTGGGGTCCAGCCGGCCTTCCCCCGATCAGGGCTGATCAGTCTGGGCCGGCTGGGGGGCTGCGGGCAGTTTGCCAGCTGGCTCTGCACTCTGGTCCAACTCCCAGTTGAACTTCCCATGAAGGGGATAATTTGAATATTAGCCTTTTATTATATAGTTTGAGCATAACCCATGGACACAGATAATAGTGTTCTGAAGGCCTGAGGAGGGTGTTAAAGTGGGGAGGAGGAGGTCAATGGCAGGGGGGAAGAAGAACATCTGTAATACTTTCAACAATAAAGATGCATTTTTAAAAATAATAATAAAGAAAAAATATTTTTAAAATAATTAAAGGGGTAAAAAAAAGATCACCTTCCATGACTTCACAGCAACATTTCAGTGATCATAACCTTTTTGAGAAATATACTTCCTTGACGTCACAGCTTTGAGCAGGGTCCCTCTGTGGGAAATGTCTCAGTCTAAGAATTTTGCATCTATCCCCACATTCTTGATTCAGCCATTTATAGTTATCACCAACAAGCCTTTAGGCCAAAGGCAGCTGAAGCTAAGAATGCCGCTTCAGTATAAAGATTTTTTTATGCCATACTTCTATCCTTGTCTTTTCACCAGACTGTTCTTGGCGCCTCTACATTATAAACTTGGATAGTTGCCTGCTTACATCTGCCTTACCCTACTCCATCAGTGTCCACAGCTTGATAACTGAATTGATTTTAAACAACACATGGTGTTATATGCTCTGGCATTTGTGCATTCTTTTTCTTGCTCATTTACCCATTCCTTCCCAGATCCTCAAGGTATTTTTGTTCTGGACTCTTATCTTGTCCCTTTCACCTACTGTCTACCATAACGTGGTATGACAACCCTATCACAACTATGTATTCAATAAATGAGTAATAAGTCTTGGTTAGAATATTTTGACCTTCTTTATGTCTCCTATCCTTATTCTTGTTTTTCCAAGATTTGAAAGACTCAAGGTTAAAATTGCACTACTCTGTTCTCTCAACACCATTGGTTCTTAAAATTTGGTATACATAAGAACTTTTTACAAATTACAGATATACACAGGTTTCATCCTAAACCTAGTAAGTCAAAACCACCATGGTGGAGCCTAGGCATCTGTAATATAACAGAATCCACAGGCAAACCTTATTTATACCAATATTTAAGAACTGTTGCTCTTTATTTTCTTTTTCAGAGAATTCAACTACATCTAGGGTTTCAATAATCACCTCCATGTGAATACCTACCAAATCTACAGGGAGGCTGACTTTTCTCATATTACCAATCTTATTGTTTCCTCAAATAGAACAAATCTATAATACAATTTATGTCATTCCCCGATTTTGGCTTTCCTATTTCTTAACATTGTTCCATAAGTCTTCACAATAATAAAAACAGTAGCCTATAAATCTTGATGACTTTTTTCATCACAACATAATTCAGTCACACTGAATTTGTTTTAATGAGTCAAAATACTACCAACAACATCTTTTTGGAATAAAAATAAAATTTTTAAAAAAGATTTCATTCTCAAAAAATATATATTTTAATTTTTTATTTTTTTAAAATATATTTTATTGATATTTTACAGAGAGGAGGAAGGGAGAGAGATAGAGAGCTAGAAACGTCGATGAGAGAGAAACATCGACCAGCTGCCTCTTGCACACCCCCTACCGGGGACGTGCCCGCAACCAATGTACATGCCCTTGACCGGAATCGAACCCAGGATCTTTCAGTCCGCAGACCGACGCTCTACCACTGAGCCAAACCGGTTTTGGCTCAAAAAAAAAACAAAACTATTTTAAATCAAATGCTTTCTGCATGACATCTTGTTTTTCACTATCACCTTAAAAGTACTATCTATACTAATAAAAGGGTAATATGCTAATTAGACCAGACATCTTCTGGTCATCCTTCTGGACACAGCCATGGTGGCGGGAGCCAAGGCAGAGGTGATTAGGGGTGATCAGACCAGCTGGGGAGAACAGCTAGTGGTGATCAGGCCAGAAGGGGAGAGCAATTAGGGGCGATAAGGTCAGCAGGGAAGAGCAGTTAGGGGCAATCAGGCAGGCATGCAGAGAGGTTATGGGCGATCAGGTAGTAAGCAGAGTGGTTAGGGGTGATCAAGCAGGCAGGCAGGTAAATGGTTAGGAGCCAGTGGTCCCGGATTGTGAGAGGGATCAGACCTAACCCGGCAGTCGGACACCCCCCAAGGGGTACCAGATTGGAGAGGGTGTAGGACGGGCTAAGGGACTCCCCTCCATACACAAATTTCATGCACTATATAATAAAGAGGTAATATGCAAATTGAACATCACAACACACAAGATGGCTGCCTCTATGTGGTCAAAGATGACCACCCCCATGTGCGCACAAGATGGCCACCACAAGATGGACGGCAGGGAAGGGCACTTGTGGGCGATCGGGTCAGCAATGGAGGGCAGTTGGGAGATATAAGGCCTGCAAGGGAGGGCAGTTGGGAGGTATAAGGCCTGCAAGGGAGGGCAGTTGGGGAGAACCAGGCCTGAAAGGGAAGGCAGTTGGGGGTGATCAGGCCTGCAGGGGAGGGCAGTGAGGGGTGACTGGGCCTGCAGGAGAGGGAAGTTGGGGTCAACCAGGACTTTAGGGGAGGGCAGTTGGGGGTGACTAGGCCTTTAGGGGAGGGCAGTTGGGAGTGACTGGGCCTGCAGGGGAGGGAAGTCGGGGGCAATCGGGCTGGCAGGGGAGCAGTTAGGTGTCAGTCAGGCTGGCAGGGGAGTGGTTAGGAGTGATCAGCCTGGCAGGCATAAGCTGTTAGGGGCAATCAGGCAGGCGAGCAGTTGGGAGTCAGCAGTCCTGGATTGTGAGATATATACCCAGTGGGATCAGGCCTAAATGGGCAGTCCGACATCCCTTGAGGGGTCCCAGATTAGAGAGGGTGCAGGCTGGGCTGAGGGACACACATACATTCGTGCACTAATTTTGTGTACCAGGCCTCTAGTATACATAATAAGCACCCAAATATCTGTTTAAGAAGTGCTACATGCACAGAGTCAGCACACTGGGAGAAGTCCTAGGGCTGCAGCTCCCACTTCATCTACCAAATCCCTAGTACTTGACCAGCAGTGAAAAACAGCTAGAGCAATGTTCCTTGAAATGCAAAATGGTAGGAGTTTAGAATTAATGCATTTTAATCTAACACAGTTCATTGTATTGTAGTAATAAGTTTCTCCATGGATAAGTTTCTAACTATTCCCTCCCCTATAACTACAGGAACTAAGGCTTCTAGGAGCAATGATCTCAACCTTTATCTGAGTTAAAAAGATAGAACTAGTCTTTAAAAACATCCTAATAGAGGAGTGGACTAATAAGTATATTATTGACTTTATTAGCCATTAATTACTCTATACTTATACTAAAGTTGTGTAGTTTTGGTTTATATTTATAAAGATAAATACTTGGTAATAAATTTTGTTACATACAGATAAAATTCATTTATCTTTACAAAGCCAACCAGTCCAGACATTTACCTATTGTACTACTGCCTCAATGTATCCTTTATAATTGGGCAAAATAATTTCCAAAATTACATTGTCACTATCCTTGTTGGAAATCAGTTACTGTGAGCACACTAAACCCTGCCCATTTAGCTTAATCACTAGAACTTTGCCAGTGAACCAAATTTAATGCATCCAAGCAGATGAGCTTGGTTTGTGTTTTTTGTTTTGTTGTTGTTATTTGCTCTTAGGTAGAAAAAAAACTTCTTTAATTTTTCTCAGTACAATGTTAATCAACCAACCTCATGAGGAAACTAGTCATTACAGATATTTTAAATCCAAATCTCTCATAAAGCAACATTCTTCTTTCTATATTTCCAATGGAAAGAGAAAACTACTATTTGATGGTCCTTCAGAATCCAGATCACCTCTTCTCCAAAGAAAATCCATGTCTTTTAACATTCCCTCAAGTTCTCATTTTCCCACCCTTTAATCATCTCTGTTGTTTACCACCAGCCTATTTCTTGCAGTAAAGCTTTTAAACTTTTTTAAATATGGAGCTAATTTTGTAAAAATCATAAAACCGAGGAAGGCTCTTTGCTTGAGAAACCACTGTTTATGGGTTGTTTTGCTTAGTCTTATTTTAACAAATTTCCATCTAAGAACTGGTCAAAATATTATTTCAATTGCTGGACCATAACATGATTTATACTAGTAATAAGAATATTTCTCACAATGAGTCACAAAATATATACATACATTTAGCTTTCTGCTCTTTACTTATAACCAAACCGACTCTCTTGGTAACTGCCCAGTTCCACAGGTTTATAGCCATTTCTTCAACCTAGACAAGAGAAACATTTTCTTAGCCAGTTAAAATACTGTCCATCTCCAACAATATTTTCTTCCTTGCATGTTTTATGCTTCTCTGACTATTGTGGGTCACTTATGGGCCCTCCATAATCTAGTCATATTCTATCTTTCATCCCCAAAACTTAGCCACTGTTACAATAATTATCTTACTGTCTCATAAACACAACTTGTCCATTTATTCTATGCACCTTTATTCATACTGTTGGCTTTACCTGATATATATCCTCCCATTCCCTTTACATAACTCAAATCTACTTCATTCTCACCAAGAACATCCATAACACCTTCAACAATTACTGGTCTATGATGATCTCTCTCTTCCTTGAATTCCAATATTGATTGAGTTTCACATAATTGAGCAATTAGTTATGCTGTTGTATATCATTTATTCTTTATTTTGGTTGTTATTTTATTTCCAAACTAGGCTCCTTGATATCAAAGATCATGTCTTATAAAATTTATAGTACCTGTCAAAGTCCTAAATAAAGAATATATACTCAAATGATAAAATTTATTGTTTTACTATGTTTTGTAGAGAGTAGAGAGCAAAGTTTCTAGAACCTTCTCCTGGGGTTTATCTTTATATCAGGTGCAAAAATAAATCAATTTCATAGTGTCTCAAGGATTAAATGAAGACACAAAAAAATGTATATCTGCTCTACCCAGTTTGGCTTAATGGATAGAGCATTGGCCTGCGGACAGAAGGGTTCCAGGTTCAATTCCAGTCAAGTGCACATACCTCAGTTGCAGGCTGGATTCCCGGCCCTGGTCAGGGTGAGCACATGAGGCAAGAAATCGATGTGTCTCTCTCACATTTATGTTTCTCTCTGTCTCTCCCCTTTCCTTCCATTCTCTCTAAAACTCAGTGGAAAAATATCCTCTGGTGAGGATTTAAAAAAAAATGTGCACAGGCTGGTTTCTGGCAAGGACCTCTGAAGAAAATGTTTATTAGTCCTAATAAACATATTGGTAGATAGGAATACTAACTGGATAAGCAAAAAAAAAAAAAAAAAAAAAAAAAACTATTTTATATACATTGAAGAAGCACAATTGTATTTTAATTTTATATTCTCTGTATCACTTTTCTTACCTACATTTCCACATTTTTCTAATGAACTAGATTTTTTATTTAGCATTGTTGTTATTTACCTAACTATTCTGGGGCTAATTCTCATTCTCATCTCCATCTCTCTCACATAGTAAACCCATGCCACAGCTGACCTAATGATGACTTTCACATGAGGGATCATTTGATTTGTTTCATCAAAAACACATGGAGTTAATATTTGACTCCAAATTTCCCAGAGGAAGAAATGGTATTTAGGGGGGAAAGTAAACAACTAGAGTAAAACATCTTGAAGAAACTACCATTTTTTCAAAGCAATTTTACAATATGTTAATAAACAAAACAAAACAAAAACAGCCAACAAAAATCATATGTTTTGACCCATTAATTGCATTTCTGAGATTCTACAATAGCATACAGATGTAATCTAAATGTTGAGGGGATAAATTTTACACTAGTGTTCTTCATATTACTATTTATAATAATGAAAATTAGGGATAATATAATTATCCAATAATAAAGAAACACATAGATGGATAATGACAAATCCACTACAAGGAATAATACTTAACCACTTAAAATAGTGATCACACAACATGGAAGAAATGGATAAATTCCTAGAAACATACAATATTCCAAGGCTGAATCAGGAAGAAAGAGAAATACAAACAGACCAGTAACTGCTAATGAGATAGAATCAATAATCAAAACCTTCCAACAAACAAAAACCTTGAAACAGATAGCTTAACAGGCAAATTTTAGCAAACATTCAAATACTAATTAATAACCACCCCCCCCCAAACTATTCCAAAAAATTAAAGAAGGGGTATGCAACCAAACTCATCTAAGAAAGCCGGCATTACCCTAATATTAAAACCAGACAAAGACACTACAAAAAAAATTATAGGCCAATATCCCTGATGAACATAGATTTAGAAATCCTCAACAAAATATTAGCAAACTGAATTCAGCAATACATTAAAGAGATGATACATCATGATTAAGCAAATTTCTAGCTGGTTTGCAAGGCTGATTCAATATCCACAAATCAATTAAAAGGATATACTACATAAATAGAAGAGAAACCAAGATGGCGGCATAGGTGAAAGAAATAGACTTACAAGTCCAGGAAGCGCACAGAACCCCAAACAAAAGGAATCCAAAGAGGACCTCACCAAGACACATCATAATTAAAATCCCAAGAGCAAAAGACAAAGAGAGAATATTAAAAGCAACAAGAGAAAAGCAGGTAGTTACTTATCTATAAAGGAGCACCCATACGATTGTCAGCTGATTTCTCAACAGAAACCATGCAGGCCAGATGGGAATGGCAAGAAATATTCAAGGTGATGAATAACAAGAACATACAGCCAAAAATACTCTACCCAGCAAAGCTATCACTCAGAATCAAAGGCCAGATAAAGAGCTTCACTAATAAAATTAAAAAAAAAGCTAAAGGAGTTCATCACCGCCAAACCAGAATTATATGAATTGCTGAAGGGGGTTCCTTAGGAAGAGGAAGAAAATAAAGGTAAAAATTATGAACAACAAATACGTAACTATCAAGTGAATCTAAAAACCAAGGGAATTAAAAAACCTGATGAACAATATTAACTGTTGAATATAAGAGAATCAGAGGTATGGAAGGGGAGTGGACTGATGATTCTCAGGGAAAAGGGAAGTGGGGGGTGTGGGAAGAGACTGAACATAAACTGTGCACCTATGGATGAGGACAATTGGGGGTAGGAAAAGGGCAGAGGGTAGGGTAGGAACCTGGTGGAGGTGAACAATGGAGGGGGGAAAATGAGGAACATTTGTAATAATATGTTAATATATTTAATAAAAAAATTAAAAATAATAATTTAAAAAATACATAATAGTTCAGAAAAAAATCAATGATTTGGAATATGAGGAAGCAAAAAAAAAAACAAAAAAATGCAATTAGAAGAGCAAAAAGAAAAAAGAATAAAAAAATCTGAAGACAGTGTAAGGAGCCTCTGACACAACTTCAAGTGTACCAACATTTGCATTTTAGGGGTGCCAGAGGAGATGAGAGAGCAAGAAATCTGCCAAAACTGGTTTGGCTCAGTGGATAGAGCATCAGTCTGTGGACTGAAAGGTCCCAGGTTCAATTCCGGCCAAGGGCATGTACATTGGTTGTGGGTACATCCCCGGAAGGGGGGTGTGCAGGAGGCAGCTGGTCAATGTTTCTCTCTCATCGATGTTTCTATCTCTCTATCCCTCTCTGTAAAAAAGTCAATAAAATATATTTCTTTTAAAAAAGAAACTGAAATCCTACTTGAAGAAATAATGACAGAAAACTTCCCCTACCTGGTGAAAAAAATTGATTTAAAGTCCGGGATGCATGGAGAGTCCCGAACAAGAAGAACCAAAAGAGGCCCACACCACGACATGTCATAATTAAAATGCCAAGGGCTAAAGACAAAGAGAGAATATTAAAAGCAGCAAGAGAAAAGCAGTTAATTACATACTAATATCTCAACAGAAACTTTGCAGGCCAGAGAGAATGGCAAGAAATAGTCAAAGTGGGAGAATCCAAGATGGCTGCACAGGTAAATACCTAGCCGCAGCCGCACACAACAATTTCAATAAAATACAACTAAAATATAAAATGGACATTACCCAGAACTACAGGAAAGTCGACTGACTAGAAATTCTACAACGAGAAGCAAGGAGAAAACCAGAAGGAAGCGTGGAGGAGCTGTAAAAGCCTAAGGTACAGAGACACATGGTGCGCGCGCATGGAGAGGACGGAGCAGGAGAGGAGGGAGGCTGAGTGCCTGGCTGGCATTCCCTAGCGGAAAGGAGATAAAAGCTTCAACTGTGCTGGGCCCCAGTTCCAACTGCTCTGAACCCCAGTTCTAGGCCAGATCCTAGGGACCCAGGCTCATCCATAGGGAGCTGGGCTGTAAGGCGGAACCCGGGGGAGCGGGAGCGGCGAAAGGAGGTCCCAGAGGTGCGCACATTGCGCGCAGAGAAGGGACGGTTGGCTGTGACGCGGGATTGCCCTGACAGGAAAGAGACAGGGGCTCCAGACCGCTCTGAACGCCACCTCCAATCCCACTTCCAACTGAACTGAACCCAGTTCCAGGCTCATTGAGGGAGAGCCTAGACTGTTTGGTAGCAGGTGAAAATCGAGGGCACCTTTCTCTCAGAGACGCTTGCAGCGAGTACTGAAGGACCCTGAGACTCAGGAGCCGCATAGGGCGGGGCTGACTGAAGCCAAGGCTGTAGGCTCCGCCCTGAAACTCCGCCCCATCAGGGAAGCTGCGAAAATGCGACAACGAAATAGATCACAAACGAAAGAAATGGAGGACAAAAAGCAACTGGATATAGAGTTCAAATCTACACTTATAAGGTTTTTCAAGAATTTCCTAGAAAAGGTTGATAAGACCTATGAGGATATAAAAATGGATCAACTAGAATTAATAAGGAATCAACGAGAAATGATAAGGGATCAACAAGAAATAAAGAATACATTGTCTGAAATAAAAAGTATTCTACAGAGTCCTAAAAACAGAATGGAAGATCGCAAGAATCAAGTCAAAGATTTGGAACATAAAGAGCCAGAAGACACTCCTCCGCAGAAGCAAGAAGGCAAGAGAATCCAGAAAATTGAAGATAATGTAAGAAACCTTTGGCACAACTTCAAGCGAACCAACATCAGAATTATGGGGGTCCCAGAAGATGAGAGAGAGCAAGATATCGAAAAGATACTGAAAGAAATAGTGACAGAAAACTTCCCCCACCTGGTGAAAGAATTAGACTTACAAGTCCAGGAAGCGCACAGAACTCCAAACAAAAGGAATCCAAAGAGGACCACATCAAGACAAATCATAATTAAAATTCCAAGAGCAAAAGACAAAGAGAGAATATTAAAAGCAACAAGAGCAAAGCAGGTAGTTACCTATAAAGGAGCACCTATACGATTGTCAGCTGATTTCTCAACAGAAACCATGCAGGCCAGATGGGAATGGCAAGAAATATTCAAGGTGATGAATAGTAAGAACCTACAGCCAAAAATACTCTACCCAGCAAAGCTATCACTCAGAATCGAAGGCCAGATAAAGAGCTTCACAAATAAAAAAAAAAGCCAAACCAGAATTATATGAATTGCTGAAGGGGTTCTTTCAGAAGAGAAAGTAAATAAAGATAAAAATTATGAACAACAAATACATAACTATCAACAAGTAAATCTAAAAACAAAGGAAATTTTAAAAAAAAATCTGATGAACAATATTAACTGTTGAATATAATAGAATCAGAGGTATGGAAGGGGAGTGAACTGACAATTCTTTGGGAAAAGGGGAGAGGGGGATGTGGGAAGAGACCGAACATAAACTGTGTACCTATGGATGAGGACAATGGGGAGTGGGGAAAGGGCAGAGGGTGGGGTGGGAACCTGGTGGAGGAGAGCAATGGGGGAGGGGGGAAAGGAACATTTGTAATAATATGAACAATAAAAATTTATTTTAAAAAAATTTTTTAAAAAAGAAATAGTCAAAGTGATAAATATCAAGGAATTACAACCAATAATACTCTACCCAGCAAAGCTCTTATTTAGAATTGAAAGTCAGATAAAGAGCTTCACAAGCAAGAAAAAGCTAAAGGAACTCATCACCACCAAACCAGTATTAACATGAAATGTTGAAGGTATTTTTTAAGAAGAGAAAATATGAACAATAAAATGGCAACAAATACATTGCTATCAATAGTTGAATCTAAAAATAAAGATAAATGAACAAGTAATCTACTGAACAAAATAAACTGGCGAATAAAATAGAATCAGAAGCATGGAAGCATGGAATAGACTGATGAATCTCAGAGGGAAGTGGGGAGGGGGGATGGGAAGAGATTAACCAAAGATCTTATCAATAGACACAAACAGTAGGGCAGTGAAGGCCTGGGGCGGGTTGGGAACTGGGTGGAGGGGGACAATAGGGGTATAAAAGGGGACATCTATAATACTCTAAACAATAAATATTTTTTTAAATTTATCGAAATTACTTTTATACCAACCTGAGCATCCTGTATTTCAGCCATAGATTCCCTGTTGATATTTGATATGTCCATGAACAGTCTATCAATTGCCTCATGTATGACAGGTGAACTATCTTTTACAATCAGGTTTTGAATAATTTCTGAAATAACAATGGATGGCAAAAGTACTATGAATTATCACCCTAGTAGCAAATCATTTTGAAATCAGTCCCTAGATAGTTTGTCAAGTGAATATAACATGAAAAACCTTTGAATGACCTTAAGAGTAAAACCAAACTAGAGAAAAAATTATTTTAAGGTAAAAGTGGAGTACAATTTTCAAATGAAATTTCTATTCCCCGGAAATCATTTGTTTCTAACAATCATTACTCTCATTCTCAAAAGTAAAATGCTTTACAAATAGTAATGTTATTATAGGTCATCTTAAAACTACAAAATAGAAATTAACAATGTCTTCAAAACTAGAAAATGTAGACATTCTGAAGGAAAACTTACATATGTACCTTGTCAAATTGAAATACTTATTAATATTTTCAAGCATTAGACAGACATAGCTAACTTATCCTGTCTCTGAAGTCTTGACCTTACTTTAAGAGAAAAAACAATGACATGCTCTAACAAACAAAATAGATCCAGAGGCATGGAAGCATGCAATAATCTGACAATTCTCAGAGGGAAGGGGAGGGATGAAAGATATCAACCAAAGAACTTATTTGCATACATGCATAACCCATTGACACAGACAATAGTGAGGTGAAGGCCGAGAGAGGGTACAGAAGTGAGGAGGAGGGGATCAACAGAATAAAGGGGATATCTGTAATATTTTCAACAATAAAGATAAATGAAAATGACATGCCTAATTAGTGAAATTAGCCAGTTACTGAATCTGTACAAATGATGTCATCATTTTTTACACAATCTGAGTTCCAGACTCCAAGCTAAATCTTACTAGGACATAGAATTCCGTAAACCTAAGCTTGACATAGAATCAGAACTGATGCCTTTTATATTACCAAAATTGAGGTTTTCCCAAACTCATGTAACAGAGGTCTTTATATCTAGATATCTGTGATTTTTAAAATATTTCTGAGCATCAACTAGCAAAATGTTGTTAATATTCATAAAAATACTATGAGTACCTTCTGAAAAATATTTTAAGCTGCTATTTAACCTACTACAATTAACAATAAACCTGCTAAATGAAAAATTTTCACTTAAACATCAAAAACTAGATTCTTATAAAGACTTCACAAAGCAAATTATGTTCAAATATAGTCAAATCTTTTTTTACAGCTCATGGAATCTTTAGTACCAAATGCATGAGCAGTGGTATTAGGAAAAACAAAAAATATTTTGTACCCAAAAGGTGATAAGATATATATACAAAGAGAATAATCTCTAACTTTTTTACTCCTGTAAATTCATGAGACATATTAAGTATATTGATTCTTCTAAGATTAGGTAAATATTAGGCTAAAAGGCATATATATTACAGCCCTTGCTTGAACTACAAGGTGGCACCCAGCTGGTGTAGTTCAGTGGATTGCACTCCACCCCATGCACCAAGAGGTCTCTGGTACAATTCCCAGTCAGGTCATATGCCTGGATTGTGGGCTAGATCCCCAGTAGGAGGCGTGCAGGAGGCAGCCAGTTGATGTTTATCATCAATGTTTCTCTCTCTCTAAAAAAAAAATCAGTAAAAACATATTAAAAAAAAAAAACAAGGTGAGGCAAAAAGTAGTTTTATAGTTGTTCATATAGCAAATAATACAGTAAGTAATAATACAGAATAAATTGTATTTCATGTACTCACAGCTGTAAACCTACAATATACACATGACATATTACAAAATTATATACTTGAAACACGTAATGTACTAACCAATG
Organism: Pipistrellus hanaki; assembly: GCF_964339955.1. Classification (NCBI taxonomy): domain Eukaryota; kingdom Metazoa; phylum Chordata; class Mammalia; order Chiroptera; family Vespertilionidae; genus Pipistrellus; species Pipistrellus hanaki. The sequence goes on from NC_140524.1 coordinate 70,797,684, forward strand.
TCACCCAAATAAATTTAATTTGGTTAAAAAAAGAAAGGTGGCCGAAACCGGTTGGCTAAATGGATAGAGCATCGGCTTGGGGACTGAAAGGTCCCGGGTTCGATTCCGGTCAAGGGCATGTACCTTGGTTGCGGGCATATCCCCAGTAGGGGGTGTGCAAGAGGCAGCTGATCAATGACTCTCTCTCATCGATGTTTCTAACTCTCTATCTCTCTCCCTTCTTCTCTGTACAAAATCAATAATATATATTTTTTTAAAAAAACTATGAGTTAAAAATAAATAAATAAATAAATAAATAAATAAATAAATAATAAAAAAAGAAAGGTGGCTCTAGATGACTTGACTTAGTGGATAGAGGGTTGGCCTGCAGACTTAAGAGTCCTGAGTTTGATTATAGTCAAGGGCATGTAACTCGGTTACAGGCTCAATCCTGGCCCTCATTGGGGCCTGTGCAGGAGGCAACCGATTGATGTGTCTCTCTCACATTGATGTTTTTCTCACTCTCTGACTCTGTCTCTCCATTCCACTCTCTCTAAAAATCAATGAAAAAATATCCTCAGATGATGATTAACAAAAAAAAAGAAAAAAGAAAGACATGTGGCCTGACCTTGGATGAGCATCGACCCATGTGCCAAGAGATCCCAGATGAATCCTGATCAGGGCACATCCTGGGATTTCAAGCTTGATCTCCAGCAGGGGTTGTGCAGAAGGCAGCCGATCGATGTTGATGTCAATGTTTCTATCTCCCTCTCCCTTTCCCTCTAAAATAAATTTTTAAAATCTCTAAAAAGGAAATGTGCTAAATATATGCAATAGAATATTATTCAGCCATTAAAGAAGAATGAAATCTTGCCACTTGTGACAACATAATTGACTTTGAGGGCATTATGCTAGCTGAAATGAGCCAGAGAAAGACAAATACCATATGATCTCACTTATATGTGAAATCTTAAAACAAGCAAACAAAACAAGCTCACAGATACAGAGAACAGACTGATTTTAACCAGGAGTCAGGGTTAGGTGGTAGACAAAACAGGTGAGTGGAGTCAAAGATACAAATTTCCAGGTATAAAATAAATAACTCATGGGGATGTAATGTACAAAATGGCAACTTTAGTTAATAATACTCTACTGAAGCCCAACCAGTGTGGCTCAGTAGCTGAGCATCAACCCATACACAAAGAAGTCCCTGGTGCAATTCCCAGAGTTGCAGGCTCAGTCTCCAGTGGGGAGCATGCAGGAGGCAGCCAATGGATGTTGATGTTTCTCTCTCATTGATATTTCTATCTTTCTCTCCCGCTCCCTTCTCCCTTAAAGTAAATAAAAACATATTTTTTAAAAATAATTTTACTCTACTGCATATGTTAAAGTTGCTAAGAGAGCAAACCTTAAGAGTTCTCATCACAAAAAAAACAAACTTTTGTAACTATGTATGGTAATGGGTGTTAACTACTATGGTGATGACTTACTGTGGTGATCATTCACAATATATCTATAATAATAAAAGCATAATATGCTAATTAGACCAGACGTCCTTCCAGACCACCTTCCAGGTGAAGCTGGGGCTGCAAGGGAAGCCCAGGTCCCAAGTGCCTGCCAACAGTTGGAGGGAAGCCCGGCCTCCTCTTACAAGAATTTCATGCATTGGGCCTCTAGTACAAATATAAAATCACCAGAGGCCAGTGCACAAATTTGTGCACTAGTGGGGTCCGTCAGCCTGGCCTGCGAGATCAGGCTGAAACCAACTCTCAGACATCCCCCAAGCAGTCCCAGATTGGGAGAGGGCGCAGGCCAGGCCAAGGGACCCCACCAGTATATGGTCGGAGCTGGGCAGGGACGCAGGAGGTTGGCCAGCTGGGGAGGGACCACGGGAGGGCTCAGGGCATGTCCAGCCCATCTGGCTCAGTCCCAATAGGCTGGACCCCAGCAGCAAGCTAACCTACCAGTCAGAGCATCTTCCCCCTGGTGGTCAGTATATATCATAGTGACTGGTCGACCGTCTGCCTCCTGGTGGTCAGTGCACATCATAGCAAGAGGTTGAATGGCCTTAGCATATCATTAGCATATTACACTTCAATTGATTGAACAGACAACCAGACAACCAGACACTTAGCATATTAGGCTTTTATTATATAGGACTAGAGGCCTGGCCTGCACCCTCTCCAATCCAGGACCCCTTGGGGGATGTCCGACTGTCAGACATCCCTTTTGCAATCTGGGACTGCTGGCTCCTAACTGCTCACCTACCTGCCTACCCCCTAACTGCTCTCCCCTGCTGGCCTGATTGCCCCCTAAACTGCTCTCCCCTGTTGACCTGATCACCCCTAACTGCCTCTGCCTCAGCCCCTGCCACCGTGGCTTTGTCTGGAGGGACGTCGGGAAGATATCTAAAAGATGTCTGGAAGATGTCCAATCTAATTAGCATATTACCTTTTTATTAGTATAGATTATGGTGTGCACCTAAAACTAATCTAATGTTACATATCAATTATACCTCAATTTTAAAAATTAGCAAAGCTTTAAAAATGATGCTTTAAAAAACCCAAATATTGTTTAAAAATAGATGTCTTGAAATATTTTTGAAAAGAAAAAATGTAAATTTTTTTCACTTGCTTTTAAAAAATTCCAAAAATATTTTAGTAGAATATCAATTATAACTTCTGGTCACAGAGTATATGAGACTGTGAAGACATTAATTTTATTTTATTTTCATTTTTTTATTAAATTATCTATGTACATATTTTAACATTGCCCCCCCCCCATACCTACCCTCCCTCCCCAGAGTTTTGTGTCCATTGGTTGTACTTATATGCATGTATACAAGTCCTTTGGTTGATCTATTATCTCCCCCAGATCTCCCTACCCTACCTGCTGTAATTTGACAGTCTGCTTGTTGCTTTACTGTCTCTATATCTATCTTTTGGTTCATCAGTTTATAATGTTCTTTATTATCCATAAATAAGTGAGGTCATGTGGTGTTTCTCTTTCATTGACTGGCTTATTTCACTTAGCATGATGTTCTCCAATTCCATCTAGGTTGCTGCAAATGATGAGAATTCCTTCTTTTTATGGCAGCATAGTATTCCATTGTGTAGATGTACCATAGTTTTTTTATCCAAAGACATTAATTTTAATTTGTGCATGTTCTCTTAGTGTTTAATATAATTCATTCTTTGTCAAAATAATTCTGGTCCTTTCAAAACGTATTTTCAATGTTATTCACTTGAGCAATTTGATTGATACTAGCTGAAGTAATGACAGCACTGAAGATCTTTAGGGTAAAATGCAGTCAGCAAAGCTCAATAACTAGTAGAGATCACATAGCTGAATGGTTGAGTTACATTATGAAGGAGACTTGCTTCTGGCAGAAGCTCAGTTAGAAACTCCTATAAATACAGAGTGGCTAGATTAAACACATAATAATCTGGCCACTCAGTGTATATCCTATATAATAAAAGGTTAATATGCAAATTTTCCCCTCAACCAGGAGTTCGATCAGCAGGCAGGCCAGCCAACCGCCCATGTCCCTTACCCCTGGCCAGGCTTGCTAGACACCACCCATGCACCCATGCACCAGGCCTCTAATATATACATATATATATGCTGAGTGGCCAGATTATTATGCATTCAGAGATCATAATAATCTGGCCATTCAGTATATAGCCTATTCCTGAGATCTGAAAACATGTTATATTAGGGTTATATCAAGCAAGATTATACATTTTGAAAGAAATTATTAAATTATCTTCCCGGTTACTGAAATAAACTATGATTTATAACATTATTTCAGTCAATATAATTTAAATGAGATTCATCCTAGTTAACACTAGGAGTGGGGAGTCCCACTATTGAGACAATTGTGTTAATCAATACCAATTAATTCTGATTAGGTAGACAGCACTGCAGGCACAGTATAATAGAAAATAAGCATTTTCCCTGTACTTGAAGATGGGAGCTTCTGCTACAATATGGAAAAATATCTATCAATATAGTCCTGCCAAGTCTCTCCCTGTGACTTCCATCAACCCAATCAATCAAAGCAGTTCAAAAACCTACAAGGGTCAATTCATGAGTTTACTCCCAGTCACAATGATTATCTGCAACTTCCTCAGTGAGAAAAGAACCAAAAATGACAATAAAATTAACATTTGCATAGTGCTTTATACTCTCAAAGCTTTTCATATGCATCCTCATTTAATTATCAATCTATTCTGTAAGGGAGATACTTTTATTTTATAAGATGTGGGATCTGATGAGATTTAACAAAGTGCAGTAACTTCTCAAAGGTGACACAAAGAAAGTAGCAGCTAGGACTTGAACTTAGGCTTTCTAATTTGAAATCTTATACTATTCCAGGAAGAGCCTGGAATAAGTGACATGCCAGGACTGTGAGACAACTGTAAAACAGCAAGAAGAGAAGAAATGAGCCACCACCATTCAGAGTGCTACACTATAATTCTAATTGTGAGCTAAGAAAAACTATTCCAGCAGAGGCTGGTTTGAATGAGGGCAGCCAAAATATCCAAAAGTGCAAAAAGCATGGCAAACAGACTAAAGTCACGTTGTAAATCATACTTTCTATCGATGACCAGAGAAATAATTATTTATCTTATATGACATTCAGGAGACTCCAACTGACCAGCTGGGAATGGTACAAGAAAACCCAAGTAGCAAGTAATCATGCAGAAGTCATATGGAACTGCATGCACTATAGTTCCTAGAGAACTATTCACAGCAGTATATTGTAGTTCAGAGCAACATCTTGGGCCTGGAGGGCAACTTGGAAATGATGCAGGGCAGTCTAACTCAATGAAAATCATGAAAAGCAGAAATGATACAGCTCCAAAGCTCAACAGGTGCCTACAGTATGCTTCTAGCATATTAAATTACAAATCTGATGGCCAGTATGACTTCATTCCAAACCAACCTCCTCTATACCCCACAATACTGCTATTCTTTCTTGCCCTGGACAGAAGTGGCTCAAGCACTAGAGAAAACTTATTTCTAGCTTGATTCTGGTGAGGAAACACATCCAGTCATGTTCAGGGCACTAAACTTTAGAGACTATCAGAGAGAATTATACTGACACTGAAAAATCTGTATTAGTAAAAGGAATATCTCAAAAGAACCACAATTCACTCCTCTCAACTAAATGCACTTTGTGTAAAAGTTGCAATGAATCTATATATTCTGTATCTTTTTTTAAAATATATTTTATTGATTTTTCACAGAGAGGAAGAAAGAGGGACAGAGAGCCAGAAACATCGATGAGAGAGAATCATCGATGAGAGAGAATCATCGACCAGCCGCCTCCTGCACACCCCCTACTAGGGATGTGCCCACAACCAAGGTACATGCCCTTAACGGGAATCAAGCCCAGGACCTTCCAGTCCGCAGGCCAACGCTCTATCCACTGAGCCAAACCGGTTTTGGCTATATTCTGTATCTTTCACACTCCGGTAAATGTAAGGCCCATAACCAAACTCAATTTGCCAATTCATCCAATCCTATCCTTAATTGTCTACTTTATAAAGTATCTATATGTACAATTACTATTTTATTCTCATTACATCCTGTTACCCCTTTGTAGCTGAGTCCTGCTGTTCTTGACTAAGAATCTTCTATTCAGCTAAGATTGAGTTTGTTTGTTTGTTTTTTGTTTTTGTTTTTTTTAAAATATATTTTATTGATTTTTTACAGAGAGGAAGGGAGAGAGACAGAGAGCTAGAAACATCGATGAGAGAGAAACATCCATCAGCTGCCTCCTGCACACCCCCCACTGGGGATGTGCCCGCAACCAAAGTACATGCCCTTGACCGGAATCAAACCTGGGACCTTTCAGTCCGCAGGCTGATGCTCTATCCACTGAGCCAAACAGGTTTCGGCAAGATTGAGTTTGTTTTAATACCGCGGCTGCCAACGGCTATTTCTATCTATATAAATTTTACTTAATAATTTCTGTTTACTAAGTGTTAGCAGTGTACTAGGAACTGGAAGACTTACCCAAGACTTTCCTAGTATATTCACATTTAAATAAGACCAGAAACAATATGTGGAGAAGTTGAAATGCAGTAGATACACTAGAACAATACAGTTGGAAGGCTGAAGTGGATTAGCTAGTCTGAGTACATTTTAACAAAGAGATATCTGAAAGAAGAAAGAAATCTTAGCAAAGAGGTATCTGAAAGAAGAAAGAAATCTAAATTGATTCAACTGTCTTTGTGGTTTCTTACCTTTATACTAGTGTAAATGATACATAGTACATATAAAATAGAACCTCCTTACAAAAGAGGTCAAAAGTTTAATAAAATCCTAAATGACTCATTAGACCAGATGGAATTAATTGACATCTTCAGAACATATCACCCCAAAGCCACAGAATTTACATTCTTCTCAAGTGCACATGGGTCATTTTCAAAGATAAACCAAGATGTAGCTTAATAACAGCCTATAGTAAAAGAAAAAAGAAAAAAAGAAAAAAGAGGGTCTTTTACAAGCAAAATGGTCAAAATTAGTCACTAGTGCCGAGACCGGTTTGGCTCAATGGATAGAGCGTCGGCTTGGGGACTGAAGGGACCCGGGTTCGATTCCGGTCAAGGGCATGTACCTTGGTTGCGGGCATATCCCCAGTAGGGGGTGTGCAAGAGGCAGCTGATCGATGACTCTCTCTCATCGATGTTTCTCTCTATCTCCCTCCCTTCTTCTCTGTACAAAATCAATAAAACATATTTAAAAAAAAAAAAAAAATTAGTCACTAGTGTGGCATGATTGCCTTAAACCCCCCCCCCTCAAACCTCAATCTTAGCTAGATCATTATCTAAAGAGAATGATGATCACTCCTATACCTAAAAAGAAGATTAATTTGTGCCTAGAGAATTGTGTTCTGCTCTGGGTACCACACTGTAAGGAATAACATGAAAAGAATAGAGCATGTTCAGAGAACAGCACACAAAATGATAGAAACCATGTAATATGAGGAATGAGAAAGGAAACTGAGAATCCTTAATCAGAAGAAGAAATTTCCCAGGGAACATAAATATCCTAGCCTATATAATAAAAGCCTAATATGCTAAGTGTCTGGTCATCTGGTTATCCATCCAACCAATCAAAGTGTAATATGCTAATGATATGCTAAGGCCACTCAACCGCTTGCTATCACATGCACTGACCACCACGGGAAAGAGAGCCGACTGGCTGACCAGTCACTATGATGTGCACTGGGGCAAATGCTCTTACCAATAGGTTAGCTTGCCGCTGGGGTCCAGCCGATTGGGGACTGAGCAAGATCGGCCAGACATGCCCTGGAGCCCTCCCTTGTTCCTCCCCAGCCCTGATTGTGCACTGGCGGGGTCCTTCAACCTGGCCTATGAACCTCTCACAATCCAGGACCCCTCAGGGGATGTCAGAGAGCCAGTTTTGGCCCGATCCCACAGGCCAGGCCAAGGGACCCCACTAGTACATGAATTCATGCACTGGGTCTAGACTTTAAATAGTTGAAGAGCTGACAAACAGGAAAGGAACTACACTTAGCCCCAATGGGTATAACTTAGACCCGTGGTCAGCAAACTGCGGCTCGCAAGCCACATGTGGCTGTTTGGCCCCTTGAGTGTGGCTCTTCCACAAAATAGCGCAGCCTGGGTGAGTCTACTTTGAAGGAATGGCGTTAGAAGAAGTTTAAGTTTAAAAAGTTTGGGTCTCAAAAGAAATTTCAATCATTCTATTGTTGATATTTGGCTCTGTTGACTAATGAGTTTGCCGGCCACTGACTTGGACAAATTTCCACTCCTTCTTGGCCATTTTCATTGAAATTGTTGGTATAAAAAAGATGAATGTTATGTCAATTTTCGCAATGAAGAAAATAGGCTAGGGCCTTTTGTGATTCATTTTTACAAAACTTGACTAAAAGATTATATATACAAAAAAAGAAAACTCAAATGGCCAATAAACATAAAAATATACCAACTTCAATAGTTACCATGAAAATGCAAATTAAAATAATACCCATGGCCCTGACTGGTATGGCTCAGCTGGTTGGGCATCATCACATTCACCAACAGGTTGATGGTTCAATTCCTGGTCAGGGCACACGCCTGGATTACAGGCTCAATCCCCAGTAGGGGGCATACAGGAGGCAGCCAATTGATGTTTCTCCCTCTAAAATAAATTTTACAAAACATTTTAAAAATAAAACCACTCAGGTAAGATTATAACATCAGGGAAAATTAAACTGGCTAAGGGGTATATGTGAACTCTGCACTACCTTTGAAACTTCTCTATTAATCTAAAATTATTCCAAAATAAAATGTTAATTTCAAAACAACACCCTTCATATTTGCAAAATTTTTGTAAGTATGACAATATTGAATATTAGCAAGTGTATAGGGAAAAAGAGCATAAATTGTTAAAACTATTTGGGACAATATTCATAAAGATGCTGATAGCTTTTCACCTGGCAGTTTCACATTCATCAGTTCCATCTAAATGTATACCCTACAACAGCACTACCACTATAGGGTAGCCACTAGCCACATATTTATTTACTACTGATCGCCTGATATGTGGCAATTCCAAAATGAGATATCCTTTAAGTGTAAAACACATACAGGACTTCAAACTCTGATTCAAAAATTATAAACTATCTCATTAATAACTTTTATACTGATTACATGTTGAAAGGATATTTTGGATATACTGAACTAAATAATTTATATTGCTAAAATTTATTTCATCTGATTAACCTTTTTTAATGTGGCCACTAGAAAATATAAAATTTGTCTGTCCGATGTGGCTCAGTGGTTGAGTGTTGACCTATGAACCAGGAGGTCAACGTTCAATTCCCAGTCAGGGCACATGCCTGGGGTGCTGGGTTGCAGGCTCGATCCCCAGCGTGACGGGGGAGGGGGGAGTATGCAGAAGGTAGCCAATCAATGATTCTCTCTCATTATTGATGTTTCCATCGCTTTCTCTTCCTTCCTCTCTGAAATCAATTATATATATAATTATATATATAATTACATATATATAATTTTATATGTGGATATATCTATATAGATAGATAGATAGATATACATACATATATATATATATATATATATATATATATATATATACATATGTAAAATTGTGTTCACTATGTTTCAATTGGACAGCATTGTACTAGAGCCTCACCCATAAGCACTCAAGAAATAAAATCAGCCAAAACCGGTTTGGCTCAATGGATAGAGCGTCGGCTTGGGGACTGAAGGGACCCGGGTTCGATTCCGGTCAAGGGCATGTACCTTGGTTGCGGGCATATCCCCAGTAGGGGGTGTGCAAGAGGCAGCTGATTGATGACTCTCTCTCATCGGTGTTTCTAACTCTCTATCTCTCTCCCTTCCTCTCTGTACAAAATCAAAATATATTTTTTAAAAAAAGAAATAAAATCAATTTAGTGCGTTATAACCAGCATTTTTAAATAAAAAGCATAGAACAAAAAATACTGCACTGAACTGCTATGTGTAATAAGGGTGAAACTGTTTCATTAAATTTTTGATATAGTGCATTTCCTTGCCATGGGCGGTGGGCAAAAATGTTTGAAACCTCCCACTAAACTCTCTGAAGCACAATATTCATTGCTATGCTTTTATTTGCAATAGCAACTATTTGAAACACTCATATATCCAATAAGAGAGACTGAATAAAGGAATTGTGGTATATTTATATTCAATGTAATGTTACTAATCAGCAGTGGAAATAAGTGAACTAGAGGTAAAATATTTATATGGGTAAACATCCAAAACATAATGCTGAGCAAACAAAAACAAATTGGGGGGGGGGGGGGGAATCACATAAAATGATACAAGTTATATAAAATTTTTAAAGATGAAAAACTAGAAAAAAAAAAAAAAAGCCAGGACCGGTTTGGCTCAGTGGATAGAGCATCGGCCTGTGGACTGAAAGGTCCCGGGTTCGATTCTGGTCAAGGGCATGTACCTTGGTTGCGGGCACATCCCCAGTAGGGGGTGTGCAAGAGGCAGCTGGTCGATGATTCTCTCTCATCGATGTTTCTAACTCTCTATCCCTCTCTCTTCCTCTCTGTGAAAAATCAATAAAATATATTTTAAAAAAAAAATAAAAAATAAAATAAAAAAAAATAAATAAAGATGAAAAACTAGTATATGTAATCTTTTAGGTCTCTGAAACTTGAAATATCTGAAACATATGGAAAACTGTTAGATTCAATAAAACTTACACTGGTGTTCATTATATTATTCTCTATACTGGTCTGTGTGCTTCAAATATTTATGTAAATAGAAAGTCTCAAAAACATATACTTAAAACTCATAATCCCTAATCCATATTTATATCTTTAAAATACTATATCCTAAATTAAAATTTAAGGCAGGTGGTAGTGGGCTTTGTTGTTGTTGTTTTAAAATGACAAGTATTGCCATGGCCAGGTAGCTCAATTGGTCAGAGCATCATCCGGGTATGCCAGGGTTGTGGGTTCGATCCCCAGTTAGGGTACATATAAGAGACAACCAATGAATGCATGAATGGGTGGAACAGCAAATCAATGTATCTTTCTCGCACTCCCTCTCTCTTCCTCTCTCTCTAAAATCAATCAAAATAATGATAATAAATAATAATAAGTAAAATGACAAGCACTAACAAAACACTGAACTAAGCTTTTTATTTATTTTTTAAATAATTTTTTATTGATTTCAGAGAGGAAGAAAGAGGGGGAGAGAGAGATAGAAACATCAACGATAAGAGAGAATCATTGATTGGCTGCCTCCTATATGCCCTCCACTGGGAACTGAGCCTGCAATTTGGGCATGTGCCCTTGACTGGAATGGAACCTGGGAACCCCCAGTCCACAGGCCTATGCTCTATCCAAAGCCAAACCAGCCAGGGCTGACCTAAGCTTTTTAAATCATAGATTTATAGCCACCCTGGGTACAATATATTTCCTTTTTATGTGAATGTGAATGTGAATGTATCACAAGTCTAATAATGTTCCCAGAAAATAAAAAGAGGAAATATCATAAGTTCTCCCATATTTGCCCGGCTGGTATGGCTCAGAGGTTGAGCGTTGACCTATGAACCAGGAGGTCAGGGCACATGCCCAGGTTGTGGGCTCTGTCCCCAGTGGGGGGCATGCAGGAGGCAGCTGAGCAATGATTCTCATGATTAATTTTCTCTCTCTCTCTAACTCCCCCTTCCTCTCTGAAACCAATAAAAAATATTTTAATTAAAATAAATAAACTCTTCCATATCTGGCATGGCTGAGGAATCTGGTATCCTAATCAATCAAATTGCTCTTGTTTATTAAGAATTTCCCATAAATACCCTACATGGATTACCAATTTTCAAAAGAATAAAGATACAATAAAATGTACTTAAACCTACAACTACACAGGATATAATTTATTTTTCACTGATGATTATCAAAAGGCACTTCAGGATCTTGCAGTAATTTTTTAATGTACTTTTAACTCATTAAGTACATTAAACCAATTTATTTTGCATGCCATAAAAACCCTGAGAAAACTGTGAATTTTGAATTATGTTTCCTTCCACTAGCTTAGAAACATCTACATTGTTTTTCTGATACATTAATGAAAAAACATGGTACTCCAAAAAGATAAAATTTGGAAACAAAATACATTGAGAAGATCTTAAATAAGGAAGCAAACAGTTTGACATTTCTTTACTACCATGTAAAACTATATACCTTTAAAGTCCATGCATTGAAAATCAACATCGTCCATTTCTAATTCTCTGGCTCAGGTCTATGAAATAAAGAAAATATTTTAACATTCTCTCCTATATACTCCTGTTTCTCAATACATTTATTTCAAAAATTTTCCAGTTATTTTTTTAATATATTTTATTATTTTTTTTACAGAGAGAGGGATAGAGTTAGAAACATCGATGAGAGCCGAAACCAGTTTGGCTCAGTGGTAGAGCGTCAGCCTGTGGACTGAAAGGTCCCAGGTTCGATCCTGGTCAAGGGCATGTTCCGTGGTTGCAGGCACATCCCCAGTAGGGGGTGTGCAAGAGGCAGCTGGTCGATGTTTCTCTCTCATCGACGTTTCTAGGTCTCTATCTCTCTCCCTTCCTCTCTGTAAAAAATCAACAAAATGTATATTTTTTTAAAAAGAAACATCGATGAGAAACATCGATCAGCTGCCTCCTGCACACCCCCTGCACACCCCCTACTGGGGATGTGCCCTCAACCAAGGTACTGCCCTTGACCGGAATTGAACCTGGGACCCTTCAGTCCGCAAGCCGACGCTCTATCCACCGAACCAAACCGGTTTCGGCTCCAGTTACTTTTTATTCAAAGGGGAAAATGCTGAGGAAATTTTAAAACTCAGAAAAAGTAGTTAATGAGGGGCAGGGCCAGCGACCTGAGCACGGCCTGTGGAAATTTTCAACCATCTCTTTTCTTACTGTAATCTGCCCGGCAAAGCGGGAAACCATGCTGGGGTACACTGTGATTGGTCTCATGTTCATTGTCTCCTAATTGGTTCAAAATTCCCCCCACAAATGGCCCAAAGTTGAAAGCATCCAATTACGCGCTGGCCTCTCTCCTACACCTCCTCACAGACCCAGCTAGAGCCGCCAGCTCCCCGCCACCCCTTCCCCAAAGATCACCAACCGCCCTCCAAAGGTCACTGACCTTAGGGCTCCAACGGAATGTAGGTCCTTCATACCCAAACTTCCACAACTACTATTTCCCGCCTTCAGTGGTCCCTGAACCACTTCCTATATTTACCCAAGTCCAAAACCCTGCCTCTGGCCAATCTTCCTTCACCTCAGACTCGGAGTCAACTACACATCCTTGGTTTAAAAGCACTGCCTTAGGGAGACTCTAAAAAGTGTTGACCTCATGACCACATCATCTTGCTAGTTAAAGACTACCCAACTCACCTGTACATGACCCTCCTCTACCCTTCCTACCCAATAAACCACTCACCGCACCCCGAAATGCAAAGGTCCTCTTCAGGACGCCCTTCAACCAGCGCTATCCACAAAATGCCGGCAGCTACAGCCACCGCCACCGCGCATGCGCACAGAAGCGTGGGAAGCTCCGCCCCCCACAGGGATGTCAATCAAAGGCCACGCCCATTTGGCCTTTACCTCTACCGCAAAGCCGAAACCTTGAGGCGCAGTCTAGTTAGGCCCTGGAGATGCTGTGCAGAGGACCCAGGTGAGAATCACTGAGAGTAAGGAATTATAAGAATTATTGAGGGAAGATTGCGGATGGCCAGAGTAATAGGAAAAGGGAGAGCAGTCCTTCAAAGGAAAAAAATAGGAGAGATGGAGGGAAGGGGAAAAGAGAGGGGGGAAGAAGTAAACAATGTTGCCCACTGGTTACTCAAGAGCGGCAAAGTTCAGAAACATCAGAAGTTGAGACAGAAAAAAAAAACCCTGCAGTTTGCCGAAACCGGTTTGGCTCAGTGGATGGAGCATCCGCCTGTGGACTGAAAGGTCCCAGGTTGCATTCTGGTCAAGGGCATGTACCCCACATCCCCAGTAGGGGCTGTGCAAGAGGCAGCTGATTCATGTTTCTAACTCTCTATCCCTCTCTCTTCCTCTCTGTAAAAAGTCAATAAAAATATATTTTTAAAAAAACCTGCAGTTCAAGACCTTTTCTGCTGCCCTGCCCTTGCCAATACTAAAGGAAACTAATGATTCTCCAACAGGCTCACAATAAGGGCAGGATTCTCACCCTTCTCCGAACAAATGGTTTTTAGGAATTGGAGCAGAATATATAAGTAAATCTTATATATTTAGTTTGCAGCTAAATTTGTGGGTAATGCTTGCAACCAAGGAATTGGCCTGAACTAAAATCACCATTCAGAAACAACAGTGTTAAGCCACAATGCCTCCAAATTTGAACATCCCAAAATCAAAACATTAACAGGCCACCCTATTAAGCCTTGTGTACCTCAATCAAGCCATGTGTGAATCTGGTTAATAGCATGAAGAAGGGAGATTGTTACTTCAATTCTGAAAACTAACAGTTCCCTCCTGACCCTGAGTGTCTCAGAGTCAGTCACTATTTATCATGCAAAAGGTGGGGTTTATAACATAATTTCTTTCCCCTCTTCAAAATTTTCTACACCTATATTACATAGTAGAATGAAGAAAAAAAGGAAAACAGAGAAAGTACTGCTATTAATCCCCTTTCTTTTTCATCATACAATTTGGTATTCATCTCACAATCTTCAAAAGGGGCAATAGAGCATCCCATAGTAGACTGACTGACTCCTCATGCACCACATACTGTGTGATATGGTGCTAGCTACTTAGAATCTCAGTACCTCAATTTCCTCATCTGTAAAATGGGAATAAAAGTAGTTGTACGCTTCTGGTTCAATGGAATAGTGCACATAAAGCATTTAGAACAGTGGCTGATATACAGTAGATACTTAACAAATATTAGTTCCCATTATAATTTACTGGTTGGCAAACTCAGGAATCCCAAGTTCCATCATCCCACCTAGGCATCTGGTTCTCCCATAACTTCTTTGTTCATGGATGAACAGATGAATGAATAGGGCAATAATTAGACCTCCACTCTCAAGCCTAGAGGTCCTTTCACATGCATCTTTGAGCACTTAGTGATTAACAATGTCTATAGGAGAATGGATATTATATTCTCCAAGATTAAATAAGACAGACAGGAATCAAGTGACTCTATTGACTAATACTGATTGTAAATATAACTCCAAAGTCAGAGCTACTGAGCTGACACCACCTACATTAAAAACACCAGTGAATAAAGGCAAATACCATATGCAAAAAGGGTGAAAACCCTAATGTTGTATGAGTATCTCCAATGTTTTTGTTTTTTATCTAGATGGCCACTCTAGATGTTACAAGTAACTGAAAATAAAAGAGACTGAAAAAAAATAAAAGGGGAGAAAAGATGAAAGACGATAATAAAAGAAGGCGTATATTAAGGAGGATATGCAAGAATGACTAGTACAATGCCATTAAGTGGCACTCAATATGCTGGAAATTACTTTCCCTTACCCTAGAATAAACTACAAATTTTCTGCTCCTTCCCATTCAAATTAATGCAGTAATGGTGAAATACTTAGTACATAAGGCAGGTGAACAGACTGGACTCTAATGAGAGCTTATTAAGATTCTCATTAATAGAATGCGTTAAAAGAGAGTAAGCAACCAAGAATGCATATTCGATAATAAGGTAACATTATACCTTGTTAAAAGAAGAAAAACACTTTCAGAATAAATATGCAATTGTAGTCAGGAAAATTCTAAAAAATGAAAGTAATAATGGAGTAAAGGAGAGGGGCTTGTTCTAGCAGATATTAAAACTCTATAAGTAAAATTGTATGGTAATAATGCAGGTAAAGGGAACAAGACAGAATCCAGAAACAGACCCAAATATATAGAGAAATTATTCAGTTAGTGGGGAAAAGAGTTGTTCCAGAAAAATATTGAAACAACTAGATAGCCATTTTAAGAAATAAAACTAGATCACTGTTTCACTTCATTTGCCAAAATAATCAAAGATTAAACTGAGTCATAAGATTTCTAAAAGAAAATGTGGGTGAATATTTTATAAACACAATGGCAAGACCTAAACATGATCTGAAAACCAGAATCAAAAAGGAAAAATAATGATAAGTTTTACAACATAAAAATTAAAATGTGAATGGCACTAAAAGCAAGGTTGAAAGACAAACCACAGACTAGAAAAATATATTTTCAACATATGTAATGGATAAAGAGTTAACATATCTACATAAAAAGAGCTCTTTTTTAAAAAAAAAAAAGACAAATGTTCTAGCAAATTAATCTGCAAAGGACATGATCTGACAATTTACACAGGAAGAAATATAAATAGCCAATAAACACATAAAAGGATATTCAACCTCAAAGAAATGCAAATTACATCAAGATAGATGTTTTGTCATTTATCAGATTGGCAAAGGTTAAAAGATTAACAAAACCTCAAGTTGGCAAGATCCACAAAGCAGACACTCTTTGTGCACTGTTGGTAGGAGTACACATTATTGCAACTTTTCTGGAGGGCAGTTTTGCAATAAGTATCAAAATCTTAAATGTGTATATCCTATTACCAAAATTTCTTTTCTAGGAACTTTCCTAAAGAAGAAATTGCAAAAAGTTGCAAAGATAAATAGAAATGTTCCCTGAAGCACTGTAAACCATTTAAATGCTCACCTAGTTATACAGCTACAATGTGGACTAGTTATACAATGAGAATATATTAACAACATATATTGGAATACTTATGCAGCCTTTAAAATCATTGTTGTGAAAACAATATATAAGTATAAAACTAGGGAAATGCATATATATTTGAGTTCAAAAAAGAAAAAAGTTAGCAGCTGTTCAAAAAGATGTAATTATATAGATTTGAATAATTAAAAAAAAACTCAGAATGTTTTCCACCTGGGTACGACTGGGGAGTGACATTAGTGGCTACAGGGACCAACTAATCCCACCAATATGTAAATTGTAAAAAAGAAGAAGAAGAAGGAGGAGGAGGAGGAGGAGGAGGAGGAGGAGGAGGAGGAGGAGGAGGACGAGGACGAGGAGGAGGAGGACGAGGAGGAGGAGGAGGAGGACGAGGAGGAGGAGGAGGAAAGAAAAAGAAGGTATACAGTTAAATTGTATGTGTATTGGAACAAAAATGTCTGGAAGAGTATTTACTAAAATGTTACCAATGTTTATCTTTGAGTAGTGGGATTTGGGAGAATCTACTTTTTTCTTTATATTTTTCAGTTTTTCAATTTCCTACAATGAAAATATTTTTATCATTAGAGAAAAAAAGATAAGCTATTATTTTCTTTAAATCCAGAGCCCAAAAAAGAAGCAGGGAATTCCAGGAGTGCCTATTGCAATGCAGGCAGGACAACACCAGAAACATCAGCAGCCTGTCATTAGATCATTCCAATTCTCTTTTGGGCCCCATTTAATCTACTCTCCACCTAATAAAGCAGGATCTGTGGAGAGAATTCAGGAGGTCTTTGAACTTAACTGGGGAAAATGATCTTGATTTTTCACTAACTTTTAACTGAAATTTAGCAATTCCTCTCATTAAAAATGCAGGCAGTGGTCCAGGGCAATATAATCAGTACCTGTGACTTCCCCACAATAGAAATAGCAAATAATTTCATATCATATGAGTTGTTCCAGATCTGTCAAAATAGTGTATGCTCTATTACTTTGTTATCAGAGTAGTTACACACCTACTGCTAGATCTTATTCAATCCTATATAATAAAAGGATAATATGCAAATCAAACGGAGGAATGACCAGTTGCTATGACATGCACTGACCACCAGGGGGAAGACACTCAATGAAGGAGCTGCCTCCTGGTGGTCAGTGCGCTCCCACAGGGGTAGCACCACTCAGCCAGAAGCCCTGATCTGGACTCATGGTTGGCGAGTGCAGCGGCCATGGTGGGAGCCTCTCCCAGCTCTGTGGCAGCACTAAGGATGTCCTACTACTGGCTTAGGCCTGCTCCAGTTGGACATCCCCCCAGGGCACCCGGACTGTGAGAGGGCACAGGCCAGGCTGAGGGACCCCCGAGTGCATGAATTTCATGCATCTGGCCTCTAGTGAGTTAATTAAAAAGCACATGTATGGCTAAATCATAAACTGGTTTTAATAATTTGATAGCTGGTATGGCTCAGTGGTTGAGCATTGACCTATGAACCAGGAAGTCAAAGTTCAATTCCAGGTCAGGGCACATGCCTGGATTGTGCTAGAGGCAGCCAATCAAGTATTCTCTCTCACCATTGATGTTTCTATCTCTCCTTCTCCCTTCCTTTCTGAAATCAATAAAAATATATTTTAAAATTAAAAATAATAATAATAGTTTGATAAGTATATTTCCATACAATTGTATTCATATCCTGGATATGGTGTTGCATATGACAGACAAAAATTCCTGCCTTTAAGGAGGATTATTCATATACAAGGGGGGAAAACAACTCTTTCATTCCCATCTGGCACACTGTCTGGGTGCTATTCCTTTATTATGTATGCCAAGTTTCTGCTTCAGAGCCTTTGCAATGGCTGATCTCTGTAGCTGGGATGCTCTATCCCCAGGTGATTGCATGACTCACTTCCTCATTTCCTTCAAGTCTTTACTGAAAGGATGTCTTTCAAATGAGGCCTTCCTTGGTTAACCTTTATAAAATGCCCCCCAAGGAAACTCCTATCCCCCTTCCTCACTTTATTTTCTCCCCTTAGCATTTATCAATTCTTAAAATACACGTACAAACATATACTTTATTTCTTTCTCTAATGTATAGCTTGTTTCCTACTCAACTATGAGCTCCATGAAGGCAGGATTTTTTGTCTGTCTGATACAAAACCATGTCCTCAGTGTCTAGCAACTAATCTGACACACAGTATGTTCTTAAAAATTATTTGGGAAATTAATTAATGAATTGATTAATTGTTGACAATTGTTAGGATTAGGGTTAGGGACAGCTAATAGCATTCCATGTCAAATTTAATATCTCTCTTGTTTACTGTTTTATTGGAAGAGAGAAAAAAATCAAAGCAAATGTGTTTTTGAAATTGTAGTCTCCACAGAGGAACAGTAGCTTATTTACCAGTCACTACAGAAGGGAGATATATGTCCCTTCATAAAAATAGTTTGCACCAAAGACAAGCTAGACATGTTCTAACACTCACGCAATGCACGCACGCACATTCACACATAATAAATTATTGGATCAAACTATATCATATTATAAATACAAAAAAAACTAAATGGAAAAATTGGCATGTGGCATAAAACTAATAAATGCACTAACCCAAACTGTAATAGAAGTGATGCTGCTTGGTAAGCTCACCCCAGACTTCGTATGGCCAATGATAAAAGTCAATGGACAGTATACAAGTGTATGAGGAAATGCAGATAATAAATCAACACATAGGCACTGCTAGACTTATACTGCTTCTGTAAATTAAAAATAAAAATCCAGAGAGCCCTAGCCAGTATTCTCAGTGGTTAGAACATTGGTTAGAAGGTTTTTTATTTATTTATTTTTATTTTTTGCTAATTCACTATTATTTTTATTTTTTTTATATATTTTTATTGTTGTTTTTTGTTGTTGTTGTTTTTTTGTTTTTTGTTTTTTTTTTGTGTGTGTGTGTGTGTGTGTTTTTACAGAGAGGAAGAGAGAGGGATAGAGAGTCAGAAACATAGATGAGAGAGAATCATCGACCAGCTGCCTCTTGCACACACCCCATTTGCACACCCCCCATGTACCGCAACCAAGGTACATGCCCTGACCAGAATAGAACCCGGGACCTTTCAGTCCGCAGGCCAACATTCTATCCACTGAGCCAAACCGGTTTCAACTTCACTATTATTATTATTATTTTTTTGCATATTAGCCTTTTATTATATATTATAAAAATTTACAGTTTTATTATATAGGAGGATGGTTTCAGACCTTTAAATTCTGAAAAGACCTAGAATGAATCCTAGGTAATAAAACCCATAATATTAATATTTGAAAAAGAGTCTGTGCATTTGGGAATATTTTATATTCTTAGTGTTTTACATAATTTAATTAGAATGAGATTCCACTATTCAAACTCTAATTTGAAATGTGAAATGGACTGACTTATATATGTATTTTAATTTGAAATCATACTCAATTTATGTACAATATTAGTAAGTGATTCCTGTTCAACATACTTTGTAAGTTTTAAGTCAGATATAAAGACAGTAAAGCAACAAGCAGACTGTCAAATTACAGCAGGCAGGGTAGGGAGATCTGGGGGAGATAAGAGATCAACTGAAGGACTTGTATACATGCATATAAGTACAACCAATGGACACAAAATTCTGGGAAGGGAGGGTATGTATGGGAGGGGGGGCAATGTTAAAATATGTACACAGATAATAATTTAATTTTTTTAAAAAAAGATACCTCAGAATAAGCCCTAAAAAAAAAAAAAAAAATAGGCCATATGTTGGAACAAATGCTACAGTAATTTCACCACATAAGTAAATATTACATATCTACAACTATAGTCTACATATTTAAATTCAAGAGTCACCCATTGTAAACATTGTTCAGTGAATGATTAGCATGTAATCACACTGCATTGCACTCAGTAATTGGTTCTGTTGTCTTGAGGAGTGACTTTTCTGCAGCAGTTTTAACACTTGCTGATGTTCCCACTTGCACTAAGTCACACCCAAGCCGTGTGCATTTGTTTACTCTTGGTAACTGGTGAATACAAGCATTAAAAAGACCCATTCCAAATAAATTTAAAATTACAGTAATACATATACAAAATTTTTCTGTGACATTAAACTTTTCATACATACTTAATTTTAATGACACACGTCTACATAAGTAAAAACAGGTAAACTAATCTGTCAATTTTTAACATATACATTTGGAAAAACTACTTTATTATTTAACAGATTTTCAGCTTTAATGGACACATCCTCGCCCAAATTAGTTCATTACATTAAGGATTTACTGTATCTGTAAGAGAGGTAATGGTAATAAATTCAGGGATTAACATGAGAAAGTGAGCAAACAAAGATGGGAGGAGATGATAAAAAGAGAGTGTATGTGGGAGGGAAAGAGTAAATTGGAGGATTCATGAGGTCAAAGAATTGTGGCAATGGGGTTACTTGAGCAAGTGAGCTTGGGGAAGCTTAGGATGTTGTGAAAAGAGAACTTGATGTTTGAATTAGTGATTTTAGATGTGAACATTCTGGCAAGATATGATTATGTAGCCAAGGTGTAATTCACTGAACCAAACCATAGAACCACTCTCTCCTTCACATATTATAACACTCACATCCACACACTTCTTTGCATCCCGTTGTTGGCACTGGGATTAATGGACTTCAAGAGTCTGACTGGAATCTACCTTTCCTCCCTTATTTTCCATCCCACCCCTTCCCAAGTCGTAGGCTCTAGGCAAACTGAATTATAAACTTTCCCATTGTCTTGCCTTTGTGCAAAAGGTTCCTTCTTTCTGAAATGTTCTCCTATTTTTGAAATTATACATTTTACCAATCATTTAGGCCTCAGCTTAAAAGTCTTGACCTCCATGAAAGACTTCCAGAACTCCCTCATAGGAATTCTCATAGTACTTCATGCATACCTCTCTTAGAACACATTACTTCCTACTTTGTGTCTTTGTATATATATGGGCCAATTTTATCTCAGACTCCTTGAGATTAAGATTAGACTAGAGGCCCGGTGCACAAAATTTGTGCATGGGGCAGGGGGTTGAGGGGTGTCCCTCAGCCCAGCCTGCACCCTCTCCAATCTGGGACCCTCAAGGGATGTCCCACTGCCCATTTAGGTCAGTCAGACATCCCTCTTACAATCCAGGACTGCTGGCTCCCATCTGCTCACCTGCCTGCCTTCCTGATTGCCCCTAACCACTTCTGCCTGCCAGCCTGATCATCCCCTAACCACTGACCTGCCAGCCTGATTGATGTTAACTGCTCCCCTGCCAGCCTGTTTGCCCCCAGCTTCCCTCCTCTGCTGGCCTGGTCACCCCTAACTGCCATCCCCTACAGACTTGATTGCCCCCAACTGCCCTGCCTTGCAGGCCTGGTTCCTCCCAACTGCCCTCCCCTGCTGGTCATCTTGTGATGGCCATTTTGTGTCCACATGGGGGCAGGATCTTTGACCACATGGGGACAGCCATCTCATGTGTTAGAGTGATAGTCAATCTGCATATTACTCTTTTATTAGATAGGATAGAGGCCTGGTGCATGGGTGGGGGACAGCTGGTTTACACTGAAGGATGTTCCAGATCAGGGTGGGGATTCCCTTGGAGCATGCAGTGGTCTGAGCAAGGGGCCTGTAGTGGTTTTCAGGCTGGCCACACCCCCTGGAGACCCAAATGGAGGCCCTGATATCTGTGATATATTTATCTTCCACAATTGAAACTTTGTAGCCTGGAGAGGAGGCCTAGGCTGCCCAGGGCAGGTGGAAAGCTTGGCTTCCTCCATTGCTGAGGGAAACCCTAGCCTGCTCTCTCCAGCTCTGTGGCTGCCACCATTTTTCTTGGGATTTATCTTCTATAATTGAAACGTTGTATCCTTGAGTGGAAGCCTGGGCCTGCCAGGGTGTGTGGAAAGCTTGGCTTCCTCCATTGTTGGGGAAACCCAAGCCTCCCTCCTGCTCTCTGTGGCGGCAGCCATCTTGGTTGGGGTTAATTTGCATACTCACTCTGATTGGCTGGTGGGCATGGCTGGTGGGTGTAGCAGTGATGGTTAATTTGCATATTACTTTTATTAGGTAGGATACAGCCTAAAGCGATTTTCTACTCCATCTTCAAGCATAGTGACCTACAGAAGTTATATACTATGTTAACTACCTATGTGTTTTCAACGTGTGGTACATGATTATTTTAGGTGGCTCACAGCCAAATGATTTTTAACAGCTGGATATTTCTTTTAATGTGTATTAAAAAATTGTTTTCCATTTATGATACTAATAAAATGTTTTCTCTTGAAAATTAGTGCACTTAAGCTAAAAAGAATCAAGATTGTTTTTTAATAGTACAGGAATTACACGAATAGAGAAGAATCCATGAAGGTTACAATTAACCGTTCTTAGGTTTGGCAAACACTGCACTGAATGAAAAAAATACTAGAGCCTGGCCAGAGTGGTTCAGTGTCTGAGCATCAACCTGTGAACCAGGAGGTCACAGGTTGCAGGCTCAATCCCCAGTGTGGGGTGTGCAGGAGGCAGTCGATCAATGATGCTTTTTCATCATTGATGTTTTTATCTCTCTCTCCCTTTCTCTCTAAAATCAATAAAAATACATTTTTTAAAAGACTAGAGAACCAAATCACAGAACTATTCCCTCTTTCACAAATGGGTTATTTGAATAGTAGTACCAGGGTTTATTCCATCTCTCTATTGACAATCTTCTTTAAAAATATACTAGTATTGCCCATCTTAAAACAAAAACAAACAAAAAACCTCTCTCAACTCCCTCCAGCTGTTGCCCTGAAATCCTCACCAAAGCCTATGTCTACTTCCTCACCCTCTACTCAGTCCACTGACTGAAACTGCTCTTGAAATGATCAATTACTTACTAATTGACAAAAACAATTAACACTTTTTGTCCTTATCTTATTTAACTTGGCTCTGCAGGCAGCATCGGACATTGTTGAGTGTTTCTAAAAAGTTAATTCCTCCCTACACTACCGTATCATATCTTCATTCATTCCTTCTCTACTTCGTGCCCTGAATCCTTCTCTATACTTTAAACATTCCCCCAATTTTTTTTATTATGATGATTATAAAAAGAATGAGCAAGTAGTTGTACTTGATTTAAAAAAATGAAAAAGTACAGAAGAGAAACCAGAGATTAACAGCCTACCCTGTTTCCCCGAAAATAAGACAGTGTCTTATATTAATTTTTTTCTCCCAAAGTTGCGCTAGGTCTTATTTTCAGGGGATGTCTTATCTTTCCATGCGCTAGGTCTTATTTTCGGAGGATGTCTTATTTTCGGGGAAACACGGTATCTATTTTTTCAGTAAGAAAAAAAAAAATGTGTGAATATATCCTCTTTTGTTCTTTCACGGGAATGTTCTGAACCTTGAGGTTTTGGTTCCATTTTGTTTCTAGTTAATAGTATGTCTTTAAGATCTTTCCATATGACCTCTTGGCACATATAAGCCTATTTAGTTAATGGTTGTATAAATATTCCAATGAATTAATGTATTGTAACTTATTTAACTAGTTCCTTACGGATGCCCATTAGGTAGCTTCCAAGTTTTATATAATTATGAATGTCAACGTAAATATCTTTATATTTATATTGTAAGATTTTTTATGAGTTGTCAGATCAAAAGTAATGTTTTTAATTCTTGCATCCCCAAATTACCCTCCACAAGTTACCAGAACATGTATTCCCCATCATGCAGAAGACTGCCTGTTTATACTCATTTTTGCTAATACCTAGTCAGTAAAACTTGTTTTCCCAGTCTGTAAAGAACTGAGACCTAATGGTTCTTTTTATTTGCATTTCTTGAATGTGTGAGGTTGAGTAGTTTTCTTATATTTGTTGATGATTCCTATTCTTTTTCTGAACACTATTTACATCCTTTACCCGTTCATTCTATAAGGTATTCATCTCTTATTGATTTGTAAGGTGCTCTTTGTATGTAAACTATAAATATAAGTTGTACTATAATTTTTTTCTTTTGATCTTGCCCCAGAGCAGTCTTTCGGCTCACACACAGTTATTACACACACATATGTCCTCTGAATTGATGACTCCTAAATCTAACTCTAGCCCAGACCTCTAGACCAGCTCCAAGTTCCAATGGATGATTATATATCCTCAATATGAAGTTAAACTCATGTATATTTATAAAGTCAGCATATCTAGAACTAAATTCATCTCTCTCCAAATATGCTCGTCCTCTTATGCTATCTTGGCTAATAACTTGATCACTAACTCAGAAATTTCTCCTGACAATCTTCTAAAGTAAATCATCCATTTCTTTCTTGCTGCCTTTATCCAACTGACAAAAAAAAAAAAAAAAAAAAAATCTGAAATTTTTACCCAAATGACTGCAATTCCCTCCTATTTGCTACTGGCAATGTCAAACAGTGGTTAAGGAGCACAAGCTGCAGACAAAACTGGGTTTGTATCCTGGCACTGACCACTCCAAGTTATGTGATCTAGCATATTTCTTACCTGTTCCCCTATCTATCTATAAAAGATAAGTATCTTATCTACTTCATGGGGTTATTGCAAGGACTAAATGAAATTGTATGTACAATATTTGACATAAAATAAATACTCAAGAAGTGGTAGCTATTATCTCACTGCTCTAACTTCTCCCATCCTCTTCCAACCCATCCTCGCTGCTGCCAGTCTAACAAATCCAACCATCCCCTCGGTTGGAATCCTTCGGTGACTCCTTCCTTCACTCCACACACACATCTTTTTAAATATATTTTTATTGATTTCAGAGAAAGGACCGGGAGAGAGATATATATCAATGATGAGAGAGAATAATTGATCAGCTACTTCCTGCACATCCCACACTGGGGATCGAGCCCACAACTTAGGCATGTGTCCTGACTGGGAATCAAACTGTGACCTCCTGGTTCATAGGTCAATGATCAACTATTGAGCCACACTGGCTGGGCCACATACACATCTTTTTAAGACCTCTGAATTCCTTGGTAAGGTATACAAAGCCATTCATATGGTCTGCCACTGTTCACCACAATCCCATACATGCTACCCCTCAGCCACATTAAGCTATGTCATATTCTTAAATTCATTATGTTTCTTCACACTTCCATGGTTTGGAGCATACTTTCCACTTACAGATAAGTCCTCCCCTCAGTCCACTTCATAAACACTGATTCAAGACTCAGTCAAGCATTATCCTTTATGCTTCTGCAGCACTCAGCACTTATCTCTGCCCTGGTACAAATCATACTGTTTTATATTTACCTGCTTGTCTCTCCCACTAGATTGTGAGTTCCCTGAGGGTAGGGATATTTTATTCATGCTTGTATCTCCAGCATCCAGTATGGGACCTAGTGTTTTATAGGAACATCACATGTTTGTTAAATAAATGACTAGTTCTTGGTCTAAGCATAGCTCTGACCTCACCTCTTTGTTCCCTTATTACCTGTGTAGCAATCAGTATCTATACATAACTAGTACACACAATCCTTTACCAACTACCCCCCATTGTCCACTTCTGTCCCAGAATTGCCAAACCCCCAGCCAAAATTTCTATTGCTCAGTCAAACACAGAAGTTTTGGATGATCCAACTAGAAGGGGCAGAACAGAAGACAGTGGTCTCAGTGTGGACCCTGACCAATGCCAGTGTTGAGATTAGAGTCTACCCCAAACCCCATAACCTAACGGTTAGTATAGCAAGGGAAGACATATCTAAAGAGTATTCCTTTTAGTGTAACTATACTGGATGACTGCTTACACCACCCTCCTCAAACCATGAGCCAACAAGAAGCACACACAGGCACAACAGATACTTTCGTAGTGATGGGAACAAAGTACACTTATCTGAAGCTCTCCACACTGAAAGTCAGGCTTCACATCATCTCTAGCAAGCAAAAAACAAGACAGTTTCTTTTTCTAGACTCTTTTAATATTTTTTACAAGCCAGTAAGCTGCTACAGGTGCAATTAAAAAGTAGACAACTTAAAAAAAGGAGATGAGAAACAGCAGACCTATTAATGTTCCCCCACCAATATCCCATTGCTAGCTCTCCATGTCCTCAGGAATTCTCTCCATTATTGTGTGGGGGACCACACAGCATTCAGGTACTGCTGAGATCAAAGTCTACAGATCGGGTTCTAGACTTGAGTGGGGGTTCATCACTCTTAATCTCTTCCAGGCTGTGCTGGATTCCATAGCCGAAATAGATCGCAAACCCTAGTGTGTAAAGGTAGCTGTGAGGTGAGGAAATAGTGACCTGTAAAGGCTTAATAGTTCTACTTAATAACAAGAGGAAAGGAATTGGGATAGGATACCCAAGAAGCCTACTCTTCCCAAGTGGATACTTACCAATCACCATCCAGACCCCAAATCGGGCCCAGGTGCCGGATGTCATCTGCATCATAAGGTAAACATTCACAAAGATGCTCATTAGTGGGAGGAGAGGCAAAGCAGGTACCTGAGAACAAAGCAAAATCTTTTTTTACCTGCTACAAGGTGACCTAGAAAGAGATCCCTAACCTACTCAAGCAGGAGAGAGAAAGCCCAACTGTGTATATCAGTACCCACTTATTTAGTGTACCTCATATGGAACTGTAAGAATTCTCAAATTTTAGGGAAATGGAACTGGAAATGAACTAAGGAGTGTCAAAGAAGTCTTTGGTCTGTCTAGGTAACTCCTATATCATTCCTTACTTGCCCAATTAAAGAATATCTATTAACCTTATTCAACTGCAAGGTATCTGGAGCCTATTTTCTTTCAAGTTGGGTTGGTAGAGGGGAAGAGAAAGGTCATTTACCTTAAAGTGAAGGGGAGCAGAGCTCTGTGGCTGTCTCCAGATGACCCCAGTGAACCCAGTAATGAGCATCAGGAGTAACACAACCACTGCAATCCACACTGGTTCTCCAGAAAGCAGTGGAATTGACCACTGGGCCAGCACCAGGCAAAGGACACTTAGGAGCACAGCTTGAAGAGTCAAGTTGAGAAACATCAAAACCAACTCTTTCTTGAGACCAACATGTTAAGACATTAGGTACCCCATTCCAAGGAGGGTCATCTCTCTAGTTCTTTCTCAGTCACCAAATGCCATATACTCTCCCCCCGCCCCCATATCATGCTAATCTCAGAGCCACCCCAGAGAAAAAATTCATTGCTCACCAAGTACTGAGGAACAAACATAGACAACTTGGCCAGAGAGTGGAGTGGGGGTGAGGTTGGATGGACAAAATAGTGCCTCTAAGGTCAGCTTTTCTATTTCAGGCATCGTCTCCTCCTGCAACTCCAGTTCATCTTCCTCAATCCTCATCTCCTGGCCAGGCTGATATCTGAGGCAAGAGTAAGAAGGCAACAATAACAACAACCCTTAAGTGTGTTTATGATCTTCTCTCAGGCAGCTTACCCTCCCTGGTCACCATGAAGGGCAGAAGCTCTTTTTGGCAGAGAGGGATATCCATATTCCTCAAGGATAGTCAGGATAATGAAGGCAAAGGGGGGAGGAGGAGCAGATCCTCACCATTCCCCCTCCAAGAATAAAAACCCAAATCTCAGCATGGGAATGGATTCTCACCTGAGGATGAGAACACAAATAGACACCAGGGAGTATGCAAGCAGGGTCCCAATTGACATGAGGTCCACAAGATCAGCAAGTTCAAAAAGTAATGCCATCAATGCTGCAAATGATGCGCAGAAAACAAAAAGTCAGAAAAGGGAAGAGCAAAGTTAAGGGAGCTGGTGAAACAACTAGGGAAAGGACAGAAATGATTTTTCACCTGCAATAATGCCTGAGACCACAGTGGCTACGATGGGGGTGCGTGTGCCACTGTGGATCCGGGCAAGGACACGAAAGAGCAAGCCATCCTCCGCCATTGCGTAGATCACCCGAGGCATGGGGAACATAGAGCCCAAGAGGCTGGAGAGAAGAATGTCCAGAGTGGCATAAGTTGATTATGATCTCTCTCCCCAAGCTTGTGAGGTTAAGGACTCTCCACATTCTCCTCAGACCTTATAAGGGGTCATCTGTGGTACTGAAAGCTATAACCTGAGACTCTGGTAGCAGAGGATAATAAATGTTTGACACTGACCTGGTAGAAAGAGCACATAGGGATCCAATAGCCACAACATAGCGGGCAGGGGCCCATCCAATATGGAGAAATGCCTCAGGCAAGGGACTCTCAGGGTGAAGCTGATAGTAAGGCATCATTAGCGTGAGTGCCGAAGAAACACCAAAATACGCCAAAAAGCAGACGAACAGTGAAACCACAATGCCCACGGGAATGGAACGCTGAGGATTCTGGGCCTCTTCCCCTGCAGGAAGGGGCACGCTGTTCTGAATCAGGAAAGCAGACTCACTCCTCTACCTCCCCCAGTATGCATGCAGCCTGAGCACACACTGTGCCCATGCCCCAGACAGGACAGAATGAAACGGTCATGTTACCAGTGGTAGCAATACAGTCGAAACCAACAAATGCGTAGAAACAGGTAGCTGCTCCACGGAGAATCCCCTCAAAGCCAAAGGGCACAAATCCTCCAGAGCCCAGAGGGCCCAACCTAAAATAGAAGAAGGGATGAAAAAGGTAAGGGTGTGTCCAGCCAACTCCATACCTTTTCTCTAATGCCACACTACTTAGGTCTTCAAAGCCTAGGCTCCCATTCCTCCCTACTGCCAACCCAGAAGCCCTCAACATGGATGCCTCCTACTCCTCATCATGTTCCCAGCTCTGCATCTGCTGACGGTGAACTCTCCTAACCTCTGAGTATCATTGAGTCCTTCCATGGTCAGTTTGTAGTCCTCTTCTGTGAGCTTCCAGTTGTGTACATCCCCCTTAATGAAGCCAGAGATGATGACAAAACCGAGAACCAAAAGGTTCACCACTGTGAACACTTTGGTAACCAAGGCTGACTCACTAGCCCCAACAGCCAGCAATCCTGTGGAAAAGAGGCATTCAGAACTCTAAGCAAGAAAGTCTTCAGTCCAAGCTTGTCCCCACCTCTATATGCAGACTGCTCTTTCCCAACTAATCTTCTTTTTCACCATTACCACCTCCCCCAAGCCCTTCTCAGGCCTAGTCCCTCCCCTACCCCCATCATTATCCCAGTCCCTTGCCCTCACCAGTGAGCAACAACACAAGGCCCAAAGCAAAGAAATCCGGATATTCTGCAAGAACATGGGGAATATGCAGTGAGATGCTCTTTTGCAGGGTCTGAGAGATGTGGTTCCCAATCAGATTGTCAAAAGCTGAGCTCCAGGCCCGGGCCACACTGGCTGTACCTGGTAGAGCAGAGGGAGAAACGTGGGGTCAAGACTCCTCCCATCTCTCCTCCCTCCCCCAAAGTAGTCCCACAAGAATCCCTCTGATTTTCACCTAGACTTACTTTTTAAAAACCAAAACTAGTCAACTTAAAGAAAACCAGGATAAAGGTAAGCAGAATGAACAATTTCTCCACACCTTGAAGCCTTCCAGCCTGCCACCAGACACACACATTTAGGGATATTGAAGTCCTGTGAATGACTTCAACATTCTATCCAGATTTCCTGGCTCAAAAGCCCCTTTATTGGCTGTGCAATTTCCTCCCTGTCCCAACATCTCACCAATGACATAGGAGAGGATGAGGTTCCAGCCAGTGGTGAAGGCCCAGAGTTCACCCACAGTGACGTAGCTGTAGAGATATGCAGAACCAGATCGGGGAACCCGGGCACCAAACTCTGCATAGCACAGTCCGGCCAACACAGAAGATAGAGCGGCCACCAAAAAGCAGATCACAATGGATGGTCCCGCTTTATCTTTGGCCACCTCCCCAGCCAGGACATACACGCCTGCACCCAATGTGCTGCCCACACCCAGGGCCACTAAATCCAGAGTGCTCAGGCATCTGGCAAGGCGAGTCTCAGCCATGCCTGGCTCCAGTATACGTCTGCGTGCCAGCTTATGACCAAATCTGCGAAGTTTCTGCAACGACATTCTAGCTGGCATTGAAGAGGTTACTAGGACCTGGTGAAAAAAACAAGACAAAAGCTCTTCAGTAGGGCTCATAATCCCTAAACTCTAGGAATGAATTACAATACCCACTGCACCAAGCACAGGTGCTACTGGGGAGGGAGAGGGGGATGGGCAGGAGACTATTGAAGAAACAAAGGCAAGTCACATTTCTTCTAACCTCAGTTTCTTCCCACACAGATAATAACAATACCCCACGGGTTTGAGGAAGGACAAATTTCAGAAAAGGCATATGAAAATCCCCTATAGTAAGTACATGGCCTGGCAGGGAAACTATGGGATTGATCCTAGACTTCAACCCAGGAACCATGGGGCCTAATATGTCTGCTTCCTTAGGAATCAAACAGAACTCGTCTCAGGAGGGGCCAGCAAATTGGGGATGGAGCCCAATATCCACATTCCTTTTCAGTACCCGCCCCCCCCCCCCAGGGCCACTCAATAGGTGTGGTTCCTACATCACAGGGAGAGGTGGGGGGAAGCAACCTGGGCTGCAGATCCAAAGTGAGCAGAGCTTCAATTCCACCTCTCTTCAGCAAGCCTACACCGCAGAATTGCGTGGCCGTGGATCAGGGGAGTAAGCAAATGTTAATGTTCCCCCATTTCCTCCCGCCCCGCTAAGCTGACCAGCAAGCATCAACAGCGAGGCGGGGCTTCGACATCTAAACAGACTTGAAGATGCGACCCAAGAGGAGCCCCTGAGCAACCCAAAATTGCTTACACCGGAGAGAAGGGGCTCCGCACTAGGCTCCCCTACTCAGCTCCCAAATTCTTATGCCCCCATCTAGAAACCGTCTGGCGCTGAGATAGAAAAAAAAAAAAATAGCTCCCGGGGCCGGGGTCTCGCCAGCAACAGGTCACAGCTGCAGTGATGCAACTGCAAACCATGGTTGCCAGAGAATCCTAGGCATGCCTAGACCCTCGCCATCCCCCTCCGACACACGTGCTGGCCCCCAAGGCTTACCAGGGAGCAGTTAGTCTTGATTCGGCTTCAGCTAAGCCGAGTTGGCTTGGGGGTGCCTAGTTCTTATGCTCAGGCTTCGAAGCTGCTGCTGGGGGTCCTTGCGCGCCAAGCTCCCCTTATATATCCCACAGAGGCGGAGCCGGTAACGTCATGGAATCCCGCCCCTAGTCCTCCTCCCTACACAAAACACATACACACAGGCGCGCGCGCGCGCTCGCGCGTGTACACACACACACACACACACACACACACACACACACACACACACACCTCAGCTTTGCAGAAGGGATTGCGTTGGGGCCTGAGACAGTTTCCTACTTGAAGCTACAAGACCAGTGAGGCAAGGAGCGAGAAAGGGGGAGGGCAGCCTTTCCTACTCACCTTCCTCTAAGCTGGATAATGAGAGAATTCCTGGCCAGAGACCCCCTGGGATTTTTTACCTTTGTGCCTTAATAGTCGGAATATGTGCTTGGCGGAGTGGGGGAGGGGTGAGAAGTGGGGAGAAACAACACCTGAGTCTCCGGCTCCCTCTCCCTCAGTCTTCCTTAGCTTCCCTTTGTACATGAGGTTCCCGCACACACGTCTGAAATCTTTCCCAAGGACCACACTAAATTATGGTCTGCCATCTGACACCGACCCCTCAGCTCTCACCCTCCAACTGTGGGTGTTTCTTTTTTAATTTATTTTTTATTAATTATAGTTGACATACAATATGTTTCTAATGCAGTCAACAACAACAACAAAAATGGAAGATGATTTCAACCACCACCTGTGCACATAATTAACCCCATCTAGATTTCCAGGCTCCATTCTCGCCATAGTGTATCTCCAACTAACAATAAATGTTAAACTCTTAAGTATGAAATTCTGACAATATTGAAATATTGGAAGAGAGATCTCATTTAATTCCTTTTTACTGATGAGTAAACTGAGGTTCAGAGGCATGACTTGCTTCACATCACACCATAAATATTTGTTCACTGCATCACTGATAAAACCTGGCCTGTTGGACTTCAATGCCTGCCTCCCATTGGTACTATATATCTCATTAAAATGTAGAAGAAGAGGAGGTGTGGTCTCAAGCAAAGCCAAACCTGCCAAAGCACCAGCATGGATACATGCCCATTTAGGCTAGGTCTGGGGTCGGCAAACTGCAGCTTGCGAGTCACATTCAGCTCTTTGGCCCCTTGAGTGTGGCTCTTCCACAAAATGCCACAGCCTGGGCGAGTCTATTTTGAAGAAGTGGCAGAAGATGTTTAAGTTTTAAAAATTTGGCTCTCAAAAGAAATTTCAATCGTTGTACGTTGACATTTGGCTCTGTTGACTAATGAGTTTGCCTACCACTGGGCTAGGTGTTCCTGGAAAATAGAAGAGGACTGAAGAATCAAAAAATGATCGATCACACCTGGTGTCAAACCCATAATTCCCTTCAGCCCAACCAGTTAATGGTCTTAATGGAGCAACAAGGGTTGTGAAGGAGTGCTTCTCCCCCAGCAAAATATCTCAGGAGTAAGGAAGGACCCAAATATCCTTATTTCCTTTAAAATATTCATTATGCCGAAACCGGTTTGGCTCAGTGGTAGAGCGTCGGTCTGCGGACTGAAGGGTCCGGGATGGATTCTGGTCAAGGGCATGTACCTTGGTTGCGGGCACATCCCCAGTAGGGGATGTGCAAGAGGCAGCTGGTCGATGTTTCTCTCTCATCGATGTTTCTAGTTCTCTATCTCTCTCCCTTCCTCTCTGTAAAAAATCAATAAAATATATTTAAAAATAATAATAATAAAATAAAATATTCATTGTATGTCACACATGAAACCTACCCAAAATCTGAATCGTTTTTTAAGGAATTGGTATTTTCAACGAGCTACATTTTTGTCATTCCTTAAATATTTATTGAGAACTGACTATGTGTATAGTGAAGCAATGAAGAGACAACAATGGAAGCATAAAATAAAAACTTTGCCCTGCTAGTCTTAAAAATCTAGGTAGGGCAACACAACACACGCGGTATAATTGAAAATAACATTTCATAGTGGTTAGGAGTGCAGTCTTTGGAGTTAGACCTAAGTTAAATTTCCAGCTCAACTGTGGCCTGGAACAAACTTTATAACTTCTCTGAGCCTCATTTTCTGGAAATAATATTATGTTTCACACGATTCTTGTTCTGCTTAGATAAGATTATAAAATCAAAATGTCCTGCCTGGCACATAGAAGTATTCAATAAAAAACTATTCATGAAGCATCCACAGGCAGCAAAATCTCAGACGTATGCCAAAAGAACTTCTTCACTGATACTGCCCCTAGGGCAATGGAAGCTAAAGAGAAAATAAACAAATGGGACTACTTCAAAATAAAAAGCTTTTTTACGGCAAAAGAAACCATCAACAAAACAACAAGAAAGCCCACGGTGTGGGAGAACATATTTGCAAATAATACCACTGATAAAGGTTTAATCTCCAACATTTACAGACAGCTTATACAACTAAATAAAAGGAAGATGAATGATCCAATTAAAAAATGGGCAATGGACCTAAATAGAATATTTTCAAAAGAAGACAGAAGGAAGGCCAAAAGGCACATGAAAACATGCTCAAAGTCACTAATTGTCCGAGAGATGCAAATCAAAACAACAATGCGGTACCATCTCACACCTGTCAGAATGGCCAACATCAACAAATCAACAAACGACAAGTGTTGGCGGGGTTGCGGAGAAAAAGGAACCCTCGTGCACTGCTGGTGGGAATGCAGACTGGTGCAACCACTGTGGAGAACAGTGTGGAGTTTCCTCAAAAAACTGAAAATGGAACTCCCATTTGACCCAGTAATCCCACTTCTAGGAATATATCCCAAGAAACTAGAAACACCAATCAGAAAGGATATTTGCACCCCTATGTTCATAGCAGCACAATCTACAATAACCAGAATTTGGAAACAGCCTAGGTGCCCGTCAGCAGATGATTGGATCCAAAAACTATGGTACATCTAAACAATGGAATACTATGCTGCCATAAAAAAGAAGGAATTCTCATCATTTGCAGCAACCTGGATGGAATTGGAGAGCATCATGCTGAGTGAAATAAGCCAATCAATGAAGGAGAAACACCACATGACCTCACTCATTGGTGGATGATAAAGATCATTATAAACTGATGAACCAAGAGACAGATATAGAGAAAGTAAAGCAACAGGCAGACTGTCAAATTACAGTGGGGAGGGGAGGAAGATCTGGGGAAGATAATAGTTCAACCGATGGACTTGTATACATGCATATAAGTACAACCAATGGACATAAAACTCTGGGGAGGGAGGGGATGTGTGGGAGGGAGGGAGGGGGGCAAAAAAAATCAATAAAATATGTAAAAAATAAAATAAAAAATAAATTTAAAAAACTATTCATATTCAGAATAATGTATTTGTATATGATAATGGTGTAGTTGCTTAGAGTAGGTGATTGACTCGATTATGAGATTAATTGACAAGTTAGTGTTGTAAATATTCAGAGAAAGAAGTCATCAGTACAGACTGGAAAATATGAAGAAGCCCTCTTAGTTTGTAAGAGGTTGATGAAGGAGGTTGGCAGAGACTTAAGCTAAGCCATGAAAGGTGGGTGAGCTCTGGACCCACAAAAGGTATAAAGTCAGGGGCCCATGTACAGACTAGCCTAGCAACTGCAGTGTTTGTTATGTAAGAGAGGAAGATAAGGTTGGATAATGAATGACTCCCTCTTGGAGTAATGGGTGTCATAAATTTATTACCTTATATGTAAACAATAATTCTTATCATTAGTCATAAACTCACACCAGTCAAGACTAGCAGTGGATTTAACAGACACTCAGTTATTCAATAAAAACTTAGTCAATTAATTAGAAGCATGAAGCATGAGAAGGTACCCTCCAATTCTAGCATTCCAATTTTTTTTGACAACTGTTCTTATTCACCTATCCATCTTTTTCATGCATTTGTAGATAGCATTCAACCATATTTCCTTCCTCGGCTTTCATTTTTCCAGAAGTTCCATCATGTCCTCATCATTATGGACTTTCTCCAATTTCAATACCTCTTTTAGTTCAATGAATGGCCAGATGGAAGATATTGAATTTTTTGTTTGTTTTTATTATAAAACAATGTAATAATAATAATGCAAACTGCATAAAAATCACCCAGAATTTCTAACAAACCAACAATTTGTGTTTTTGCATGCTTTGTTATGGTCTTTGTCTCTCTCTCTCTCTCTCTCTCTCTCTCTCTATATATATATATATATATATATATATATATATATATATATATATATTTGCCCACCCCTGTGTATATATATACACAGGGGTGGGCAAATATAGATTTATAGTTATAATGAAAATTAATTATTATAATAATACAAAATAAACTCTGTTTCACATACTCACAATTGCAAACCTACTTTACCCAGCCCTGTATATCAAATATTAAATTATCACACAATTGTGCAGTCTCCTTTTTTCCATCATGATCAAATGTTACTTTCAAATTATTACTAGAATTTATTAAAGATAAAAATGTTTGTTCAGTTTAAAAACACAAATACTTATTTAATCATTCTGAAAAAAAAATAAAATCAGTAGAACAAATGTGTATAAATAATCAAAATATAAAAAGAATTCATAAGTTCATAGTGACACTTTTAAAAGGCAGGGGGAAGTGCTTCTTTATAGAAGAATACCAGCTAATAAGTCTACAAGAAATGCTATAGTTAGAAAAATCACCATTTTGCAATTACCAAAGTAATAACTGATTCAGACAAGGATAATCAATGAATAAAGTGTTGGGAAACAGGATATTCACATAATCTCAAATTATTCCTCCTCCCCCCAGATTGCATATGAAAGGCACTTGTATTAGTTTTCAATTTCTACCATAACAAATTACTACAAACTTATGGGCTCAAAACAACATAAAAATATTAGTCCACAGTTTATGTAGGTCAGAAGTCTGGCACTGCATGGCTAGATTCTTTGCTCAGGGTTTCATGGGGATAAAATAAAAGTATCTGCATTTCTTTTTAGATGCTCTGGAGGAGAATCCCCTTTCAAGCTCATTCAAGTTGGCAGAATTTAGTTCCATGCACTTGTAGAACTCAGGTCCCCATTTCCTTAATATGTGGTTTTCGCCATTACCAAGCCATAGTACATCATATCCTTCTCCTGCTTTGAATCTCTCTGACTCCCTCTCTTTACAAAATAGACTTTTATTGATTTCAGAGAGGAAGGGAAAGGAAGACATAGAAACATCAATGATGAGAGAGAATTACTGGTCAGCTGCCTCCTGCATGCTCCACACTAGGGATCGAGCCCACAACCCAGGCATGTGCCCTGACCAGGAATCAAACCGTGACCTCTTGCTTTTGTTAATCATCACCCAAGGATATTTTTCCATTGATTTTTAGGGAGAGAGGAAGAGAGAGGGAAAGACAGAGAGAAACATCGATGTGAGAGAAACACATCAATTGGTTGCCTCCCAGAGGAGCCCTGACCAGGGCCTGGGACCAAGGAGGAACCTGCAACCAAGGTACATGCCCTTGACCTGAATGGAACCTGGGACCCTTTGGCCTGCAGGCCAATGGTCTATCCACTGAGCCAGACCGGCTAGGGTGAACCTTGACCTCTTGGTTCATAAGTAGATGCTCAATCACTCAGGTGTCTACATTGTACTCACTGAGATAATCCAAGACAATCTCCCTTTTATCAGAATTGGTAACCTTAATTATCTCTGCAAAGTCCTTTTTGCCATGTAATGTTACACATTCGGGAGAGAAAGTCATGGGACCAAAATTCTACTTACAGCAGAACCTTTACAGTGAAGAGATATGAGGGGATCCACCTTAACCAAATGATCAAATTTAGCATCAGCTGAAACCGGTTTGGCTCAGTGGTAGAGCGTCGGTCTGCGGACTGAAAGGTCCCGGGTTCGATTCCGGTCAAGGGCATGTACCTTGGTTGTGGGCACATCCCCAGTAGGGGGTGTGCAAGAGGCAGCTAATCGATGATTCTCTCTCATCAATGTTTCTAACTCTCTATTCCTCTCTCTTCCTCTCTGTACAAAATCAATAAAAATATATATTTTTTTAAAAATTTAGCATCACAGATATTGGGACAAACTGAAATTATCTGCTCTACATGTGATGTGATGTGATGTGATGTGATGTGATGTGATGTGATGTGAAGTACATGTCATCCTGAGAAATTTTTTTAAGTTTTTTATCTAAACCTAGTCATTAAGAAATGATCAGAAATACAGAGAGGATCCAAGATGGCTGCTCGGGTAGACACCTAACCGCAGCAGCACACAATAATTTCAATGGAATACAACTAAAATGTAGAGTGGACATCGCCCAGAGCTACAGGTAGTCGACTGACTGAAAATTCTACAACAAGAAGGAAAGAGAAAACCAGAAGGAAAATCAGAGGAGCTGAAAAAAGCCTAAGGTACGGAGACATGCTGCGCGCCGCGGAGAGGTCGCAGCCGGAGAGGAGGAGAAGGCTGGGGGCCTGCCTGGCGTTCCCTAGCAGGAAGGAAATAAAACCCCCGGCCTGGGCTGAACCCCCGAACCAGCAGCGCTGAGCCCCAGTTATGGGCCAGACCCTGGGGACCCAGGCTCGGGCAGAGGAAGACGGGGCTGTGAGGCGGAATCCCAGGGGAGCGGCGAAAAGCAGGGCCCCCGGAGTCGAACACACTGCGCGCAGAGGACAGAATGTTGACTCTGATGCTGTATTGCCCTGGCGGGAAGAAACAAAATCTCCGGCGGTGCTGAGCCCCACTCCCGACTGCCCTGAACTCCAGTTCTGGGCCAGTCTCAAGCAGAGGGAGACGGGGTTGTGAGGTGGAGTCCTGGGAGAGCAGCGAAAGGCCGAGCCCTCAGAGTCGCGCACATTGCTTGCAAGGGAAGGAATGTTGACTCTGATGCGGGATTGCCCTGGAGGGAAGAAGACAGGACCCCAGCCGTGTTGGGCCCCAGTTTTGACTGCTCTGAACCCCAGTCCTAGGCCAGACCCTGGGGACCCAGGCTCAGGCAGGGGGAGACGGGGCTGTGAGGCGGAATCCCAGGGGAGCGGCGAAAAGCGGAGCCCCCAGAGTCGCACACACTGCACGCAGAAGACAGAATGTTGACTCTGATGCTGTATTGCCCTGGCAGGAAGAAACAAAATCTCCGGCGGTGCTGAGCCCCACTCCCGACTGCCCTGAACTCCAGTTCTAGGCCAATCCCTGGGGACCCAGGTTCAAGCAGAGGGAGACGGGGCTGTGAGGTGGAGTCCTGGGGGAGCAGCAAAAACCAGAGCCCCCAGAGTCTCGCACATTGCGCGCAGAGGACAGTCTGTTGACTCTGATGCTAGACTCCCCTAGCAGGAAGGAGAAAAAAGCTCCAGACTGGAGGAACGCGATGAGGAGCAGGAGCCCCTGCTGGACACCGGCCAGCTGGGCACCAGCAAGGAGCCGGGCGACGGGGCCCCCGGTGGGGGGGTGCCCCGAGCCTTCGACCGCTGAGCGCGGGCAACGGAGCCAAGGCCAGTGGCTGCTTCCTGGGCGGCGCCGACCCCGGCAACAGGCTGAAGCAGCGCTGGAGCCTGCAGAGAACAAAGGGGTGCCACAGGCCAACCTGCTGAGCTCCCAAGACAAGGAGGAAGAAACCAAAGAAGCTCTCAATGTGAAGAAATCAAGTGAGAGCAAAAGATAGGAAAATTACTTAAGAAAGAATACAAAGAAGATCTTGAAAAATCAAAGACTAAGTCAGAACTCAACTCAGCAGCCAACAGTGCAACATAAATGCGTTTTGTTGTTTTTTTTTTTTAAAAAAAGGACAGAATGTTGGAACAGCGGCGGCCAGGCCTACAGTGGCCAGGCACAAGGCAGTGGCAGCTGGGCCCGGAGCAGCAGTGGCCAGGCCCCAGAGCAGCAGCAGCCAGAACAAGAGAGTCAACGGCCAGCACTGGAGCAGCCAGACCTGGGGCAGTGGCAGCCAGGCCTGAGGCGGAGGTGGCCAAGCCCAGGGTGGCCAGTCCAGGAACACCCAGACCTGGAGTGGCCGGACCTGGAGAAGCCGGGCCCAAAGCAGCCGTGTCTGGAGCAGGCAGGCCCAGAACAGCAGTAGCCAAGCCTGGAGCATCCAGGCTGGGAGCGGCCAGGCTCGGAGCGGCCGGGCCCGGGGCAGCCGGGCCCAGAGCAGCCGGGTCGGGTGCGTCCAGGCCTGGAGCAGCGGCTGCCAGCTGAGAGCGGCCAGGCCCGGAGCAGCTGGGTCTGGTGCGGCCAGGCCCAGAGCAGCGGCTGCCAGGCTGGGAGCGGCCAGGCCCAGAGCAGCGGCTGCCAGGCTAGGAGCGGCCAGGCCCGAAGCAGCAGCTGCCAGGCTGGGAGCAGCCGGGTCTGGTGCGGCCAGGCCCGGGGCAGCAGCTGCCAGGCTGGGAGCGGCCAGGCCCGGAGCGGCCAGGCCCGGAGCGGTCGGGCCCGGAGCGGTCGGGCCCGGAGCGGCCGGGCCCGGAGCGGCCGGGCCCGGAGCGGTCGGGCCCGGAGCAGCCGGGTAGGGTGGGGCCAGGCCCATAGCAGCAGCAGCCAAATCCAGAGCAACTAGGTCGGGAGCAGCAGTGGCCAGACCCGGAGCAGCTGGTTGTGGAACAAACCAGAGCAACAGAGGCCAGGCCAGGAGCAGCCAGGCCCAGAACAGCTCGCTCCTTGCCTGTCCCCGCCCCAAGGCTGCCTCTCAGACATGACTGGAAACTTTTGCAGGAACTTGAGGGTCTGCTGAATCAAGTGATGAAGGCTTAGATCTGGATGTGTTGAGTTAGTATAGTGCTGGGGTGTTGATCTGTGAGTGCCTTGGGTGGGGCCTGGATGAGGTTGTTTGAAATGTCTTTTGTGTGAAGTGTATCATTGGGCATGTGGAGGTATTATTGATAGGATAAAATGCTAAGTAACTGATTTACTATGTGAAAAGAGATTTACTATCGGGGAAAGGGAGGGAGGAAGAGACTGAACATAAACTGTGCACCTATGGATGAGGACAATGGGGGATGGGGGGGGTGGAGGGTGGGGTGGGAACCTGGTGGAGGGGGGAAGAAATGAGGAACCTTTGTAATAATATGAACAATAAAGATTGATTTTAAAAAAAAGAAGAAAAAGAAATGATCAGAAATATCCATATTCTGCAAAAGACAACTAGCCAGAACTCTGCAAATGTCTTGAAAGACAAAAGGGGAAAAAAGTAGGGACACAAGAACAGGCATATAAACCAATGAATCAGAACAGAGATCCCAGAAATTGACCCACACCATTATAGTCAATTAATATTTGACAAAGGAGTAAGGACATAACAATGTAGTAAGACAGCATCTTGAACAAATGCTGTTGGGAAAACTGGATAGACACATGCAGAAAGGAGGAAACTCGATCACCAACTTACACCATACACAAGAATAAACTCAAAATGGGTAAAAGACTTAAATGTAATGAATGAAACCATAAAAATCTTAGAGGAGAACATGGGCAGTAAAATCACAGACATCTCTTATAAAGGTATGTTTACGTATACATCTCCCAGGGCAGTGGTCAGCAAACCCATTAGTCAACAGAGCCAAATATCAACAGTACAAGGATTGAAATTTCTTTTGAGAGCCAAATTTTTTAAACTTAAACTACCGTGTTTCCCCGAAAATAAAACATCCTCCGAAAAATAAGACCTACTTACAGGTTTCCTTCTGAGTGAAATATAAGGCATCCCCCCTAGGCTCTGTCTCAGAATGAAAATTAATTTACCGTAAACATAATTTACCACTAGGGGTGCCTCAAGTGGTGTCTAGCAACCAGTGAAGTTACGCTGAGTCCTGACATCACTGCTGTGTGGAGGCGGAGCGGAGGTCAGAGTGAGCTGTGATCGTGGGGCGGGAGTAGGAGACTTTTGCAGATGCTTGTAGAACAGGAGGATTAGAGCAGATGGGATGCGGCGAAGGTGGTGAGTGCTGGTCTGTCTCTGGTGACACTACCTCGTGGCCGCCCTCATGATGACTGAAGGTTCTCAGTCAGTGGCAGACCCTGCTCCAGCCCAGATCCAGGCCCCAGCAAGCCCAGTGACAATCCCCAGGCAGGCCCCAGAGGGTAAATGTCTGATAAAGGGGTAGGGGGGATGTCTGGTGAAGGTGTTCAGTGGCACAAGGGTGGGGGGAGGGGAATCACTTAAAATGACACAGGAGGATCAGAGGGGGCAATCAAAATGACACAGGAGGATCAAAAGGGGTTACTAAAATGGTAATCCCCCCTCTGATTCTCCTGTGCCATTTTGATTCCCCCCTCTGATCCCCTCTGTGTCATTTTAAGTGATCCCCCTCTCCCCACCTTGACACCCCAATTCCTTTTTTTTATCCCTAGAAATGAGTGCAAAAAGAAAAAGCTACTCCATGGAGTACAAGAAAGGAATCGTGGAAGACTCTTGGGGCCAAAATCTTACTGCTTTCGGCAAAGAGAAGATGTTGAGTATCCGATTGGTCCGAAAATGGCGAGCAGAGTATGGTAACCTCATTGAACAAGTGGACAGGGAAATGCTAAAAAATGCAAGTGTGGATCAGGTCGGCAACCATTCTTTTCTGAGCTGGAAGACCTGATCTGTGAATGGGTTGTTGACAGGAGAGCACAGGCTTTGGTTGTGAATAGGGCTCAGATTCAAGAATTTGCCCTTGCAATGGCACCACAGTTTGACATAGCCCCCGAAGACTTCACAGCATCACAACACTGGCTGGATAATTTCCTTCAGCGAAGTGAACTGTCTTTAAGAAGATCTACCAGTACAACATTGTTTAGGTTGGAAGATACTCAAATTATTAAGCGAGCACTTGCATTCAAGTCCTTTATTGATGATGCTGACTTCTCTAAATACAATCTTTCCAACATGATTGCTATGGATGAAACTGCAGTGTTTATGGGCCAATCATCTCAAACAACAATTGAACAGCGGGGTGCCTCCTTAGTGTACATTCCCTCCACTGCTTACGAAAGTGCACGTGTTTCCTGTATTTTGGCAATTCGTCTGGATGGCACTAAAATCCCACCTTTAATCATTTCTAAGGGCAAGAAGGAAAAGATTGAACGTGTTTTGGACGTTTTTATTCTTGAAACTGAAAAAGCCTGTGCCACACAAGCAGTTAAAAGGAAGTGGGTCGATTTAATGCTGCCGCTTGTTATGCGAGGGAGCCAAAGAGGTCCGCTAGTCTGGGGTGCAGCCAGCACTCATGACATGAAGACATTTCTTCACGAAAGAAAAATAGATCAGATAATGATTCCCGGAGGACTGACGGCCTATCTCCAGACTCTTGATATTGCAATAAACAAGCCATTCAAAGACAATTTGCGCATGGAAATTAATGACTACATTGAAAATAGAATGAAGAGAAATCAGCGTGGAAACTTTGTGAAACCTAAACTGCAAGAAGTTGTGACTTGGGTGAAGAATTCATGGGAGAAAATCACTGACAGTTGCATTGCAAATGCACTGCGAGCAGACTACCTTAACAAGAAGTACTCATTCAAAGTCAGTGCTATTGCTAGACATGAGAGATTTGGTCCACTGATTCTGAAAGAAATGGAGTCACAAGAAATTCACCAGGAAATTCAGGAATTAGATTATGATGACATGGTTGTCATTGAATAAATGAGTAAATTCTTGATACTGTAGGATTCACAGTTTGTCTGGTTTGTGTTGACAACTACCATACTACCGTACCATATACAGGTAATAAATTTCCTTTATTTTCATTTAATAATAAATGTGTACCGTATTCTTCTTCATGGAAAAATAAGACATCCCCTGAAAATAAGACCTAGCGCATCTTTGGGAGCAAAAATTAATATAAGACAATGTCTTATTTTCGGGGAAACAGGGTATATAGGTAGGTACATTATTATTAACTTAATTAGGGTACATGGTATTTTTGGAAAAGCAACACTAAAGGACCAAAGAGCTGCATGTGGCTCGCAAGCCGAGGTTTGCCACCCACTGTCCTAGGGCAAAGGAAACTAAGAAGGAAATAAACAAATGGAACTACATCAAAATAAAAAGCTTCTGCACAGCAAAAGAAACCATCAACAAAATGAAAAAGGAACCCACTGCATGGGAGAACATATTTGCCAATAATATATCTAATATAGGGTTAATATCCAAAATATATAAAGTATTCATACAACTCAACAAAAGGAAGACAAACAATGCATTTAAAAAATGTGTAGACCTGAATAGACATTTCTTTAAGGAGGATACACAAATGGCCAAGAGACATATGAAAAAAAATACTCAGTCACTAATCATCAGGGACATGCATATTAAAATCACAATGAGACATCACCTCACACCTGTCAAAATGGCTATCATCAAAAAATCAGTAAACAACAAATGCTGGTGAGTATGTGGAGAAAAAAGAACACTAGTTTCACTGCTGGTGGGAATGCAAACTGGTGCAGCTACTATGGAAAACAGTATGGAGTTCCCTAAAACAATTAAAAATGGAATTTCTGTTTGACTCAGCAATTCCACTTCTGGGAATATATCCTAAAACCCCAAAAACACCAATTAGAAAGAATATATATACCCCCTATGTTCATAGCAGCATTATTTACAATAGCTAAGATTTGGAAACAGCCCAAGTGCCCATCAGTAGAAAAATGGATATAAAAGCTATGGGACATTGCCAAAACTAGTTTGGCTCAGTGGTAGAGTGTTGGTCTTTGGACTGAAAGGTCCCAGGTTCGATTCCGGTCAAGGGCATGTACATTGGTTGCAGGCACATCCCCAGTAAGGGGGTGTGCAGGAGGCAGCTAGTGGATGTTTCTCTCTCATCGACGTTTCTAGCTCTCTATCCCTCTCCCTTCCTCTCTGTGGAAAATCAATAAAATATATTTTTTAAAAATATATTGTGTTCAACACCCCAACTTTGCAAGGACTTGAACCCTCAACCTTGCTGAGGGAAGTCTCCTACCCCCATGGCTGCTTAACTTCCCATGCCCAGCTCAAATTGGGACCCGGGTAACAGGCATAGACTTGGCCAACAGCAGCTGCCCTCTCACTGCAACAAGACTTGTTTGAGTTGTCTTGTTCCCGTGGTGTGGGGAAGTGGGTTTTTGATATCTAAATCCAGGCTAGCGCCAGGAATGCTCAGGGCCTACACAAGAAGACAAACATTCCTTTCCACTAATATTTACACAGTAAAATAAGATTGTTGTTAGAGTAATAAATTTGACAGTAAAATAGTAGACAAGTTTTCAGGCTAATTT
This sequence comes from Pipistrellus hanaki, assembly GCF_964339955.1. Lineage (NCBI taxonomy): Eukaryota > Metazoa > Chordata > Mammalia > Chiroptera > Vespertilionidae > Pipistrellus > Pipistrellus hanaki. Next base: position 70,842,141 of record NC_140524.1, read on the forward strand.
AAATTGGCTAATTGAAATAAATAAATATTCTAGAAAAATTAATTGAACTGGACAAAAAGCAGTTCCTAAAGTGTTAACTAAAATTTTTATTGGTAGCTAATCTCATGGTAAAATTGTGTAACATGACTTAATGAACCTAAAGCAGTCGTATTTTAGTGCAAAAAATTAAAATTTAAAAGTGATCAAGACTGCATTAAAATTTTTAAAAGCCTCCTAATATTTAAATAAAAAAAGGGGGGGATAGTATTAGGTCTAGTAATAATTAATGTCGTTTTCTAATACTTTTTTAAATCGAATTTATTTAAACAATACAACAAAATTTAATCAACAATATAGTTGCCGTTGTTTTCTACTACTTGTGCCCAACGCTCAGGAAGCATTTTAATCCCTCTGTTGTAAAATTCTTGTGATTTTGATGCAAAAAATTCGGTCAATGCATTTTTGAGGCATTCTTCATTATTAAATTTTTTTCCAAGAAGAAAGTTTTGCAAAGAACGAAACAAATGGTAATCGGAAGGGGCAATATCAGGAGAATATGCAGGTTGAGGGAGAACTTCCCATTCCAACTGGCGCAGTTTTTCAGCAGTGATTCTTGCAGTATGCGGTCGTGCGTTGTCGTGGTGAAGAATTACGCCCTTCCGATTAATCAGCGCGGGTTTTTTTTCTCTTAAAGCTTGGGCTAACCTTTCCAATTGGGCACTATACACTGCACTTGTAATGGTCTGCTTAGATGGTAAAAGTTCATAATGAAGAATTCCTTTAAAATTCCACCACACAAAACAACATCACTTTTTTCGCATGCAAGTCAGGTTTTGGCGTGGGCTGCGGAGCCTCATTTTTGTCCAACCATTGAGGCCGCCTTTTCAAATTAACACACAGCACCCATTCTTCATCTCCGGTAACAATTTGCTCTAAAAACGGCAAACGGTTTTGACGAGAGAGGAGCGAACTGCAAATTGTGACTCTTTGATTACGGTTGTTGTCGGTCAACTCATGAGGAACCCATTTTCCAAACTTTTGGACTTTGCCAAGTGCACGCAATTGATTGGAAATTGTTTTTTGTGGACAATTTAAAGTTGTCGCAGGCTCTTGTTGGGTAATTTGAGGATTTTGCACCAAAAGAGCTTGAAGAGCTTCTTGATCAAAATTGGACACACGGCCTCGACCACTCTTGTCATGTAACGAAAAATTTCCCTCGCGAAATTTCTCAAACCAACGCTGGCATTTTCTGGCGCTAACTGCATCTTGACCAAGAGCACTACAGATGTTTTTTGCAGCCTCACTTGCTTTTCTTCCTAATTGGAACTCGTAAAGCATGCAGTGCCGAATATGCTCTTCACCCGCCATCTTCTTAGCCCTAGTTTTGCAACAAAAACCAAACCAAACACAAACTTTTTCAAGCAAAACTTGTTAATTGCACTTCACACGTTCTGTAGATACCACGTGTTTGAAGGTTATGTCAATACAAGTCAACGCCAAGCAAGATTTAAAACGAATGTTAAAAACGACATTAATTATTACTAGACCCGATAGAAGAATACCATGTAAGGAAAAATATCCTGTAAGTAAATTACATCTAGAAAATTTGTACTTTAGAAAAATTAATTATAATGCTAACAGCAAGACACCCATGAAAAGCACACATGGTGTCGAAACAAGCCAGAGGAAAATCATTTGGGCAAAAAATGAAAAAGGATTCCAAGTCAAATTTATAAAAAATATTCTTTTATTAACTTTTGGTCGAGAATATGTTTCTATATTTTCAGAAAACAACTCTGAGATCACATGGATTCAGGCAACAGAGAGGAATTGACAGGACTACTCCAGTCATGAAAACAGAAGAAAAGCAGTCCAGAGATGGAAGACGTTGACGTCGCCTTGCCATAATAGTAGTCAGCACCTGTGCATTACTGCAGGTTGCTCAGGATTAAACCAGAGAGGGTCGGACCAGCATTACCACCATTTGTCCACCATCCAAAACTGAAGTATCATGGCTGACATATACACATAAGGAACTGCTTGACATTGAAATTGGGTCTCAAAAGAACTGGTGGCCCAAAAAGAAACTCGCTACAGACTGATTCATTTGCCTTTCAGCATAACCATTATTACTTGTCTCATTTTTGGTTCTTATAATTGTATTTCCAGGAGGACATGATCTCACTCATCTAGGGAAAATGATGAACAACATAGACTGATGAACAAGAACAGACCCAGAAACAAGGAGGCATGGGTCAGACTATTGGACCTCAGGGGGAGGGTGGGGATAAAAGGGAGAGATCAACCAAAGGACTTGTGTGAGACTAATCAGTGGTCAAGGACAACAGGAGGGTGGGGGCATGAGTGGGGAGAGGTGGGGGATGGGAATGGGGGGATGATGACAAATATGTGATACCTTAATTAATAAAGAAATTAAAAAAAAAACATTGTGTTAATGTTCATTTCTTATGCATGATAATGATATTGAGGTTATGTAGGGAAATGTCCTTGTACTTAGGAGATACATGCTGAGTATTTAGGGATGAAGAGGCATGAATTCAAATGTTTCAGTATAAATAATGTGCATATGTGTGTAGAGAAAGACTGATAAGGCACAAGTGGCAAATTCTGACAATTGGTAAATCTAAGTGAACAGTATATAAGTATTCATTATACTACCCCCTATGTTCATTTTTTTCCATGTATAAAACACCCCCCACTTTTCCAATCCAAAATTTAGAAATCAATATTTTGAACATTTTGCTGCTTTTTCTCTTTAGGACTTCTTTTTTTGGCATCTTAAGGAGTTGTTCTTCCTGTTTTCTCCACTGTCCGATCATATACTCAGTGGGAGGAGGTCCAAAATGTCTCTCTGTAGCTCTATTTCCATGCTCTTTTGCATAGCTAATTATATTCAGTTTGATTTTGCAGAGTAAGACCATCACTCACCACTATTTATCTTTTTATTTTTTGACATATCTATGGGCTCAGAACGCTCTGGTCCCTGTTGCATCTGTGCACTCTCCACCTCTCCCTCCAATTAGGGCATCAGCTGATATCAGTAACAATAAGGCTCATGATAGCAGAAAGTCTGTTTGACAAGGTATGGGCAGCTACACACTCCCCATCCTTGCTGCTTCCTCCTCTGCTGACTTCTTTGTATAAGACACCCCTTGATTTTCAGTCTAATCATTTTAGAAAAAAATGGCGTCGGGAAAATACGGTAGATATGAATTTTTTAATGAAAAGTTTAATAATGACTACCCTTTTGGAGATGCAATGTAAAGCATAAGCAATATAGTCAACAAAATTGTAGTAACTATGTATCATGCCAGACGGGTACTTGAAATATTGGGGGACCACATTGTAAAGTATATGATTGTTTAACTGCTATGCTATACACCTAAAACTCATACAAAATAATATGAGTTTTGAATGCAAATTGTAATTGAAAAATAAAATTTTAAAAATCAGCCCTGGCTGGTGTTGCTCAGCTGGTTGAACTGTGGTCCCTTACAGCAAAAGGTGTCAGGTTCTATTCCAAGTCAGGGCACATACTCGAGGTGTGAGTTCAGTCCCCAATAGATTTCCAGTTGAGGCAAATGCATCAATGGTTTTCTCTACATCGATCTCTCTCTCTCCCTTCCTCTCTAAAAATAAAAAAATTAAAAAAGATTTAATCACCTCTTATATAGATGGTGATTAAAATAATAACTTGCTAAATAATTCTGTAATCCATTTGAAATTTACTCTCATGCATAAAATGTGATATATATTATAGTATGTGTATATATATATAGGTACATATTTTATATGGGTACTAGAGACCCAGTACATGAAATTCTTGCATGGAAGGGAGTGTCCCTCAGAGTGGCCTCCACCCTCTCCAATCTGGGACCCCTTGGGGGATGTCCAACTGGTTCTTTCAATTTGGGACTGTTGATTCCTAATCGCTCACCTTCCTGCTTGCCTGATCGCCCCTAGCACCTCTGTCTGCCTGCCTGATCACCCCTAACCGCCTCTGCCTTGCCCTATACCTGGGACCCAGGATTTACTCCTATGGCCAGTTGCAGGCACCTGGACTTGGGCTTCCCTCCCTCTGGCCCACTGCAGGCACCAAGGACCCGGGCCAGCTTTGCCTCGGCCTGCCACAGCTGCAGAGGACTGTGGGCAGGAGGCTTCACTCTGGCCACAACTGCAGGCACCCAGGAATGTGGGGCAGGCAGCTTGTCCCTCTCCCAGGCTGCAGTCCCAACCACTGGCACTTAGGACATCAGGTGTCTGCTGTTCCCTCTCCTAGGCCTCAGCCTGGCTGGTCTGCATTCCTCTCTCACAAGCTTATTTGTGACTGGCTGGTGCCCATTTGTCTCTAATGAGCTCCTTTGTGCCTGGCTGGTCCACATTCTTCTCTATTCTTCTCTCCCCACTGTTGAGTGTCTAAACCAGTGTTTCCCAAACTAAGAGCACTAAGTTAAGTATACAATTTTACCTATATGTTCCCAAAAATTCTAGTTTAGCACTTCTTAGTTGGGATTCAGGAATCTGTATTTTAACAACTCCACCAGGTGATTCTCATCATGAGAGAAGTTTGGGAAACACTGGAAACCATTACAGTGGGAAGGTGTGAGTCATGATGACCATTTGCATATTAGCTCTTTATTATATAGATTATATGAAATTATATATAATATATAAATAATTGGAACTTCTGTCAAAATACAAATTAGTCAGCCTAATAGAATGTATTAGTCATTCTCACATGCAAAAGAATGAAACTAGATCACCAACTTACACCATTCACAAGGATAAACTCAAAATGGATACAGGACTTAAACATCAGACGGGAAACCATAAAAATACTAGAAGCATCCACAGGTAGCAAAATCTCAGACGTATGCCAAAATAACTTCTTCACTGATACGGCCCCTAGGGCAATGGAAGCTAAAGAGAAAATAAACAAATGGGACTACTTCAAAATAAAAAGCTTTTTTACAGCAAAAGAAACCATCAATAAAACAACAAGAAAGCCCACGGTGTGGGAGATCATATTTGCAAATATTACCACTGATAAAGGTTTAATCTCCAACATTTACAGACAGCTTATACAACTAAATAAAAGGAAGATGAATGATCCAATTAAAAAATGGGCAATGGACCTAAACAGAATATTTTCAAAAGAAGACAGAAGGAAGGCCAAAAGGCACATGAAAACATGCTCAAAGTCACTAAGTATCCGAGAGGTGCAAATCAAAACAACAATGCGGTACCATCTCACACCTGTCAGAATGGCCAACATAAACAAATCAACAAACGACAAGTGTTGGCGAGGTTGCGGAGAAAAAGGAACTCTCGTGCACTGCTGGTGGGAATGCAGACTGGTGCAACCACTGTGGAGAACAGTGTGGAGTTTCCTCAAAAAACTGAAAATGGAACTCCCATTTGACCCAGTAATCCCACTTCTAGGAATATATCCCAAGAAACTAGAAACACCAATCAGAAAGGATATATGCACCCCTATGTTCATAGCAGCACAATCTACAATAGCCAGAATTTGGAAACAGCCTAGGTGCCCGTCAGCAGATGATTGGATCCAAAAACTATGGTATATCTACACAATGGAATACTATGCTGCCATAAAGAAGAAGGAATTCTCATCATTTGCAGCAACCTGGATGGAATTGGAGAGCATCATGCTGAGTGAAATAAGCCAATCAACGAAAGAGAAACACCACATGACCTCACACATCGGTGGATGATAAAGATCTTTATAAACTGATGAACCAAGAGACAGATATAGAGAAAGTAAAGCAACAGGCAGACTGTCAAATTACAGTGGGGAGGGTAGGGATATCAGGGGGAGATAATAGATCAACCGAAGGACTTGTATAAATGCATATAAGTACAACCAATGGACATAAAACTATGGGGAGGGAGGGGATGTGTGGGAGGGAGGGAGGGGGGCAATAAAAAAAAAAATCAAGAAAATATGTAAAAAATAAATAAATAAATAAATAAATAAATAAATAAATAAAAAAAAAAAAAAAGAATGTATTAGTCATTCTTTCTCTTTTTAATTTTTTTCCATTTTACTTATTTATTTATTTATATTTGTTTTTTATTGACTAAAGTTTTACATATGTTTATTTTTTCCCCAATTGACCCCCTCAGCCATTCCCATACCGGGAAAGCCCCTACCTTCCCAGTGTCTGTGTCCATAGGTTATGCTAATATGCATGCATACAAGTCCTTTGGTTGCTCTCTAAAACCCCTCTCCTACTATTTGTCCCTGGATCTATTCTTGTTCATCAAATTATGTTCATCAGTATATCCCACATATAAGTGAGATCATGTGATATTTATCTTTCTTTGATTGGCTTATTTAACTTAGCATAATGCTCTCCAGTTCCATCCATGCTGTTACACATGGGAAAAGTACTTTCTTTTTTATAATGGCATAGTATCCATTGTATAGATTTACCACAGTTTTTAATCCACTCAACTGCTGATAGGCATTTAGGCTGTTTCCAAATCTTAGCTATTGTAAATTGTGCTGCTATGAACATAGGGGTACATATATCCTTTCTGATTAGTGTTTCTGGTTTCTTCAGATATAGTCTTCCAGAAGCCAGTTCCAACATGCCATAATTATGAGTTTCATTGAAAAGTTGATGGAACTTGGGGACTTAACAAGGGCTGAATCACATCTGTTATCACCCATTGGGAATGGCTAAAGGCATTTCCCCAAACCTGAAAATGATGCATTAAATTGATTGTTTGCTGCCAGACAGCTCAGGGCATCTTAATCTATGTGTTATTGCCTCCTACTGACCAAACAACTGAACAGCTGTAGGCTATTCCCCAATCTGACAATGCTTCTGTACGAAACCCTGCCCTTTGAAATGTATATCTCCACCTTGCTTTAGGACAATTTGTGTTAATAAAAAGCAAGGGGTACTGAGACAAAGAGAACTTAACTCCTTTAGTTAGACTCCTCTAAACCCCAATGCCTTTCAAAATTATCTTTTGTCTCTGGACTCTTACTTACATTACACACAGCCTTTCTCCAGATTGCTGAAGCCTTCTTCTTCTTCTTTTGTTTTTTAAATATATTTTATTGGTTTTTTACAGAGAGGAAGGGAGAGAGATAGAGAGCTAGAAAAGTCGATGAGAAAGTAACATCGACCAGCTGCCTCTTGCACTCCCCCTACTGGGGATGTGCCCGCAACCAACGTACATGCCCTTGACCGGAATCAAACCCGGGACCCTTCAGTCCACAGACCGATGCTCTCTACCACTGAGCCAAACCAGTTTCAGCTGCTGAACCCTTCTTAATGTCAGAACAAGAACCCCAGCAATAGTCCTAGAAGTGGGATTACTGGGTCAAATGGGAGTTCCATTTTTAACTTTTTGAGGAAACTCCAATTCTGTCTTCCACAGTGACTGCACCAGTCTGCATTCCCATCAGCAGTGCAGGAGGGTTCTTTTTCCCCCACATCCTTGCCAGTACTTATCGTTTGTTGATGATAGCCATTTTGACAGGTGTAAGACGGTATCTCATTGTTGTTTTGATTTGCATCTCTCAGATGATTAGAGACTTTGAGCATGTTTTTATATGTCTATAGGCTTTCTGTATGTCCTCTTTCAAGAAGTGTCTATTTAGATCCTTTGCCCATTTTTTATTGTATCATTTATCTTCCTTTTGTTAATTTGTTTGAGTTTTCTGTAAATGTTGGAGATTAAACCCTTATCAGAAATATCATTGGCAAATATATTCTCTCATTCAGTGGGCTTTCTTGTTTTGATGATGGTTTCTTTTGCTGTGCAGAAGCTTTTTGTTTTGATAATAGTCCATTTGTTCATTTTCTCCTTAGTCTCCATTGCCCTAGGATCTGTTTCAATAAAGATATTGCTACAACACACGTCTGCTATTTTGCTGCCTATGGAGTCTTGTAGGATTTTTATGTTTTCCCATCTTACATTTAAGTCCTTTAGCTATTTTTTAAATATATTTTTTATTAATTTCAGAGGGGAAAGGAAATCATTTGGCCCAGTGATTTTACTTCTAGGAGTCCCAAAACACCAATCAGAAAGAATATATGTCCCCCCTATGTTCATAGTAGCATTATCCTATCTAATAAAGATGGAATATACAAATTGACCATAACTCCACGACAAAGATGGTGGCACCCACAGCCAATAAGGAGGCAATATGCAAATTAACACAAGGTGAGAGGCGGAAGGTGGCTCTGGCCGGAGCAAAGGCGGTGCAGGCAGCCGAGGAAAAGAAGGCCTGTTTTTGCATGATTCTTCGTGCATCAGGCGTTTATAATAACTAAGACCTGGAAACAGCTCCCCATTGTCCTAGTTCAAAAGAACATGATGATTTCACATGTATCCGTAGTTAAAAATCTGACAGAAGAGTCTGGGAGTTGAAGAAAAGTTGTGCTCCACAACTTTTCAGTACTGCCTGTACTGACCTCTTGGTGCACAGGTTGATGCTCAACCAACTGAGCAACACCAGCCAGGGCAGTACAGGTACATTAAAAAAAAATAATGAGCATCACTGAGAGCTTGAAGTGGCATGAAGGGGCTTCTTTTTATTTCATCTCTTCAAAGAAAACCATTTCTGTTTGTTTGTTTTTTTCCTAGACTAGGATATCTTTATCACACCACAAAAAGTATTATCTCCTAGTAGAGAGTCTGATATTCTGATAAAATGAAAAATAATCTCACTATGTTCTGACTAAAGTTGATGTATTCATGCTCCAAGAAATAGGGGAGGAAGAAAGAAGCAACAGGCAGTGCCATAATGGGTTTCATTTATTTCCATGTAAAATAAGAATGCAAATGGCAGCTTGAGTTCGAAGAAGAGATTCCGACAAAAATGAAAAGACTGTGGCCTTCGAAATTAAAGGTAAACCAGGCAGATTGTAAATATGAAAATCAAGGTAACAGCAATAATTTACATATAATGGGTACATTCACAGAGCAGGTCAAACTGAATGATGCTGTTATCAGTTATACAATAACTCATATCCTGTGAGTAATAAGTAAAAATCATACAGTACCAGTGGTTAAATAGAAATGAAATTAAACAGAGAGTAAGCGAATTAAAAGTTCAAATGAACACCTTACTTATTACATTTGACAAGGAAATTAAAAGCAATTCTAATTTTAACTTAATAATAATTTGAACTTAACATGCAACATAGGAAAGGATCAGGAATCCAGATACATTTTTCCACAATGTGCCACGAAGGGGCAAAATGGTAAAACAAAAAAATGATCCCAAACACTGCTAAAACAGCATTATCCCTTTGTAGAAGAGGATAAACACCTTTGGTGAAATTCCCCCTGGCACACTGAATGCCATTCTTATCTCTGCAATTGGGGGTGGGGGGGGGGATCCGAGTGGATTGGAGAAAGCAATTAAAAGAATCTCAGGATGGAGAGACTATTGATGTCATTGCCATACGTGTACTTACCTATCATACGCTTAGCACATCGCCAAACATTTTGAGGGGTGTGCAGATAATAACGCAAGTTATCATTTACTGAATACTATGAACACCATAGGCGATGTACTGCCTGCCTCAGTGCTTGATCTGCTTAAACCTCAAAATGACATTATGCATAAAGCAGTGGAGTTTTAAAATACTCACCCGAGACCAGCTGGAGTGGTTCAATGTTGAGCATTGATCTATGAACCAATTTGAGGCCAGGGCACATGCCTGGGTTGCAGGCTTGATCCCCAGTAGGGAATATGCAGGAGGCAGCCAATCGATGAAGTTTCTCTCTCATCTATGTTTCTATCTTTCCATCCCTCTCCATCCCTCTCTCTCTAAAAACCAATGAAAACATTTTAAAAAATACTCACCCAAGGATATGCTTATTGATTTTAGAGAGAGGGCAAGAGGAGAGAGAAGGAGGGAGGGAAAGAAGGAGGGAGGGAGGGAGGGAAGGAGGGAGGGAGGGAGGAAGGGAGGGAGGGAGGGAGGGAGGGAGGGAGGGAGGGAGAGAGACAGACAGAGAGAGAGAGACAGAGACAGAGAGAGACACAGAGAGAGAGAGAAACATCGATTGGTTTCCTTTTATATGTGCCTGACCTGGTATAGGACCCACAACCTAGGTATGTGCTCCACAACTTTTCAGTATATGGACAACACTCCAACCAACTGAGCCATACTGGCCAGGGATAAGGTAGGCTTCTTTCACCTGGCACAGTATTTGCAAGGTTCACCCATGTTGTAGCATATGTCAGTACTTCCTTCCTTTTAATGGCTGAATAATATTCTATTATATGGTATACAACATTTTCTTTATCTGTTCATTAGTTACTGCACATTAGGCTATTATGAATAACTAGAGGCCCAGTGCACAAAATTCGTGCATGGGGGTGGGGGAAAGTGTCCCTTCCTTTAGCTATTTTGAGTGTTTTTGTTTATGGTGTAAGTTGATCTAGTTTTATTTATTTATTTATTTATTTGCATGTATCTGACCAAATTTCCCAGGACCATTTATTAAAGAGATTGTCCTGACTCCATTTTATACTCTTGCCTCCTTTGTGAAATATTAATTGAGCATAATGACTTGGGTTGATTTTAGGGTTCTCTATTCTGTTCCATTGGTCTATATGTCTGTTCTTGTGGTAGAACCATGCAGTTTTGAAAACTGTGGCTTGGTAATATAGCTTGACGTCTGGTGTTGTTATTACTCTGTGTTCTTCTATCTTGGATTGCTGTGGCTACTCAGCATCTTTATTATTATTATTATTATTATTATTATTATTATTATTATTATTCCAGATGAATTTTTGAAGAGTTTGTTTTAGATCTTTGGAATATGCCATTGGGAAAGAAAGGAAAGATGGTGGCAGAATAGAAGGACATGTCCTGAGCCTTGTCCTGGAGTGGGTAGAGTGAGCAGCTGAAACGAGTGGAATTCAGTCCAAATTTGGCAAGGAGACGCAGCTGGTGAGATAGTTTGCACTTGGGAAGGACCAGGGTCCCCTGGATAAAAGTAAAACAAGGATCTAGGCAGGAGAACCTTACAAGCCCCTGTGGTCAGAGGGTCAGGGGGAATCTACAGGGTGTTGGGCTGCATCCCCAAAGACAGGCAAAGCATCAGTCTTTGAAGAAAAAAAAAGGGGGGGGGGCATGGGACTGCAGGAGGTAGGGGATTTTGGATCGTGGTGTCTGGATTTTGTATCTGAGCTCAGAGGCAGCTCTGAAAGGCTGACCAGACCACGCAGTGCTGGCAAGAGAGGAGCTCAAGGGGATGTTGTCCCTCCTTGCTCTGGGGTTTGTGCCTTTTCCCAATGAACATGGTTCCTGGAATCTTTCAGATACAGACACTTACCCGTGGCTGAGGTGTGGGAGAAGGTATGAGCTTGTGGAAACTGGGGAGAGTAGGCTGCAGTCCAGGGGATGTGGTGGAGAGTCTAGTGCTGAGTCACATCTAAGCCCCCATCCCCATTATCTCCTGAGAGATAGCCTCTCCCTCCAGTCTCCAGGAAACCAATATAGCCGCACCCAGATCACACCTTGAGTAATATAAGGAATCTGAATACTCCCTGAGGACATAGGACAGGCCTAAAAAGTAATCTTTAACCCCAGCAACCTGAAACTGACAAACAGTACAGTACAGATGAGTGCAATCATAAGTCAGCCAAAGGAAGACACTCCACTTTTTCTTCACTTTTATTTTTTCTTTCTTTCTTTCTTTCTTTTTTTCTTTCTTTCTTTCTTTCTTTTTTCTTCTTTGTTTTCCTGTTTTGGTTTGTAGCATTCTTTAATTTCTATTCATATTATTTTTCATCACCATTTTTTATTTGCTATTTTTAATTTCTTATACCATTTTTGAAATCAATTTTTTATAAATTTATTTTTTTTCATTCTCTTTTATCTCATCCACTTATTCCCTTTCTACTTCCTCAATAGGTCCGCTCCCTATTCATCCAATTCTTAATCTTATTTTCACTATAAAAGCTCAGCCTCTACAGATTCTGCCCCAGTCCTCTTGTTCCTTTGTCTTTTATCCCATATATTTTTCTCTCTCTTCCATAGCATTTGTGTTCTCTTTTCTCTGCCCTATATCTCTTTTCTCATGTGGTCACTTATATTGGGGTTATTGGTGTCATGAGTATATTTGTGCTTAGTTCCCTTGGTGTTGTGTCTTGTTGAGGTGAATTTTATCTGGTCAGGCCAAGGGGCTTGAGAACAAGCCACATAACCAGACACCTGGAGAGGAAACTTCACCCATGAAAGGGTCAACAACACCCCAGACCCAACTACAGAGGCAGGAAGAATGCAGAGGTGAGGGAAAGAGCATGAGTGAGTGAGAGAATAAAAGAGGAGTGTGTGGTCAGGTGGTGTGTGTGTGTGTGTGTGTGTGTGTGTGTGTGTGTGTGTGTGATTGAGGCACAGTTATATCCCACAGGACCTTCAGGGGCAAGCTAATCAGGCTCACCTAATTAGGCAGCTTCTGCTACCGTTGCAAACAGTACCAAAAGGCCAGCTTGTCCTTAAGGGGCTAGCCTTTTTGAAGGGGAGAGCTGCTGTAACTGGATTCCCAGCCCCAACTCCACCCAGAGTGCTCTCAGATAATACCTGGGACTCTACAGGCACCCCTGCCAGGGACACACTACCTAGGCTTTGATCCCATGGTCAACGAGGCTCCAGCTGCCAAGGTTCCAGGCTCCTGTGAGTTTGGAAGCAGGTTCCCTCTGACCAGACCAACACTTTAGTCCAAGGTACTGCAAACACGTGAATAGCAGACACGTGAGCAGCCTTTGCTGTACAAGTAACAGTAACCCCGCGAGCAACCTGACACAGGCCTAAGAGCAGCAGCTTCACATGGCCTGCCCCTGTCCAAGAAGCAGCAGCTGTGTGAGCAGCCAGTTTTGCATCAACTTCATAATCAGCCCACCTCTGTCAAAGGAATAGCAGCTATAAAAGCAGCCTCCCCCACCAGCCAGAGGAGGCACCACTGCTGCAAACAGCACCCACCAGAGGAACCACTGCCAACTGAGAAGCAGCTACTTCCGTAAACACCTAAGGAGCAACTGGAGCCAGAGAAGCTACTGCCACCCAAGGAATAGCCCCTGCACAGCTTGACATCTAGATCATTTGGTGATACCAAAAATGGGTAGAAAAAGAAACTCATAAAGGAAAGAAAAGTAGGAAATGCCAGAAAAGCAGCTAAGTGAAACAGAGGCATGAAATATGTCAGAAAAATAATTCAGAATAAGGGTCATAGGGTTCATAAATCGAATGGAAGAAAAAATTAACACCTTATGCAAAAGTCAAGAAAATAGACTCACACAGATTGAAAGTGAAGGGATGGAAAAACATCTTTTGGGCAAATGGAAAAAAAAAAAAAAAGCTGGGGTAGTAGTACTTGTATCTGACAAAATAGACCTCAAACTGAAGGCCTTAATAAGAGATAAGGAAGGCCACTTCATAATAATAAAGGGATCAAAACAATAAAAAGATATAACCCTAAAAAAAAAAAGATATAACCCTGGTAACTTATATGCACCAAATGCAGAACCACCCAAATACATTAAAAAAAAAAAAAAAAAAAAAAAAAAAAAAAACTCCTGGAAGATATCAAGGGAGAGTTCAACAACAATACTATCATAGTAGGAGACTGTAATACAACAGTGACAGCACTGGATAAATTATCCAGACAAAAAATCAGCAAAGAAATAGAAATGTTAAATGACTCACTAGATCAGATGGACCTAATTGACCTCTTCAGAGCATTTCACCCCAAAGCCATGGAATATACATTCTTCTCAAGTGCACATGGGACATTTTAAAAAAGAGACCACATATTGGATCACAAGCAAAGTCAAATTCAAAAAGTTTGAAATCATATCAAGCATTTTTTTTTTCAGACTACAATGGCATAATATTAGAAATAAACTGCAATAGGTTTGAAGATGGCAACAGAACAGATGGACTTGTTCTGACCCCGGTCCCAAAACAGATAGAAGCAACATCTGAGTCGCTCAGGGAATGTTGATTAGCAGCTAAGGGGCAGCGGATCACTCTAGGAAGGTAAGGAAGGGTCCGCTGGACAGGATTTCCTGACCAAGCGGCCAGCACTCCCGACTTCTCCCGTAGCTCCGGGCTCGGCGGGAAAGCTGCACACCCTACCAGGAAGGGAGCAGCTTCTCTGAAGCCTGGAAAACCGACAGCCGAGGAGTCCATCCAGCACCTGTGGCGCCCCGATCAGAGCAAGCGCATAGAGTCAAGGAAGTTCTTCAGCCACCCACGGAAAGGTCAGAGTTTGTGGGGATAGCCTGAGGGTTCTGGCTGCGCAGGCAGCAGTAGCCCCGGAGCGCCGCGAGGCCCCGCCCCCAGTGCAGCCTGGAGCGATGGCGGCCCCGCCTATATTGTAACCCCGGAGCGCCACGAGGCCCCGCCCCCAGTGCGCCCCGGAGCGATGGCAGCCCCACCTTTATTGTAGCCCTGGAGCACCGCGAGGACCCGCCCCCAGTGCGGCCCAGGAGCACGGTGGCCTGCGCTCCAGAGCTCCGCCCAAAGAGGGCCTCAGCTAGAAACCTGTCTGGCAACACCCAGTCCGGGGTTTGGCGTAATGGTCCCCAGAAGCGGGACTTTTTCTAAAACACCAGTGGGACACGGGACAGATTGTTAAGAATTGCGGCTGTCCTGCCAAGGGTGGAACACTTGGACACCTTGGCGCCTGATCCCCTTCACCCCCTAGCTTCGGAATACTAGGGAAGGACTGCCCAGTTGGGCATATCCTGGAAATTGCAGGGGGAAATTGCCTCCCTGGAAACAAGGGATCGGAACCAGAAGAGATAGTGTGGAAGCCAGCTGGCACTCTGCCAGGTAGAGCCATAGAGAAAGAAGGCCAGAGCAACCAAAGACTGGGAGGTCAAACCGGTAACACTGACACCTAAGGGCTGAACTACAAACTGCCTTTTTTTTTTTTCTTTTTCTTTTTCTTTTAATTAATCAAAAATAAATGGACACAAATAACTAAGATGGAGCCTACCTAAAATTAAGGACTACCTTACAAAACTGAGGTGCAGTGGAATGCTGGGAACTGCAAGACTCTGGTCCAAGAATCAGGCGTGCCAAATACAATAACAGAGGAAATGAATGATCACTACTGGACATTTTTATGCTAATTTTACTATTCTTTATTTTATTTTCATTTCTTACATTTTTTATTTAATTTTCATTTTGTACATCTTTTACTTAAGAAACAATTTTTTTTCTTTTTTCCTTACTTGATTTTACCTTTTCAATTATTACATTTTTCAATCTCTATCATCACTATTACTACTGCTATTTTGCATTTTTTTTTTCTTTTCCTCTCCAGTACCATTTTACTTCTTCTTTATTTTACATTAGGAGTAACCTTCATTCTATTTTAATCTCTACTATAGCATCATTCAACCCTATCTCAACTCGACCTTTACACCATCACTCTCTTACTAAACTTTAACCTTTTAGTCTCCAGTTTATCCTATCTCTTTCAGGCTTTAGTTTTTCCTCTATTCTTTATGTATACCCCTGCTAAAGCTCTCACTATACTTATAGACCTAAGTTCCAACCCCTGATACAAGTGTATAAATACCACTCTCTGCACTATATTAACTAGTTAAAAAAACAACAACAACAAAAAAAAAAAAACCGGTTCTACTTTCTATCCTTTTCTCATTGTTTGTGTGAAGGTTGATTATTGTGAATATTTATGCTTTTCAGTGAAATTGTTATGCTTATTCCTGTGTTGTTATAGTTGCTTTGTTTTTGTTTTTTTTAAATCCTCTGTTTTTGTTTGTTTCTTTTACTTCTGTATATCATAACCTTACTTAATAATAGTGGATATTGTAGTTTATATTAATCTCCAAGTATTGTTACCAGCATTGGCTGGGCTCAGTGGTTGTTCTATGGCAATTTTCTCCACATATATTAATATATAGTTTGTTTCCCATTTTTTAAGTTTGCTTCTTTTCTCTCTCTCTCTCTCTCTCTCTCTCTCTCTCTCTCTCTCTCTCTCTCTCTCTCTCTATCTCTTCTTTTTCTCCCTGTTTTCCAACTTCATTTTGTCATTACTTTATTTCTTCTTTGACTAATTTATTTTTTTTTTAATTTTTCTTTATTTTATTTTTACCTTCCTTCCTTCCTTCCTTCTCTCCTATACCCTAATTTGCCTATCGCTAGGGAGTACCTTTATTAGAGGTTATTAATATTGTAAATACATTCCTGTTAAGTGCCTCTTGTGTTGTACCTGGTAGTGTTGTATTTTGCACCTTTAAATTAACGCAAGAGAAAGAACACCACATAACCAGACATCCTGAAAAGAGATACCATGGGAAGACAAAAAAATACCCCCCCGCAAATGAAAGAAAAGCAGGCATCACCAGAAAAGGAAGTAAACGAGCCAGAGGCAAGCAGCCTACCAGAGCAAGAGTTCAGAATAATGATCATAGGTTGGCTAAAAAGAATGGAAGAGAAATTTGACAATAACCAAGAAGAAATGAGGAAGAACCATCAGGAATTGAAGAAGAACCAAGAAGAAATGAAAAATGACATCGCTACCATGAAGAACTCAATAGAAAGCATCAAGAGTAGACTAGATGAAGCGGAGGACCGCATCAGTGAGCTAGAAGACAAGATGGAAAAAAATACCCATTTAGAGCAGCTTCTAGAAAAAAAGATTAAAAAGCAGGAGGAGAGCCTACAGGAGCTTTGGGACAATACAAAACAAAATAATATTCGAATAATAGGGGTTCCAGAAGGAAACGAAACTGAGGTAGACGTGGAAAAAGTATTTCAAGAAATAATGACAGAAAACTTTCCTGAGATAGAGAAGGAAAAACCCACACAAATCCAAGATGTTGCAGAGTCCCAAGCAAAATGAATCCTAGAAGACAGACGCCAAGGTACATTATAATTAAAGTGGCAAACAACAATGACAAAGTAAGAATCTTAAAAGCAGCCAGAGAGAGACAGAAAGTTACATACAAAGGAACCCCCATCAGACTAGCAACTGATTTCTCAACAGAAACATATCAGGCCAGAAGGGAATGGGATGAAATATACAAAGTCATGCAAAGGAAGGGTTTGAATCAAGAATACTGTACCCAGCAAGGCTATCAATCAAAATTGAAGGGGAAATCAGGAGCTTCACAGACAAAAAAAGACTGAAGGAATTTATCTCCACCAAACCAGCAATGCAAGAAATGCTAAAGGGTCTACTGTAAAAATAAAGAAATAGGAAGTGAAGAAGGAACACGGGTATAGAATAAAAATGCCGTCAAATGAGTACCTATCAATAATAACCTTAAATGTAAATGGATTAAATGCTCCAATCAAAAGACATAGGGTGTCAGATTGGATAAGAAAACAAGACCCTTACATCTGTTGTCTACAAGAAACCCACCTCAGAAAAAAAGATGCACACAGACTGAGGGTGAAGGGATGGAAAAAAGTTTTCCAGGCAAATGGAAAGGAAAGAAAAGCTGGGGTAGCAATACTTATATCTGACAAATTAGATCTCAGAGTGAAGGACATAACAAGAGATAATGAAGGCCACTTCATAATACTAAAGGGAACAATCCAACAAGAAGAAATAACCCTGGTAAATATATATGCACCCAATACAGGAGCACCCAAATACATTTAAAAAAAAAACTGCTGGAGGACATTAAGGGAGAGATTAATAGCAATACAATAATAGTAGGAGATTTTAATACCCCACTGTCACCCTTCGACAAATCATCTAAACAAAAAATCAGCAAAGAAATATCAATCCTAAACGACTCACTAGACCAGATGGAATTAATTGACATCTTTAGAACATTCCACCCCAAAGCCACAGAATATACATTCTTCTCAAGTGCACATGGGACATTCTCAAAGATAGACCACATTTTGGGACATAGGCAAAGTCTCTTCAAATTCAAGAAGATAGAAATCATATCAAGCATCTTCTCAGATCATAGTGGCATAAAACTGGAAATTAATTACAATAAAAATAATCCAAAGAAATCAAACACATGGAGACTAAACAACATGCTATTAAACAAGGACTGGGTTACCAGAGAAATCAAGGAAGAAATTAAAAACATCCTGGCAACAAATGACAATGAAAACACAACAATCCAAAATCTATGGGACACAGCAAAAGCAGTTTTGAGAGGGAAGTTCATATCCTTACAAGCCTATTGCAAAAAACTAGAAAATATGGTAACAGATGATCTAACTCTTCAAAAGAAGACAGAAGGAAGGCCAAAAGGCACATGAAAACATGCTCCAAGTCACTAATTGTCTGAGAGGTGCAAATCAAAACAACAATGCGGTACCATCTCACACCTGTCAGAATGGCCAACATCAACAAATCAACAAACGACAAGTGTTGGCAGGGTTGCGGAGAAAAAGGAACCCTCGTGCACTGCTGGTGGGAATGCAGACTAGTGCAATCACTGTGGAGAACAGTGTGGAGTTTCCTCAAAAAACTGAAAATGGAACTCCCATTTGATTCAGTAATCCCACTTCTAGGAATATATCCCAAGAAACTAAAAACACCAATCAGAAAGGATATTTGCACCCCTATGTTCATAGCAGCACAATCTACAATAGCCAGAATTTGGAAACAGCCTAGGTGCCCGTCAGCAGATGATTGGATCCAAAAACTATGGTACATCTACACAATAGAATACTATGCTGCCATAAAAAAGAAGGAATTCTCATCATTTGCAGCAACCTGGATGGAATTGGAGAACATCATGCTGAGTGAAATAAGCCAATCAATGAAAGAGAAACACCACATGACCTCACACATTGGTGGATGATAATGATCATTATAAACTGATGAACCAAGAGACAAATATAGAGAAAGTAAAGCCGCAGGCAGACTGTCAAATTACAGTGGGGAGGGTAGGGAGATCTGGGGGAGATAATAGATCAACCGAAGGACTTGTATAAATGCATATAAGTACAACCAATGGTGATAAAACTATGGGGAGGGAGGGGATGTGTGGGAGGGAGGGAGGGGGCAATAAAAAAAATCAATAAAATATGTAATAAAAATAAATAAATAAATAAATAAATAAATAAATTTTAAAAAAAGAAATAAACTGCAATAAAAACATTCCAAAAAATTCAAACACTTGGAAGCTGAATAGCATGCTATTAAAAAATTATTGGGTTAACAATGAGATCAAAGAAGAAATTAAAAGCACCCTGGAGACTAATACGATAAAAACACAACAATGCAAATACTATGTAACACAATGAAAAGCAGTCCTGAGAGAAAAATTTATCGCTCTACAGGCCTACCTCAAAAAACAAGAAAAAAAATGGTAATAAATCATCTAACTCAACAACTCAAAGAATTAGAGATCAACAAGAGAAACACACAGTAAGCAGAAAGAAGGAAATAATCAAGATCAGAGCAGAAATGAATGACATAGAGAACAACAACAACAAAAATAATAATAATACAAAAGATCAATAAAACCAAGAGCTGGTTCTTTGAAAGGATAAACAAGATTGATGAACCTCTAGCCAGGCTCACCAAAAAGCAAAGAGAGAGGACCAAAATAAACAAAATCAGAGATGAAAGAGGTGAAATAACAACAGACTCCTCAGAAATACAAAGGATTATTTAAAAAATACTATGAAGAACTCCATTCTAACAAACTGGACAACCTGGAGGAAATAGACACATTCCTAGAAAAATACAAACTTCCAAAACTTACTCAGGAAGATACTAAAAATCTCTATAGGCTGATAACTATGGAAGAAATTGAAGCAGTCATCAAAAAGCTTCCAGCAAACAAAAGCCTGGGGCCAGATGGCTTCACAGGGGAGTTTTATCAAACATCCGAGGAAGACTAAAACCTATCCTCCTCAGAATATTCCAGAAAATTCAAGAGGAAGGAACACTTCCAAGCTCCTTCTATGAAGCCAGCATCACCCTAATACCAAAACCAGATAAAGACAACACAATGAAAGAGAATTATAGCCCAATATCCCTCATGAACATAGATGTCAAAATTCTAGCAATTCAGATCCAGCAGTACATTAGAAAGATCATACACCATGACCAAGTAGGATTTATCACAGGAATGCAAGGATGGTACAATAGTCACAAATAAACGTGATACATCACATGAACAAATTGAGAGATAAAAACCACATAGTCATATCAATTGATGCAGAATAAGCATTTGCCAAAATCCAACACCCTTTTTGATAAAAACTCTCAGCAAGGTAGGAATAGAAGGATCATACCTCAACATAATGAAAGCCATATATGACAAACCCACAGCCAACATCATACTCAATGGGCAAAAACTAAAACCATTTCCCCTAAGAACAAGAACAAGAACAAGACAGGGATGCCCACTCTCACCACTCCTGTTCAACAAAGTGCAGGAAATAGTAGCCATTGCAATCAGACAAGTAGAAGAAATAAAAGGCATCCAAATTGGAAAAGAAGTAAAACTGTGTGTGTTTTTTTTATTTGCAGATGACATGATACTGTACATAGAAAATCCTAAAGACTCCACCAAAAAACTATTAGATTTAATAAATGAATTTGATAGTGTAGCACGATATAAAATTAATGACAAGAAATCTATGGCATTTCTATACGCCAGTAATGAACTTACAGAAAGAGAGACTGAAAAGGCAATCCCATTTACCATTGCATCAAAAAAATTAAGATTCCTAGGAATAAACTTAACTAAAGAGCTAAAAGACCTATACATAGAAAACTACACAACACTGAAAGAAGAGATAAAGGAAGATATAAACAGATGGCAGAACATACCATATTCATGAATTGGTAGAATCAACATAATCAAAATGTCCATACTACTCAAAGCAATCTATAAATTTAATGCATTTCCCATTAAAATACTAATGACATATTTCACAAACCTAGAATGAAATTTCCAAAAATTCATCTGGAATAAAAAAGACCCAAATAGCTGCTGCAATCTTGAGAAAGAAGAACAAAATAAGAGGAATCTCAATACCACATACCAAGCTGTATTACAAATTCACTGTTCTCATAACTGCCTGGTATTGGCACAAGAACAGACATATAGATCAATGGAATAGAATAGAGAACCCAGAGATAGATCTAAATTACTATGCTCAATTAATATTTTACAAAGGATGCATGAAGATACAATGGAGCCAAGATAGTGTCTTCAATAAATGGTGTTGTGAAAATTGGACAGATACATGCAAAAAATGAAACTCGATCACCAACTTATACCATACATAAAAATAAACTCAGAATGGATACAGGACTTAAACATAAAATGGGAAACCACAAGAATACTAGAGGAATTCACAGGCAGCAAAACCTGACATATGTCAAAAGAACTTCTTCATTGATACTGCCCCTAGGGCAATGGAAGCTAAAGAGAAAATAAACAAATAGGAAAACAAAAATGAGAAAATAAAAAAATACAAAGCTTTTTCACAGCAATAAAAACCATCAACAAAACAACAAGAAACCCCACTGTATGGGAGATCATATTTGTAAATGTTATCACTGATAAAGGTGTTTTTTTTCTTTCTTTCTTTCTTTTTTCTTTTTTTTAAATATATATTTTATTGATTTTTCACAGAGAGGAAGAGAAAGGGATAGAGAGTTAGAAACATCGATGAGAGAGAATCATTGATCAGCTGCCTCTTGCATACCCCCTACTGGGGATGTGCCAGCAACCAAGGTACATGCCCTTGCCCGGAATCGAACCCGGGATCCTTCAGTCCGCAGTCCGACACTCTATCCACTGAGCCAAACCGGTCCCGGCGTCACTGATAAAGGTTTAATCTCCAATATCTACAGGCAACTTATATAATTTAATAAAAGGAAGATAAATGATCCAATAAAAAAAAATGGGCAACAGAACTAAATAGAATCTTTTTTAAAGAAGACAGAAGGAAGGCCAAGAGACACATGAAAACATGCTCAAAGTCACTAATTATCCAAGAGATGCAAATCAAATGACAATGCAGTACCATTTCACACCTGTCAGAATGGCCAACATCAACAAATCAACAAACGACAAGTGTTGGCAAGGTTGTAGAGAAAAAGGAACCCTCGTGCACTGCTGGTGGGAATGCAGACTGGTGCAGCCACTGTGAAGAACAGTGTGGAATTTCCTCAAAAAACTAAAAATGGAATTCCCATTTGACTCAGTAATCCCACTCCTAGGAATATATCCTAAGAAACTAGAAACACCAATCAGAAAGGATATATGCACCTCTATGTTCATAGCAGCACAATTTACAATAGCTAAGATTTGGAAACAGCCTAGGTGCCTGTCAGCAGATGAATGGATCAGAAAACTGTGTTACATCTACACAATGAAATACTATGCTGCCATATATATATATATATATATATATATATATATATATATATATATATATATATATATATATAAAGGGAATTCTTACCATTTGCAGCAACCTGGATGTAGCTGGAGAACATTATGCTAAGTGAAATAAACCAGTCAATGAAAGAAAAATACCACATGATCTCACTGATTTATGGATAATAAAGAACATTATAAACTGATGAAGAAGTAGATATAGAGACAGTAAAGCATCAAACAGGCTGTCAAATTACAGCGGAAAGGTTAGGGAGAAGTGGGGGAGATAAGAGATCAACCAAAGGACTTGTATGTATGCATATAAGCATAACCAATTGACTCAAAACACTGGGGAATGAGGGCATGTATGGGAGTGGAGTGGGGGGGGGGATGGTAAGATTTGTACACATATAATACCTTAATAAAAAAAATGAAAAAAAGAAATTCTAAAACTCAGTAGTACTAGTAAGAGTCTGAACCTTGAGCAACAACCCGCAACCTCCTCCGCCTCAGTTCAGCATGACTGAAGCTCCACTCCTGGCAGCTGTGGCCAAGAAAACAGGACATTCTCTTCTCCCAGGTCCCAAAGTTTATCATATTTCCCAGGGTGGTGCAGACCTCCAGCATTTCTCAACACCCATTACTTTAGCAGCAGAAGCTAAATTCCTGGCGACTGAGATCAAGAGATTGAGGGCTCCCTTCCTTAACCCAGCCCATAATCAGAGAAAGGAGGCTCTCATCAAGGTGCAGCAGATCAAAAAATATTGTAGCCCTGAAAAGCCCTTGCCTAGCTGACTTGTAGAACAGAGATTCCACACTGAAATCCAAGAAGACCAAAAGCTTTCAGGCCTCTCCAGTGCCCTGCTTATAAAGAAAGGATGCTACTCAAGAGACAACTGCCCTCACCCTGATCTCCAAAGTACAGGCTCAGAGATTTAACATAAGAGGAGAGGCAGTCTTCTAAAACTATAAAAAATCCAGTTAACATCATACTTAGTGGTGAAAAACTGAATGCTTTCCCCCTGTGATTAGGAGTAAGACAGAGATGTTTACTCTCACCACTTCTGTTCAACATTGGAAATTTGAGCTAGAACAATTAGGTAAGGAAAGAAAATAAAATGCATCCAGACTGGAAAGGAAGAACTAAGTGATCTCTACTTGTACATGACATGAAATTATCTTGCATATAGAAAATTCCAAGAAATCCACTAACAACCAAAAGACTAATGATCAAGTTCAGCCAGGTTTCTGGGTACAAAAATAAATACAGAAAAATCAATTGTATTTCTATACATCAGCAATAAACAAACTGAAATCAAAAGATTTTTAAATTCTATTTATGGCAGCGTCAAAAATAATAAAATATTGTATATAGGAATAAATTTATCAAAAGAAATGCAAAAGGTATGCTCTAAGAACTACAAAATATTTCTGAAAAAATTAAAGGAGACCTAAAAAATGGGATGATATCCTATGCTTATGAATTGGATGGAATAAAATTGAGAGTCCAGAAATAAACCTTTACATTTATGGTCAACTGAATTTTGACAAAGTGCCAAGATCATTCAATGAGACAGGATAATTTCTTCAATATATTATGCTGGGACAACTAGATATTCCAATACAAAAGAATGACTTTGGACTCCTATCTTACACTGTGTACACATTTAACTTAAAATGGATCAGATATCTCCATGTAAACATTAAAAATATAAAACTCTCATAAGAAAACATAGGTGCAAATCTTCATGATCTTGAATTTGGCAATGGATTCTTAGATATGACATCAAAAGTATGAGCAACAGAATTAAGAATAGATGAACCAGCCATGGCTGGTGTGGCTCAGTTGTTTGCAGTGTTGTCCTGTGTACCAAAGGGTCATTAGTTTGATTCCTGGTCAGGGCACATGCCTAGGTTGTGGTTTCCTCAGGTGAGGATAGAAACAACAATAATAATAAATAATAGAGTAATCAGCTGTTTCACTAGGGACTTGCCAAGTTGGGCTGTGGTCACACTAAGACCGAGAAGAAGGAGGGCCAGGTCATCACTGAGAAGTACTACACACACCTGGGCAACGACTTCCACACCAATAAATATGTGTGTGAAGAGATCACCATTATCCCCAACAAGAAGCTTCAAAACAAGATAGCAGGCTATGTCACACATCAGGGATAAAGCAAATTCACAAAGGTCCCATGAGAAGTATCTCCATCAAGCTACAGGAAGAGGAGAGAAAAGAGAGATGATTCTGTTCTTGAGGGCTTAGCTCTGGATCAGGAGATCATTGAAGTTGATCCTATCCTAAGGAAATGCTGAATCCCTTGAACTTTGGCAGTCTGTCCAACCTGTAGGTCACTCAGCCTACAGTAGGGATGAATTTCAAAACACCATATAGAAACATTTGAATCTTTTTGCTGTTCTGTTATATTTTTAATAAACCATGGGCAACCTTTAAAAAAAGGATAGCCCTGGCTGGTGTGACTCAGTTGGTTGGAGTGTTGTACTGTACACCAAGAGGTGGAGGGTTCGATTCCTGATCAGGGTGCATACTCAGGTTGCAGATTCCATGCCGGGTCAGGGCGTGCACGGGAGGCAGCTAATCCATATTTTTCTCTCACATTGATGTCTCTTTCTCTCTCTTTTTCTCTAAAAATTAATAAAATTTTCAAAAGGTTAAAATGGTAAACTTTATGTATATTTTACCACAATAAAATTAAGACAACCCAATTTAAAAATTGGCAAAGGATCTATATAGACATATCTCCAATGAAGACATGCAAATGACCAAAATGAACATGAAAGGATGCTTAATATCACTGGCCATCAGGAAAATGCAAATCAAAACCACAATAAGATATCACTTTATACCCACTAGTATGGCCATGATTCAGTGATCCCACTTCTGAGAATATATCAAAAGAAACCTGAAACACTAATTCGAAAGAATGTATGTACCCTGTGTTCATTGCAGCATTATTTGCAATAATCAAGATCTGGAAATAGCCCAAGTGCTATCAGTAGATGAGTGGATAAAAAAGCTGTGGTACATTTAAACAATGGAAAGAAAGAAAGAGAGGGAGAGAGGGAAAGAGAGAGAGAAAGAGAGAGAGAGAGAGAGAGAGAGAGAGAGAGAGAGAGAGAGAGAGGGAGGGAGGGAGGGAGGGAGGGAGGGAGGGAGGGAGGAAGGAAGGAAGGAAGGAAGGAAGGAAGGAAGGAAGGAAGGAAGGAAGGAAGGAAGGAAGGGAGAGAGAGAGAGAGAGAGAGAGAGAGAGAGAGAGAGAGAGAGAGAGAAAGAAAGGGGGAGGGAGGGAGGGAGGGAGGGAGAGAGAGAGAGAGAGAGAGAGAGAGAGAGAGAGAGAGAGAAATCTTACCTTTTGTGACAAAGATAAGTGAAATTATGCCAAGTGAAATAAGCCAGTCAGAGAAAGACAAATAGCATATGAGCGCACTTATATGTGGAATGTTATGAACCAAATAAACTGTTGAGCAGTTTGGGCTCTGGATTAAAAGATGAAGAGATTAAGCAAAACAAAATATATATATATATATTACCCCAATAAATTCAATTTAAAAAGAAAGAATAACAAGTACTGATGAAGATGTAGAGTGACTGGAACCCTCATACACTATGGGAGAATGTAAAATGGCACAATCACTGTGGAAAATAATCTAACAGTTCCTCTAAAGCCTAATTACTATATGAACCATGGAATTACTATATGGACTAGTAAATCTACACCTAGATGTATACCCAAGAGAAAAATCTACAAAATCTACAAAAAAAACTGTACACAAATGTTTAAATATTAATAGCAGCATTATTCATAATAGCCAAAAATAGAAACAACTCAAATTTCCATCAATTGATGATAGATAAATAAAATGTGTGGCATCTCTACACAATCAACTATTATGCATCAGTATAAAGAAATGAAGTATTGATACATGTTATAACATGTACCTTGATAACTGTATGCTAACTATAAGAAACCTGTAACAAAAGACCATATATTGTGTGATTCCATTCAGATGAAATATTCAGAAGAGGCAAATCTATAAATACAGAAAGTAAATTTGTGGATCATAGGGGCTGAGAGAAAATAGGGAATAACTGCAAATGGATACAGTATTTCTTTATGAGGTGATAAAATGGTCTAAAATTGATTGTTGTGAGGGTTTTACAATTTTGAAAATATACAAACATCCATTTACTTGTATACTTTAAAAAGGTAAGCTAAAAGATATGCAAATTATAGCTCAATGAAGCTGTTATTTTTTACTTTTATTTATTTTTATTTTTTATTTATATTTTTAATAAATTTTTATTGTTCATATTATTACAAATGTTCCTCTTTTTTCCCCCCCTCCATTGCTCTCCTCCACCAGATTCCCACCCCACCCTCTGCCCTTTCCCCACCCCCCACTGTCCTCATCCATAGGTGCACAGTTTATGTTCAGTCTCTTCCCACATCCCCCTCTCCCCTTTTCCCCAAGAATCGTCAGTTCACTCCCCTTCCATACCTCTGATTCTACTATATGCAACAGTTAATATTATTCATCAGATTTTTTTTAATTTCTTTGGTTTTTATTTATTTATTTTATTTATTTTTTTTTTATTTTAATAAAAGTCTGATTTATAATTTTTTTTTATTTTTATTTTTTAATCAATCTTTATTGTTCATATTATTACAAAGGTTCCTCATTTCTTCCCCCCTCCACCAGGTTCCCACCCCACCCTCCGCCCCCTCCCCATCCCCCATTGTCCTCATCCATAGGTGCACAGTTTATGTTCAGTCTCTTCCTCCCTCCCTTTCCCCGATAGTAAATCCCTTTTCAGATAGTAAATCTGTTACTTAGCATTATCTCATATCAATAATACCTCCACATGCCCAATGATACACTTCACACAAAAGACATTTCCAAATAGGTCAACCAGCCTCATCAGGCCCCACCCAAGGCACTTACAGATCAACACCCCAGCGCTATACTAACTCAACACATCCAGATCTAAGCCTTCATCACTTGATTCAGCAGACCCTCAAGTTCCCGCAAAAGTTTCCAGCCATGTCTGAGAGGCAGCCGTGGGCAGGTACAGGCGAGGAGCGAGCTGTTTCGGGCCTGGCTGCTCCGGGCCTGGCCTCTGTTGCTCTGGTTCGTTCCACAACCAGCTGCTCCGGGTCTGGTCACTGCCGCTCCCGACCTAGTTGCTCTGGACTTGGCTGTTGCTGCTACAGGCCTGGCCGCACCCGACCCGGCTGCTCTGGGACCGGTTGCTCCGGTCCCGGTCGCTCCGGGCCTGGCCGCTCCCAGCCTGACAGCCGCTGCTCCGGGCCTGGCTGCTCCCAGCCTGGCAGCCATTGCTCCTGGCCTGGCCGCACCAGACCCGGCTGCTCCGGGCCTGGCCGCTCCCAGCCTGGCAGCCGCTGCTCCTGGCCTGGCCGCACCAGACCCGGCTGCTCCGGGCCTAGCCGCTCCCAGCCTGGCAGCTGCTGCACCGGGCCTGGCCGCACAAGACCCGGCTGCTCCGGGCCTGGCCGCTCCCAGCCTGGCAGTCGCTGCTCCGGGCCTGGCCGCACCAGACCCGGCTGCTCCGGGCCTGGCCGCTCCCAGCCTGGCAGCTGCTGCTCCGGGCCTGGCCGCTCCCAGCCTGGCAGCCGCTGCTCCTGGCCTGGCCGCACCAGACCCGGCTGCTCCGGGCCTGGCCGCTCCCAGCCTGGCAGCCGCTGCTCCAGGCCTGGCCGCACCAGACCCGGCTGCTCCGGGCCTGGCCGCTCCCAGCCTGGCCGCCGCTGCTCCGGGCCTGGCCGCACCAGACCCGGCTGCTCCGGGCCTGGCCGCTCCCAGCCTGGCAGCCGCTTCTCCAGGCCTGGCCACTCCCAGCCTGGCAGCCACTGCTCCGGGCCTGGCCGCACCAGACCCGGCTGCTCTGGGCCTGGCCGCTCCCAGCCTGGCAGCCGCTGCTCCGGGCCTGGCCGCACCAGACCCGGCTGCTCCGGGCCTGGCCGCTCCCAGCCTGGCAGCCACTGCTCCTGGCCTGGCCGCACCAGACCCGGCTGCTCCGGGCCTGGCCGCTCCCAGCCTGGCAGCCGCTGCTCCTGGCCTGGCCGCACCAGACCCGGCTGCTCCGGGCCTGGCCGCTCCCAGCCTGGCAGCCGCTGCTCCGGGCCTGGCCGCTCCCAGCCTGGCAGCCGCTGCTCCGGGCCTGGCCGCACCAGACCCGGCTGCTCCGGGCCTGGCCGCTCCCAGCCTGGCAGCCGCTGCTCCGGGCCTGGCCGCACCAGACCCGGCTGCTCCGGGCCTGGCCGCTCCCAGCCTGGCAGCCGCTGCTCCGGGCCTGGCCGCACCAGACCCGGCTGCTCCGGGCCTGGCCGCTCCCAGCCTGGCAGCTGCTGCTCCGGGCCTGGCCGCTCCCAGCCTGGCAGCCGCTGCTCCGGGCCTGGCCACACCAGACCCGGCTGCTCCGGACCTGGCTGCTCCCAGCCTGGCAGCTGCTGCTCCGGGCCTGGCCGCTCCTAGCCTGGCAGCCGCTGCTCCAGGCCTGGCCACACCAGACCCAGCTGCTCCGGGCCTGGCCGCTCCCAGCCTGGATTCTTCGTGGTTGTCTACTGCTGTTCTGGGCCTGGCTGCTCCCAACCTGGCTGCTCTGGGCCGGGCTTCTCCGGGCCCAGCCACTCCGTGTCTGGGTGTTCCTGGACTGGCCACCCTGGGCTTGGCCGCCTCTGCCTCAGGCCTGGCTGCCACTGCCCCAGGTCTGGCTGCTCCAGTGCTGGCCGTTGATGCTCTTGTTCTGGCTGCTGCTGTTCTGGGGCCTGGCCACTGCTGCTCCGGGCCCAGCTGCCACTGCCTTGTGCCTGGCCACTCTAGGCCTGGTCGCCGCTGTTCCAACATTCTGTCCCTTTTTTCTCTTCTTTTTTTTTTTCTTTTTTTAAAAAAAACAACAAAACGCATTTATGTTGCAATGTTGGCTGGTGCGTTGAGTTCTGACTTAGTCTTTGATTTTTCAAGATCTTCTTTGTATTCTTTCTTAAGTAATTTTACTATCATTTGCTCTCACTTGATTTCTTCACATTGAGAACTTCTTTGGTTTCTTCCTCCTTGTCCTGGGAGCTCAGCAGGTTGGCCTGTGGCACCCCTTTGTTCTCCGCGGGCTCCCGCGCTGCTCCAGCCTGTTGCCGGGGTCGGCGCCGCCCAGGAAGCAGCCCCCGTCCTTGGCTCCGTTGCCAGCACTCAGCAGTCGAAGGCTCAGGGGCACCCCCCCCACTGGGGGCCCCGTCGCCCGGCTCCTTGCTGGCGCCCAGCTGGCCGGTGTCCGGCAGGGGCTCCTGCTCCTCGTGGCGTTCCTCCAGTCTGGAGCTTTCTTTCTCCCTCCCACTAGGGAAGTCCAGGATCAGAGTCAACAGACTGTCCTCTGCGCACAGTGTGCGCGACTCCGGGGGCTCGGCCTTTCGCCGCGCTCCCAGGACTCCACCTCACAGCCCCGTCTCCCCCTGCCCGAGCCTGGGTCCCCAGGGACTGGCCCAGACCTGGAGTTCGGGGAGGTCTGGACTGAGGCTCAGAGCTGCCGCCGGAGGCTTTGTTTCTTCCGGCTAGGGTAATCCAGCATCAGAGTCAACATTCAGTCCTCTGCGCGCCATGTGCGCGCGACTCCGGGGGCCCCGCATTTCGCCGTCCCCCGGGATTGTCTCCCCCTGCCGGAGCCTGGGTCCCCAGGGTCTGGCACATCACTTGGGGCTCAGCGCTGCCGGTTCGGGGGTTCAGCCCAGGCTGGGGGTTCTATTTCCTTCCTGCTAGGGAACGCCAGGCAGCACCCAGCCCTCTCCTCCTCTCCGGCTGCGACCTCTCCGCGCGCGCGTGCGTGCGAGCGCGCAGCATGTCTCCGTACCTTAGGCTTTTTTTCAGCTCCTCTGATTTTCCTTCTGGTTTTCTCCCTCCTTCCTATTGTAGAGTTTTCAGTCAGTCGACTACCTGTAGCTCTGGGCAATGTCCACTCTACATTTTAGTTGTATTCCTTTGAAATTGTTGTGAGCTGCTGCGGCTAGGTGTATACCCGAGCAGCCATCTTGGATCCTCCAATTTCTTTGGTTTTTAGATTCACTTGTTGATAGTTACGTATTTGTTGTTCATAATTTTTAACTTTATTTACTTTCTCTTCCAAAAGAACCCCCTTCAGCAATTCATATAATTCTGGTTTGGTGGTGATGAACTCCTTTAGCTTTTTTTTTTTATTAGTGAAGCTCTTTATCTGGCCTTTGATTCTGAGTGATAGCTTTGCTGGGTAGATTATCTTTGGCTGTAGGTTCTTACTATTCATCACCTTGAATATTTCTTGCCATTCCCGTATGGCCTGCATAATTTCTGTTGAGAAATCAGCTGACAATCGTATAGGTGCACCTTTATAGGTAACTACCTGTTTTGCTCTTGCTGCTTTTAATATTCTCTCTTTGTCTTTTGCTCTTGGAATTTTAATTATGATGTGTCTTGGTGCGGTCCTCTTTGGATTCCTTTTGTTCGGAGTTCTGTGCCCTTCCTGAATTTGTAAGTCTAATTCTTTCACCAGCTGGGGGAAGTTTTCTGTCACTATTTCTTTCAGTATGTTTTTGATATCTTGCTCTCTCTCAACTTCTGGGACCCCATAATTCTGATGTTGGTTCACTTGAAGTTGTCCCAGAGGTTTCTCACATTATCTTCAATTTTCCGGATTCTCTTGCCTTCTTGCTTCTGCGGAGGAGTGTCTTCTGGCTCTTTATGTTCCAAATCTTTGACTTGATTCTTGCGATCTTCCATTCTGTTTTTAGGACTCTGTAGAAAATTTTTTATTTCAGACAATGTATTCTTTATTTCTTGTTGATCCCTTATCATTTCTTGTTGATTCCTTATTAATTCTAGTTGATCCCTTTTCATATCCTCATAGGTCTTATCGACCTTTTCTAGGAAATTCTTGAAAAACTTTATAAGCGTAGATTTGAACTCTATATCCAGTCGCTTTTTGTCCTCCATTTCTTTCATTTGTGATCTATTTTGTTGTCTCGGCATTTTCGCAGCTTCCCTGATGGGGCGGGGTTTCAGGGTGGAGCCTACAGCTTTGGCTTCCGTCAGCCACACCCTATGCGGCTCCTGAGTCTCAGTATTCCTCAGGGTCCTTCAGTACTCATTGCAAGCACCTCTGAAAGTGAGGTGCCCTCGATTTTCGCCTGCTACCAAACAGTCTAGGCTCTCCCCCAATGAGCCCGGAACTGGGGTTCAGTTCAGATGGAAGTGGAGTTGGAGGTGGCATTCAGAGCAGTCTGGAGCTTTCGTCTCCTTCCTGCCAGGGCAATCCTGCGGCACAGCCAACTGTCCCTTCTCTGCACGCAATGTGCGCGCCTCTGGGACCTCCTTTCACCGCTCCCCCGAGGTTCCACCTTACAGCCCAGCTCCCTATGGATGAGCCTGGGTCCTCGGGGTCCAGCCCAGAACTGGGGTTCAGAGCAGTCGGAACTGGGGCCCTGCACAGTCCGGAGCCTTTGTCTCCTTCCCGCCAGGGCAATCTAGCAGCAGAGTCAACAGTCCATCCTTTGCGAGCAATGTGCGCGCCTCCAGGGGCTCTGCCTTTCGCTGCTCCCCTGGGATTCCGCCTCACAGCCCCGGCTCCCTCTGTTTGAACCTGGGTCCCCAGGGTATGGCCTAGAACTGGGGTTCAGCGCTGTGAGGTCTGGGGTTCAGCACAGTTGGAGCTTTTATCTCCTTCCTGCTAGGGAACACCAGCCAGGCACTCAGCCACCCCTCCTCTCCGGCTCCGTCCTCTCCGCGCACCGCGTGTCTCCGTACCTTGGGCTTTTACAGCTCCTCCGCACTTCCTTCTGGTTTTCTCCTTGCTTCTCGTTGTAGAATTTCCAGTCAGTCGACTTTCCTGTAGTTCTGGGTAATGTCCATTTTATATTTTAGTTGTCTTTTATTAAAATTGTTGTGTGCAGCTGCGACTAGGTGTTTACCTGTGCAGCCATCTTGGATTCTCCGAAGCTGTTATTTTTAAATATATAGTTGAAATTATTTTTACGAGGAAGCTCTTTAGGATATATATATATATATATATATATATATATATATATATATACACACACACACACACACACACACACACACACACACACACATATATAGACCAGTAAATATATATAAATATATAAATATATATATATATATATATATATATATATATATATATATATATATCTCCAATAGATAGATGACACATGGATAATTGAAAGAAAGAAAAGGAAAGAATATATATATAGGCCCATGAAAAACACACATCGTGTCAAAACAAGCCAGAGGAAAATCATTTTGGGGGGAGGGGGGGAAGAAAGAAAGGAAAGAAAGAAGGAAAGAAAGAACGAAAGGAAGGAAGGAAGGAAGGAAGGAAGGAAGGAAGGAAGGAAGGAAGGAAGGAAGGAAGGAAGGAAGGAAAGAAAGAAAGAAAGAAAGAAAGAAAGAAAGAAAGAAAGAAAGAAAGAAAGAAAGAAAGAGGATCCCAAGTCAAATTTATAGAAAATATCTCTTTATTAACTTTTCGTCGAGGATATGTTTGTATATTTTCAGAAAACAACTCAGAGACCATGTGGATTCCTGCAACAGAGAGGAATTGACAGGAGTGCTCCAGCCATGAAGACAGAAGAGAAACAGTCCAGAGATGGAAGACGCTAACCTCACCTTGCCATACTAGCAGACAGCAGCTGTGTGTCGCTGAAGGATGCCCAGGACCAAACCAGAGATGGTCAGACCTGCATCACCACCATTTGTCCACCAACTAGATCTGAAATATCATGGCTGACATGTACACATAACGAACTGCTTGACATTGAAATTGAGTCTCAAAAGAACTGTTGGCCCAGAAAGGAACTCACTACAGACTGATTCATTGGCCTCTCAGCATAACCATTATGGCTTGTCTCAGTTTCGGTTCTTATAAGGTATTCCTTGAATCACATGATCTCATGCATCTAGGAGAAATAATGAGCAACATAAACTGATGAACAAAAACAGACCCAGAGACAGAGAAGCAGCAATCAGACTGTCAAACCTCAGAGGGAAAGTAGGGGAGGGTGGGGGTAAGGAGAGAGATCAACCAAAGGACTTGTGTGCATGCATATGGGCCTAGCCAGTGGTCATGGACAACAGGGGGGTGAGGGCATACGTGGAGAGGGGTTCGGGATGGGAATGGGGGGATGAGGACAATTATATGATACCATAATCAATAAAGAAATTAAAAAAAAATAGATATAGGTATATAAATAGATCTCCAGTGCATATTGTTAAGTGAATATAGATGCAAGATGGCATGTAAGATTGCACCATTTTTCTAAAAAAGAGGAAAATTTTGCCGACACCGGTTTGGCTCAGTGGATAGAGCGTCAGCTTGCGGACTGAAGGGTCCCAGGTTCGATTCTGATCAAGGGCATGTAGATTGGTTGCGGGCACATCCCCAATGCGAGGTGTGCAGGAGGCAGCTGATCGATGTTTCTCTCTCATCGATGTTTCTGGATATCTGTCCCTCTCTCTTCCTCTCTGTGGAAAATCAATAAAATATATTTTAAAAATAAAAAGGAGGAAAATTTTACACACATACACAATTGCTCATATACATTATATATATATATATATATATATATATATATATATATATATATGTGTGTGTGTGTGTGTGTGTGTGTGTGTGTGTGTGTGTGTGTATGGCTTTCCTCAACCAGGGTTCAGAAATTAAAGCTCTGTAGAATATCATTTATGAGATTATTTTCTCAATTCTCCCTAAATTGCACATAATTATGCCATCCAGATGCATGGTGGATCAGTTTATTCATTGCATACAGTGGATGCATTAGGATATTAGGGCTGGGCTGTAAAAGAATACAGAAAAAACTAAAAAACCTGGTTGCCACTGGGACAGAGATGGAAGAGAAATTTTTTTCTGGTATGCCCTTTTATTGCTTTTGAATCAAAAATGAATATTAAGCCAAGACCAGTTTGGCTCAATGGATAGAGCGTCAGCTTGGGGACTGAAGGGTCCCAGGTTCAATTCTGGTCAAGGGCATGTACCTTGGTTGCAGGCATATCCCCAGTAGGAGGTGTGCAAGAGGCAGCTGATCGATGACTCTCTCTCATCGATGTTTCTAACTCTTTATCTCTCTCCCTTCCTCTCTGTACAAAATCAATAAAATATATTTTTTTAAAAAGTTTAAAAAAAGAATATTAATAAGACATTTAAATGATGTTTACCTATGGAAAAAGAAAATAATTCAAGATGGATGTAGAATTAATGAAGTATATTTTTCTTCTCACAAGGCAGTGAATACTAAAGCATATTTACTAGCTGAGGGTGAGAATATGTGATGGAGATACAAAGGTTGAAGAAATAAGAAAGAGAAGAAATAACATTAGCCTAACCAGGATGCTGCAGAGATGAAAGGACATAGGGCTCTGAACACAGGTAGAGGATTTGCTTTTCATGGAGGGAAGGAAAGAAAAAAACCAAGCACAGATTTTTTTATTGAATTTATTGGAGTGACATTGGTTAATAAACTTATATAGGATTTAGATGTACAATTATATAATACATTATCTGTACTCTGTATTCTGTGTTTCCATCCCAAATCAAGTCTCCTTCCATCACCATTTATCTCCCTATATCCTCACTTACCTTCCCTCATCTGCCAAAGCTGTGCACAAATTTAACTTGAAGTAGAGGAACTGATGTTTGGCTCAGTTTTCTTTATGAAGGGGAGGCAAAGAAGTCTTCAGAATGGGAGGAAATAGGATGGAACAGGCAACCTGAGAAAAGAGGTGAGAAAAGGTTTGAAACAGTGTGTATGAGGAATGGGAGCACAAGCTGCCTAGTGATAATAAAAAAAACTCCTAGGCTCTGCTGTATTTTATTAAAAGCATCATGCATATCACTTGGGGCTTCACCTGGGAGGACAGCCAGTGCCAACTACAGTGTAAGTTTTCAGGTCAAGGCAACTAAGATGGAAGTTTTCTGGAAACCTTGTGATATGAGGACTGGCTGAAGAAACTAGAAAGAGCTATTGAATATAAATAAAATAAATCTAAAAAGAGGCAGATGGAAAAGGAGCTACAGATAATAGATTAGATTGCTTGTAATATAAAAGAGGGAAGAATCAGCAAGCCTTCTAGCTCTAAGATTCTGTGATTTGTTTCTTTCTATTATTATCTTCCCAAATAGACTATAAGGATTCGCTGATTGGTGAATGAATCTGTATAAGGACAGAAAATAGGCCACCACTGGACCAGTGGGGGTTAGAATGTAGTGGACTAAGTAGTGAATAAAAGGAAAGGAAGGGGATACTAAATTTGAAGGGCATATTCACATTTTTTCATATTTTTAAAATTTCTGAAATTAGTATGCATCCTGTAGTTACTAGTAATGAAATCTCACAATTGCCGTTGGCCAGGCAGCAGTTGTGATATAGCTGCCACTGCCTGCCACCTTCTGGTAAGATCAAGAAAGCACACTTGCAGAATGGTTGTCATCAACTTGGAAGACTATCCAAGGTAATGGAAGAAAATTCCCCCCTCCCCAGAAATACAGAAATACTGCATCATCAATGTTCTTAATGACAAAGAGAATAGTATTATGTGTAAAACCTGGAACAAATTGACTGATCCAAAAGGTAATTCAGAAGAGTCAGATTCAAAATCTAAAGGTATTTTAGAAATACCTTAACCAATTTTTTTTTCATTCGGTGTCCTTTGTAATGTATGTACAAGAGTGATATATGATGGAAACAGCATAAGTGCCCATCAGCAGATGAGTGGATAAAAAAAGCTGTGGTACACCTACATAATAAAATACTAGGCTGCTGTAAAAAAGAAAGAACTCTTGCCATTTGCAACGCCATGGATAGACCTGGAGAGTATTATGCTGAGCTAACTGTGCTAGTCAGAAAAAGATAAGTATCACATGATTTCACTCATATGTGGAATCTAATGAACCCAATAAACTGATTATCAAAAATAGACCCAGAGTCATAGAAGCATGAACAGACTGTTAAAACTTAGAGGGAAGGTAGGGAAGGGTGGGTGGGAAGAGATCAACCAATGAATTTGTATACATGTATGCATAACCCTTGGACATGGACAATGGGTGGTGAGAGCCTGGGCATGTGGGAGGATAAGAGCGGGATGGAAGAGGTTAATGGGGGAGGGGGAAGGAGGACTTATATAATACTTCCAACAATAAAAATTTATAAATAAATAAATAAATCCTATATAATAAAGAGGTAATATGCAAATTGATCCTCACACCATTGCCCAAGATGGGTGCCCCCATGTGGTCAAAGAATGCCACCACAAGATGACCAGTAAGGGAAGGTAGTTGTGGGTGATCAGGACAGCAAGGGAGGGCAGTTGGGGGTGACCAGGCCAACAGGGAGAGGCAGTTAGGGGCAACCAGGCCTGCAGGGGAGGCCAATTGGAGGCAAACAGACCAGCAGGGGAGGGAAGTTGGGGGCAATCAGGACGACAGGGTTGCAGTTAGGCATCAATTAGGATGGCAGGGGAGTAGTTAGGGGGTGATCAGACTGGCAGGCAGGCGAGCTATTGGGAGCCAGCAGTCCCGGATTGTGATGGGAGATCAGGCCTAAACCAGCAGTCAGACATCCCCCGAGGGGTCCCAGATTGAAGAGGGTACAGGCTGAGCTGAGGAACCCCCTCCAAGTGCACAAATTTCGTGCACCAGGCTTCTAGTAAATAAATAGAACAGAAAAAGTGTGATATATAATTTTTAAAAATCCATTTCTAAAAAGATCTTAAAGAATATTCTCAACACTTATAAAGTATAAATTCTAAAAGCTAAAATGTTTTATAATTTAATAGGAAATACTTTGTTCTTTCTTAGTGATGCATAAAAGAAGGATGCATCCTATAGTCAGTGATGTTTTAGATGAAATAAAATACAATAATTCTGCAAGTGAACAGTACCTATACAAGTACCATATATTAGATACAAAAATGCTTATCTACTAGGCATTAACAGATATATTCATTCAGTTATTCAATAAATATTTACTTAGAGTTTACTATATGCCAGGTACTGGATGCTGAATATACAATCAGTTCCTCAAGACACTCCAGAAAGCCAAGCCAGACTGGCTCAGTGGTTGAGCATTGATCTATGAACCAGGAGGTCACAGTTTGATTCCCCGTCAGGGCACATGCCTGAGTTGTGTGCCTGAGCTGTGGGCTTGATTCTCTGTGGGGATGTGCAGGAGGCAGCCAATCAGTGGTTCTCTATCATCATTGATGTTTCTATCTCTCTCTTCTGAAATCAATTATATATTTTTTTAATATTTTTTTAAAATATATTTTATTGATTTTTTTACAGAGAGGAGGAGAGAGGGATAGAGAGCTAGAAACGTCGATGAGAGAGAAACATCGACCAGCTGCCTCTTCCACACCCCCTACCGGGGATGTGCCCGCAACCAATGTACATGCCCTTGACCGGAATCGAACCTGGGACCTTTCAGTCCGCAGGCCGACGCTCTACCGCTGAGCCAAACCGGTTTCGGCTATATATATATATTTTAAAGATACTCCAGAAAAAAATAGTTCTGTGGCCAGATTAGTTTGAGAAATGTTACATACTAAATTCACTTTGTCACAATTTACATTTTAAAAAAAGAAGCTTGCTAATTTTTGTGTCACTCTGCATATCTCAAATTATAAATGATAGAAACCCAGGGTCAGAATTGTGATACTTAATATAAAAAGAACTCCTACAAACCAATAAACATAAACAATATGGGCAAAGGACATCAACAGGCAATTCACAGAAGAAATTACATCTAAAAATGCTCAACCTCATTCACATTTAAGAAATACAAATTAAAACAGTGAGAGCTCACGGGGTAGGGTGGAGTGGGGGAAGCACGGAGGCTGCCAGGCTGGGGAGTTCTCAGGGCCAGTGAGGTTGCGGACTGGAGGGCTTGTCTCTGGAGAAAGATAAATATCACATGATCTCACTCATATGTGGAATATAATGATAAACATAATTTGATGAACAAGAATAGATCCAGAGACAAATGGTAGGGGAAGTGAGTGGGGGTAGTGAGCAACCAAAGGACTTGTATGCATGCATATAAGCATATCCAATGGACAAAGGCACTGAGGCCATGGTGGCTTGCTCAGGGTAGGAATGGCTAAGGGGTGGGGGGTTCAATTGGGAAAAAGAAGTCATATATAAAACTTTAGACAATAATAAAATAATAATAATATAAAATTAAAAATGGATAAAGAACTTAAACATAAGATGGGAAGCCATAAAAATCTTAGAAGAATCCATAGGCAGCAAAATAGAAGACATCTCTGGTAGCAATATCTGTACTGATACAGTTCATAGGACAATGAAAACTAAGGAGAAAATAAACAAATGGAATACATCAAAGTAAAAAGCTTCTGCACAGAAAACCCCCCCACAAAAAACAACTAAGCAAAACAATAAGAGAGCCAACTGCATGGGAGAACATATTTGCCAGTGTTATATCTGATAAGGGTTTAATATCCAAAATTTACACAGAACTCATACAACTTAACAAAAGGAAGATAAACAATCCAATCAAAAAATGGGCAAAGGACCTAAATAGACACTTTTTGAAAGTGGACATATGGAACACCAAGAGACATATGAAAACATGCTTAAAGTCACTAATCATCAGAGATGCAAATCAAAACAACACTAAGGTACCATCTCACACCTGTCAGAATGGCTATCATCAACAAATCAACAAAGAATAAGAGCTGGTGAGGATGTGGAGAAAAAGAAACCCTTGTACACTGCTGGTGGGAATGCAGACTGGTGCAGCCACTGTGGAAGACAGTATGTAGTTCCCTTAAAAAAAAAGTTAAAAATTTAACTCCTATTTGACTCAGTGATCCACTCCTAGGAATATTTCCTAAGAATCCTGAAACACCAACCAGAAAGAATATATGTTCATAGCAGTGTTATTTATGACTAGAAGCCCAGTGCACAAAATTTGTGCACTCATGGGGGGGGGGGGGATGTTCCTCAGCTCTGGGACCAATTGCCCTACTCACACTCCATAGTGCAGCCAGCTGGGTAGCTTGGGCCTCTTTCTTTGAGGCAATCTATCACAGAGCCCCCTGATTGATCGTCCCGCTGGCCATTGGCCTGGGCCTCCCTCTGCAGGGTGATTGTGGGGAGATGTTGGCCTCGCACCCCCAACCAATCGCATAGCACCTGCCTTGGCTGACCTGGTGCCAGTGCATGTCATAGTGTGGTCGTCCGAACGGTCATTCTGCTCTTCAGCATTCAGTCGATTTTCATATTATGCTTTTATTATTATAGATAGCTAAAATTTGGAAACAGCTTAAGTGCCCATCAACAGATGAGTGGATTAAAACATAGTGATATATCTACACAATGGAATACTATGCTGCTGTAAAAAAGAAAGAACTCTTACCATTTGTAACAGAATAGATAGACCTGGAGAACATTATGCTAAGCAAAATAAGCCAGTCAGAGAAAAATAAATTACAAATAATCTCACTCATTTGTGGAATATAATGAATAACATAAAATGTTTAACAAAAGTAGATACAGAGACATAAAATCATTGAACAGACCGTAAAACTTCAGAGGGAAGGCAGGGGAGATTAGGAGGGAGGAATAAATGATCAACCAAAGGACTTGTATGCATGCAAAGAAACAGACAACTAGTGGGGGAGGGCATTTGCTGGAGGGTGGGAGCAATGGAGGGGTCGATGGGGGAAAAGGGAGACATGTAATACTTTCTATATATATATATATATATATATATATATATATATATATATATATATATGACCAAATTAGTGTATTCTTCAAGGTTTTTTACTTAACTATCTTACATGTGGTTGTCTTCCTGTATACAGTTACATTATATAAGTTTCTACTTGAAATAAATATTTTGAAAATAAAAAAAGGAAGCAAGGGGCATCTCACAGACCATTAAATTCCTAAATAGCTAATGTTACTTCCTGGAAAGTTCAGAGGACAATTTGAGGACAGCAGCTAAAAGTGGGAAAGGATTTACATATTCCAACAGCAGGATAGTGGTAAGACCAAAAGGAGCTAGAACAGTGGTTCTCAACCTTTCTAATGCCACGACCCTTTAATATAGTTCCTCATGTTGTGGTGAACCCCAACCATAAAATTATTTTTGTTGCTACTTCATAACTGTAATTTTGCTACTGTTAATGA
Organism: Pipistrellus hanaki; assembly: GCF_964339955.1. Taxonomy (NCBI): domain Eukaryota; kingdom Metazoa; phylum Chordata; class Mammalia; order Chiroptera; family Vespertilionidae; genus Pipistrellus; species Pipistrellus hanaki. The sequence goes on from NC_140524.1 coordinate 70,882,751, forward strand.
ATCGTAATGTAAATATCTGTGTTTTCCGATGGTTTTCCACTGCTGTAGAGCCTAAGACCATCGGAAAACACAGATATTTACATTACGATTCATAACAGTAGCAAAATTACAGTTATGAAGTAGCAACAAAAATAATTTTATGGTTGGGGTTCACCACAACATGAGGAACTGTATTAAAGGGTCACGGCATTAGAAAGGTTGAGAACCACTGAGCTAGAACACTCTGGGTCTATGACAATGTAAGCCCCATAAACTCTCAAAACTAACCAGCTGAAGTTCTATTCTGGACGAAGACCCACAATGAGGGGTAACTGCTGGGAATGGAATCCAAGGTAGGCAGTGCAGTAAGAGAAAGTACAGATCAAAGTAGAGGATGGGAGCAGCAATAGGATATCATTTTTTTAAATATTATACAAATGTAACAGAAGAGGGAGCTCAAAAGCCATGAAATTGGAAAATCTACTCTAAATCCACCCTCCTTCTAAAAGTAAAAGTTAAAAAAAAAACACCCTCAAAACATGAATATCATAATCTGCTATTTTTAAAACAAGTAAAAATATATTAAGAAAAAAGATATGAAAGAACATAAATCATATTAGAAAAACTCAAAAGTTATAGTAGTAGAACTAAGGAAATAATTGGAAATGAAGGAAAAAATCAGATATAAATTCTTTTTATGGGAGAGGGATATCAATTCTTAACTAGAAGGAACACAAGAGTCAATAAACTCAACAACACATAAAGCCTTAAGAAAAACAGAAAATGGCCCTAACTGATTTGGCTCAGTGGATAGAGAGTCGGACTGGGGCCTGAAGGGTACTGGGTTCGACTCCAGTCAAGGGCACATGCCTGGGTTGTGGGCTCGATCCCCAGTGGGAGGCATGCAGGAGGCAGCCGATCAATGGTTCTCTCTCATCATTGATGTTTCTCTCCCTCCCTCCCTCTCTCCCTCTCCCTTCCTCTCTGAAATCAATAAAAATATATTAAGAAAGAAAGAAAAGAGAGAGAGAAACAGAAAATGAAAAGAAGGAATTTGGATTTGAGAAAAAGTATTAAGATAGTTAAAGAAAATCCAACATACATAGAAGAAAACTAATAATAAAGAACAGGGGGGTGGGGGGAATAAAGATTCTAAAAAAAATTCCTGAAATAACTTTTTTTAAAAAGACTTGAAACAACATTTAAGAAGGCAATTTGTGTAACTGAGAAAATTAACCTAAAATGGCCATATCATAGTAAAATTACTTGACATTAAAGAAAAATATTTATGTATCCACGCAAAAAGGACAAAGGAAATAAGATCAGCCAGTCACTAGCTATATTGACAGCAATAATTATGCCAAAAGAAAATAAAGTTAATATACTCAAGAGACAAGGAAAGAAAATGTGAGCCAAAGATTTTATATCCAGCCAAATTGACTGGTATGGGCTGAATTGTGTTCCCCAACCCCTTACCATCACCAAATTCATACGTTGAAGCCCTAACTTCCAGTACCTGAGAATGTGACCATATGCGGATACAGGGCCTTTAAAAGGTGATGAAGTTAACCTTGGCCATTGTGGCTCAATTGATTGGAGTGTTGTCCCATACAACAAAAGGTGGCAGGTTTGATCCATAGTGAGAGCACATATCCAGGTTGTGGGTTCGATCCCTGGTTGGGGTGCATGCTGAAGGCAACCAATCAATGTTTCTTGCTCATATCTACGAGTTGTGTGTGGTTTTTTTTTTCTCTTTCCCTTCCTCTCTCTCTAAAAATGGATTGTTTAAAAAGATGATAAATTAAATGAGGCCATCAGGGTGGACCCTAATCCAACTTAACTAGTGTTCTTATAAGAAAAATATTTGGACACACAAAGAAATACCAGGGATGTCCATGCATATGGAAAAGACTATGTGAGGACACAGTGAGAACGTGGCCATCTCCAAGTCAAAGAGAGAGGCCTCAGAAGGAATCAAACCTGCTAACGCTTTATTTTGGACTTCTAGACTTCAGCACTGTGAGAAAATACATTCCTATTGTTTAAGTCACCCAGTTTGCGATATTTTGTTATGGCAGCCCTAGCAAACTAATACACTGACTTTCTAGAATAGAGGCTACAAACAATTATCAACATGTAATCATTCAGGAAAATTTTACTCATGAACCCTTCCTGAGGAATAAACTTCCTAGAGAATAAACTTTGAAAGACCAAAATAACCAGAAAGACACTGGCATAGGACTGGTAATGAGTATTAAATAAATACAACACACACACACACACACACACACACACACACACACACACACACTATTAGAACTAAGATTTAATGTCGGTTCTAACTTAGAGAGCATAGTACATGGTTGTTACAAAGAGGGGGAAAGGGATAGAGAAAGGATATTCAAAATACATATTTTTTATTTGTAATCACACTGGTAATGGCAATATTGCTATTCTAAGACATTTATGTATGTGAATAGGATAAAGCAAATTAGTAACTATATGGTATTCTAATTCTATTATCCCCTATATCTTTGGGAACCAAACTTCTCAAGTATAAAAGGAAGGAGATTCAGAAATAAGATAGAGCTTAAGGAAAAGCCTGAAGGCCTGAATTTGAGTTAAAGTATCAGTGTGAGCTTATGAGGCATTTTTTCCTTAAAAGGCTTGGAAACAATGACCATACCTTTAACTATGAGCATTACTAGCATCCAAATCATGGCCTGGGAATGCCATTTCCCCTTAAAAAGAAACCAGGGCCTTTTGGACAAGTTGCTGATTCCAGGTTTGGGAAGTAAATGTATAAGATAAGTCTGAAATATGAAGGATGTTCAAATCCATGAGTTCATAATGACTGAATCTTTGTTTAAAAATAAAATTATACATATTAGAACTATGCAAAGGGTCTCTAAAATTGTACAGCAAACAGTTAACAGCTGATCTGTTGGGACTAGGACTATAGAGAATTTTTCTTTCAAAGTCACAACTTTCTAGATTTTTTAGAATTTAATAAGCATATGTTACTTTTGTAATTAGCAAAAACAGTAATTAAAAGTTTTTTTTAAAAGAAATAACTAATAATAGCATAATTCTCAAGAATTAGTTTGTAAAATGAGGCATTCCCATGGACTTCATAAAAATTGAGCAATGACTAACCCTTGGCTTTGATAAATGCTAAAAATAAAGTTTCTTAAACTGACTTTTAGACTATTATAATTTTGTATTATTGCTCAAAATCCATAGTTTTGAATAGCTAAAGGCTATTATTATTAATACAAATCCATATATTTTCACACATGGATTTCTGATTGCGTGGTTCAGTACTATAAAAAATAAAAAAATAAAAAGTAGAACTGTTCCCAGGAGAGCCACCTAAGTTGGCTCTTGTCATGCTCACAAGAAAGAATTCAAATGAGTGACAGAAAGCAATGTTGAAGCAAAGCAAGCGAATTTATTAAGGAACCAAAGCAAGTGAATTTAGACATAAAGCACAAGTATGCAACTCAACTATAGTCTGAGCACCCTGCCTGGTGGGGATTCAAGAATTTATACTTTTTCCTCCTATAGGTTTCAAAGTTATCCTGCCAGATATCTTGGGCCACAGGCTAAATGTCAAGGCCTCCATTTTACATTGTAGCTTTTCTCAGAATTTATGAGAACATTTGGATTTTATCTTAGCAAGACTGTTGACTTCTTTGTTCAGTGGGTGAGATAAACTCCCCTCTCCCCCTCCTCCAGCCCTAGCAGCTATCTATCCTGCATAACAGAATCACGTTTTAAGTTTGAGCCATTTTCTTCCCTTCTGGTGGGGTGTAAGAATCTGAGGAAAGGCTTCACAGAAGCAACACTGTTCTTTCTATAATATATTTAACCTTTAGGCCATAAATCTCAAGTGTGGTTTCTAGACCAACATAGCAAATTATCAGGCCCCACCCAGATCTACTGAATCAGAAACCCTGGGGTGGGGTCCAACTCTCTGTGTTTTTAGGATAAATATTTGCAACATTTGGAACATACTTATATTCAAATTCAAGTTTAACTAGGCAACTAGTTTTTGTTTTTGTTTTTGTTTTGTTTTGTTTTGTTTTGTTTTTTCTAAATCTGGCAACCTGACCTCCACGTGATTCTGATCCAAGCTAAAGTTTGCAAACCATGGGGGTAAAGGTGAGAGGATGGGCCTTGGGTTGAGATAGATCTGACTACACAACTTTTTAAACCATAGATAGAATACCACACATATGACTAGCATCTCCATATGACAGAGGAGACTACAGGGAGGTGAGCCATACACCCTCAGGGCCTAGAGTAAAGTTTGGTAGCAGAAAGGGCCTGAATTTCTACCAGGAAGCTCCCTGTGTTTTCAGAGAGCACAGAACAGCCCCTTTCCAAAACAAAGAATTATCCAGTTACAAATATCAGATTCAAAGACTGAGAATCCCTACTGTAATGCAGGGTAGCTTTTGTATGCTTATCTGTAATGTGAGTAAAATTATTTATCTCCTGGGATTATTGCAGGGATTAAAGGAGGTAATTTAACAGTTTAAATCCAAACATTTATTGAGCACCTATATTCCTCTATCTGTTGATTAAATGCTTAATTTGCAGGAGTTCTGTTCAGCTCTTCTTTTACCTTACACTGTTTTCAAGGATGATCCAATCTTTCAGGTCTCAATTAGAACTGTTAACTACCAATTTGCCATCCCCCAATTCTAATTCTCTCTGGAATTATAGGCTCATATTTTGAGTTACCTACTAGACAGGTCATCCATAATCCTAATAGATGGCTCAAACTCAACATGTTCAGAATTCAATTCTAAACAAAACAATTCACAAAAGAAATTAAAGTTTTCAAAAACATATGAAAAGATGCCCAAATTAACCTAGTAATCAGGAAAATGTAACAAATGCAATATTTCTTATAAAGACTACCAAAAGTCAATGAGAATGATAACATCCAGCATTTGTGAATATTAGGGCAAACAGACACTTCAATACACTGCTGATAGAAGTATGACTTGCTATAATCTTTTAGGAAAGTAATAGGCAATATCTACTAATATATAAAATTCATATGTGCCTTTTATATGCCTAGAAAATTGCCACACAGGTCCATAGGATGCATGTACAAGGATGCTCATCATATTGTTTGTGTTAAAGTTGTAGGTAATCCGCTTACCCATCCCAGGAGAAATGGATGAAAACAATGTGGCTTTTACAACAGGATGCTGAGTGAAAAAAATAATTGTAACGTATAACACAATACAATTTATGTAAATTAAAATAATATATACATAAAACAAATTGCATTTTATAAAAATACATTAGAACAAAAGGGTATACATTAAGAAAGAGTTGCCTGTGAGATAAAGAGGGCAGAGGAATGGGAAATCAGTCTAAAAGATAATATACAAACAAAGGGTGAATCTTACATGGACTAATGATAACATGCTATACACTAAGGAATATGATTGACTCAAACCCAGCTCTAAGGATCTCCCCCAAATTAATAACACATTGTCTTTAATCCTACAGTCTGCTTCCATTTTTACCACTAACAATAATGGTGCAGTAAATTTTTTAGTATACTTTATATATCTAAATTTTCACCCGAGGATATGTTTTTATTAATTTTGAGAGAAAGAGAGAAAGAAACATTGATGTGAGAGAAACATTGATTGGTTGCCTCCTGTATGTGCCCTGACTGGGGATCAAACCCATAACCTAAGTATGTGCCTTGACCAGGAATCAAATCCGCAACCTTTTGGAGTACAGGACAATGCTCCAACCAACTGCGTCACTTGACCAGGGTTATGGCATATATTTTTTATTGCAATAGCTCCACACATGGAATAGTCCGCAGTTATTAGAAAAGATGGGCTACAAAGAAATCCATGCCAAGACACATTATAATTAAACTAAAAATAAAAGACAGAAAAAATCTTGAAGTCAGCCAAAGAGAAAAGATGTATTACTTATAGAGGAAATCAATTTGAATGATAGTTGATTTCTTATCTGAAACCATGAAGGCCAGAAGAAAGAGGCACAACATTTTTCAAGTACAGAAAAAAACAACTGTCAGATTAGGGCAAGAACATACAAGATGAGCTTGGGTCATATTGTATTGACAAAAAAATAAGGAAGTGCTAAAAAACACACACACACAATTATATGGGTATGTCAAGGGGACACAGGAACCAATTAAAAGCACTCCCAATGGCCAAAGCTAGAACAACCTGAGAAGCATAATAAAGTGGTATTGGGTTATAACCTGAAGTATAAAATATCCATGAGTTTGTAGTGATATAAATAAATAAATGATTGACTGGATACAAACATATATTCAAAATACACAAATACATATATGAGGGGAAAGATATAAATCTTCCTCTCAAAATTCTGTATAATTTTATGTAGATACTTTGCCCTCAAAGGGGTGGAGCATAACTCTCCACTTAAGTTTGGGTGCACACAGTGATTTCCAAGAGTACAGTATGGAAAGGATATGGAATAAAAGAGTAATTTTACAGTGGAGAAACCTGACAAACACACCTCAGCCAGGTGTTTCAGGTAAACATCAAAAATTGATGTTGTTTTGATAGTATGTACCCTTGATATGATGTGATGAAAATGAACTTTCTCTCTGAAACGCACAACCCCAGTTTAATCATATCAGACAAATTCCAGTAGAGGGATAGTCTACAAAATAGCTGACCATTACTCTTCCAAACTATCAAGGTCATCAAAAGCAAAAAAATTCTGAGAAATAGCCTAAGGAGTCATGATGACTTCATATACTGTGGTGTCCTGGATGATCCTGAAACTGATAAAGAACATTAGGTAAAAAAAAATAAAAAATAAGGAAATCTGAATAAAATATGGACTTTAATAATAAGATATCAGTATTGCTTCACCAATTGTAACAAACAAAGGAAACTGGGTGTAGGGTCTATGGGAATTCTCTGCACTTACCTTCTCAATTTTGCTGTAAATTTAGAAGTGTTCTAAAAATAAATATTACTTTCAAAAATAACTGTTAACAACATATCCTATTTGGCAAACTAACCTTCAAATAAAGGAAAATTGAGAGAATTAGTTGCTAGCTAACCTGCCCTAAAAGAATGGTTAAAAGAAGTTCTCTAACTAGAAAGGATATGATAAAAGAAGAAGGACTAGCCGAGACCGATTTGGCTCAATGGATAGAGCGTCGGCTTGGGGACTGAAGGGTCCCGGGTTCGATTCCGGTCAAGGGCATGTACCTTGGTTGCGGGCATATCCCCAGTAGGGGGTGTGCAAGAGGCAGCTGATCGATGACTCTCTCTCATCGATGTTTCTAACTCTCTATCTCTCTCCCTTCCTCTCTGTACAAAATCAATAAAATATATTTAAAAAAAAAAAAAAAAAGAAGAAGAAGAAGAAGGACTAGTCCTGGCTGAGTAACTTAGTTGTTTATAGAGTCATTCCTATATGCTAAGGTTGAGGGTTAGATCTCTGGTCAGAGCACATACAGGAATCAACCAATGAATGCATGAATGAGTAGAACAACATGGATGATCTTAAATGTATGCTTCTATGTGAAAGAAACAAGTCTGAAAAGACTACATTTATGTGACATTCTAAAAGAGGTTAAACTGTATTGACAGTAAAAGCGTCAGTAATTTCCAGGAATTTGGAGAGGAGGAGGAGGAGAGTTCAATAGATGAAGCACAGGATACTATTTTAGGGCAGTGAAACTATTCTCTATGAGACTATAATGGTGGAAACTTTACACAATTTTCAAAACCTATAGAACGTTACGGTACAAAGAATGAAACTTAACGTATGCAATTTAAAAATAATTTAGGAGATCAAGGGATACAATATCAGAATGCAGAATGTAAAAAAATAATCTAACTGTATACAAATGTATGAAGCATGCCGAAGTAGGTGAGGTTGAAGCTGCAAAACTGAATAACTTTGTAAATGAGTGATAGCTGTAACATTACAGTATAGGCAAAAGGAGCTGTACATAAAAATTTTATTTTGGCTGATAGTTGTTTTTCTTCATGGGTAGCAATTCTGAAAGATTATATATATATATATATATATATATATATATATATATACATATATATATACATATATATACACACACACACACATATAATTGAACAATGAAGAAACAAGATGGTGGATTGTAAAGACTGTTGGAGTGGGAGGGTACAGATAAGCAAGGGGAAGAGGCTAAAATAATCCATTTGTTAATGGATAAGAATTGGAGACATCAATATGCACTCATGTTTAGCTTAATATAGATATATTTATAAATATTTATGCATATATTGTTAAATTAAGTAAATAAGGAGGTAATGAAACTGATTTGGCTTTAATGTGGTAGTGGCATATAAATACCTCAAGGTTATGAAATTAAAATGCTAGGGACAAACAATCACAACAGCCAACTAGGCTTTAAACTATAGCAAATAAATAATTTCTTTACATTGTTTCCACCTTTTCTCCACAAAAGCCTCTCCTCCCAGCTCTTGTTGGTGAGGCTCCCCCAACCACATCTGGTTTGGCACTGCCGGATTGGAGTGGGTTTTTGCTCAAACAAACTATCCCAAATTTTAATTTGTCTTAGTTTATCTTCCAACAGCTTGGTGTGAGAAATGACTGAAGGAGACCCCCTGCAGCAAGGAGTGATTAAGCAAAGGCACCCACTGAGCCCTTTGAGCTCCCACCTGATCACTGCTTCTGGGGGTGGTGGGCAAGCCCTTAACTCCATCGCAGCTCCTCAGCTTTTGCATTATGAACTTTCAGACTCCAGCTCAAAATTTCTTTGTTTGAAGTAGGTCTGAAACCAGCCCAAACCAGGCTGAGTCTAACTTCGAAAAAAAGACTGGCATGAGGGTCTTTTTCTGACAGCGTTCCCATTACATTTTATACTATGGTGACTACTGTTCATATTTTCGTATTCCCCACCAAATCATGAACTCTTCCTGGAAAGAAACTAAATCTTATCCAACTTCTTGTCTCAAAGTCTCACAAAATACCTGGTATAATTAAGTACTCATAAAATGTAAGCTGAAGGAAAAGATTGAAGTCTGGAATCTAGAGTCAACGAGTACATTCCCTAAAGGCAAATCTGCTTTGCGTGTTACTGCAGCTTCCTGGCTTCTTTCGGGCACTGCCCTGGTCACCTGAAAAAGAACACAAAAGGTCTGAGTCATGGAGGTTTTCAGGAATGGGAACAGAACAGAATAGAAGGGTTTAAGGTGAGGTCAAGGTTCCCCCAACCAGCACTGACTATTCTGCCCAACCACTTCAGTCTGTGGATCAAGTCTTTCCATCTTCCCTGTCTATCTGGTTTCTGACTTTCAGGGGTGAGTAAACTCAAGAATTATGGCTTCATCCTACTTCTGGTATCAGCAAAAGTGCCCTGGACATGAGGTAGCAGAATGGATGTTGCCCTGCTGAGATTTCATTTCTGTGTTGGAGTTTGGAGCTCTGTAGATTGCTATTTCACTTATCAATAAGGCACAGTAGTTGTGAAATGTTATTCGTGGTGTTGGGGAAAAGAGATATAGGTGAGGGGAGAGAGGGAGAACTAGATTGTTTATCATCATACAAATCTTACACGGAAAAACATTTAAACACTTTGGCTTAAGGTCAACCCTGGTGATAGTCACTTTCTTTAGGAATGCTGACTGGACAGGCAAAGATAACTGGGAAAAGGTTGCTGGCCCCTTACGTGAAAGACTTGAAGCAATCCCTCCACATGCCATTCTTGTCTTCACACTAAATGCAACCCATATGATGTACTATCTATGTGTGGTCTTTGATTACACACCTTGACAAAAGAATAAGTGCATAAGGATTGAATGTTTCCAGCTTACTTGGGGCTCCATATCTTGGGAAACCCATGGCTACAGCCCCCATAATCCATGAATATGAAATATGGCATTGATCTGCCATGAAACTGTTAAATAAAATGGTTTGTATTGAAAATTAGTTTTTGGATTTTTAGTTATTGTTTGGAGAATGGAAATGGTGCCAATGAAGAAGCAGTTGAAGGATGGGAGATATCTGTAATTCTATAAACAATATTAAAAATATATTTAAAAAGAAGTAGTAGATAAAAAGAGACTTGAAGTCCCATTACCAAGCTACTTGATTCTGAAAGCCAGATAGGAATAGGCAGATACAGGGGCATGGTAGTGGGGAGCAAGATGGCTCATACAGAAAAGGCAAATGTGAAAGTATATGGTATACTGTAGGAACTATGAATCTGAGCTTACTAAACATCAATATCTAATGTCTAATATTTAAAAAGATGTTTTTAATTTAAAATGATACATATTTACTATAAAAATATGGTAAATGAAGTCTTCTAGGAGATTCTGTCTATATTCAATCTTTAAAGCAGGCTCTCAAACATTAATGTACATAATAACATGGGAAGCTTAAATGAGTGTAACATAGAAGATGTTACAATGCTGATTCCTAGATTCTAACCCAAAACATTTATTACATAGATCTGGGAATCTGTATTTTAAATAAGCATGCCAGGTAATACAGAAGATCCACACTTTGAGAACATGACCCTAAGGGCAGAGCCTCATTCTCAATACCTGGATCAATAATTCTTTTTTTAAATATGTTTTATTGATCTTTTACAGAGAGGAAGGGAGAGAGATAGAGAGCTAGAAACATTGATGAGAGAGAAACATAGACCAGCTGCCAATGTACATGCCCTTGACCTGAATCAAACCTGGGACCTTTCAATCCACAGACCAACGCTCTATCCACTGAGCCAAACCGGTTTCAGCTGGACCAATAATTCTAATTCCATCTTGCCTTCCTTTAACAATCTTATCCATTGATGTAATTGCAGAACAATTCAATGGATAAAGTTGCTAAAGACTACTAAGTATTTATTTCTACCATCAACCTCCCTGATTTTCAAAACCAAGTTTATAATTACTTTGCCAGCACCCTAAACTCAACATGTTCAAAACTGAAGTCATTAGTCATTCAGTGAATAGTAACTTCTTTCTATGTACTTGAAAATATGCTAAAGACCTGGGATAGAAAGTTGAATTAAAAAAAATTCTTGTCTTTGAGATGTTTCCAGGCTGGGCACTGTAATAAAACAGGATATATGTATGCTATACTAGGAGTGTGTGTGTGTGTGTGTGTGTGTGTGTGTGTGTGTGTGTGTGTGTATATATATATATATATATATATATATATATATATATGTATGTATTATAGGGATACAAATGCCAGAACCAATAGTTCAGCCTAGGAGGTAGAGGGTAGGGTGGTAAGGGTCTACTCTGAAGGAAAATATGGTAGAGAACATTTGCCTGAATTCCCTATTAGAGAAAGAAGTAGATAATACGTTCATAAAATATAACCTTTGGCCATTCAACTATTGGGAACTTAATAGCTTTATATCAATTTGTACTAGATTTAGAATGAGTTAATATCATATAACTGAAGGATGCTATTATTTAATAGAATGTAATGTAATCTATTTGGGGAAAATGATGTATTCCTGGGAAGAAAGTGGTCTACATACCATCTAGGCAAAAATGGAGCAAGAAAAGACTATGTCAGTGTATCTCCAGTGCATGGAGAAGGAACCTGGTTGAGATACAAATACTAATAGCTAACATTTACTGAAGTGATTATGCTCCAAAGATTAAACTATATATTTGATATGGTTGATTTCATTTACTTCACATAACTTAAGATGTAGGTACTACAATATTATTAACCACATGTATGGTGGACCATATGACATACATATGTATCCCCTAAGTAGAGTTAGGCACATCATGCTGTTTTGTTTGGTTTTCTTTGTTTGTTTGTTTTGTTTCTAAAGCATTGCTATTTATTTCAGTGGTATGATACTAGAACTTGATCATGTTTATATAGATGAATGCTTTGTTGTTGTAGTAAAATATACATAACATAATTTACCATTTTAAAGTATTCAGTGGCATTAAATACATTCATGCTTTTTCATCTTCCTCAACTGAAACTCTATACCGATTGAACAATAACTCCCCATTTCTTCTCCCCTAGTCCCTGGAAATTGCCATTCTACTTTCTGTTTCTGTGCATTTCACTACTCCAGGGACCTCATATAAGTGGAATCATATAGTATTTGTCCTTATGTGGCTAGCTTATCTCACTTAGTACATCTTCCAATTTCATCCATCCTGTAGTATGTATTCTTCATTTTAAGAATTCCCTTCATTTTAAGGCTGAATAATATTCTATTTTATGTATAAACCACATTTTCTTCATCCATTTATTCATTGATAGACCCTTGTGTTATTTCCATCTTTTGTCTATTGTGAATAGTGCTACTATTAACATGAGTATGTAAATATGTTGTCAAGAGCCTGCTTTCAATTCTTTCAGGTATATATCCGGAAATGCAGTTGAGTTATTTTTGTATTTTTAGTCACATTTTATATTTTGTTTCTCAACTCTTTTTTCTTCAAATGTGTTACTTTTAATTAGAAAAGCATTATTAAAAAGGAAAAATAAAAATATTATACACATTTAAGAAAAATTAGTACAGTGGTATTTCTGATCTATTGGACAGAATTCAAGTTAATTCTGAATCTCATCATCTTTGAATGAACTAACAAAACTAGGTTTCTGAACCTTCAGAACAACAAATCAGACTTTGATCTTGCAAATTCCATGAAAATCATGGCAACTTTAAGGCTCAGTCTAAAGCAGCCAGTTGACTCCTTTCTGCTCTCTCTCTCTCTCTCTCTCTAAGATACAATGTTGGTGACTCCAATTTTAGTAATAGTGGAAACAAAATCTAGAAATAAGGAATACTCTCTCTCCTTTCTCTTCATTCCTTCCTGAATTTCAGAGTTGGAAGAAGCATTAGAAGTCAATATGTATAATCCTTAGAATACAGTCCACCTGAAATGAATGAGCCTTCTGAAAGTGATTTTAGTGTGTAGATATTTGGTCTCCTGTGGCATTAATCAGGGTATGGACCCCTTAAGAAATATAATTACAATGTGGTGGTTGTCTTTATAGAGTAATATTTCATGGGGTAATTTCCAAACATTCTGAACCTATTTATACCAGGAACTTAGTTTCTCTATATTATAGAGCACCGTATTTTCCGGCGTATAAGACAACCCCCTAATTTTACAGTTAAAACATAGGTTTAGGCCTATATTCGCTATATAAAACTACCCCCCACTTCCGAGGCAACACCAGTTCTTTTTTTTTAATAGACCGCCTCTCTGACTCTGGCCAATCTGAGCAGGCTTTTTACTAGAACACAGTGTACATGTTCTGTACTCGAGGCTTTTTACTAGAACACAGTGTACATGTTCTGTACCCGAAGCTACACTGTGTTCTAGTAAAAAGCCTGCTCAGATTGGCCAGAGTCAGAGAGGCGGTCTATTAAAAAAAGAACTGGTGTTGCCTTGGAAGTGGGGGGTAGTCTTATACAGCGAATATAGGCCTAAACCTATGTTTTAACTGTAAAATTAGGGGGGTCGTCTTATACGCCGGAAAATACGGTAGGAAACCTTAACATAAGCTTGCATCTCAGGCTGTCTATAGAACTTAGCAGCTCTGAAGGTCAAGTACAAAGACATTAAGTATATTTTCTTTGAAGAAAACCACAATGGGGTAGAAACTGTAAATGGGTATGGGGTTTATTTTTTGAGAAATAAAATGTTTGAAAATTGATTGTGTAGATAGTTTTACAACTCTGTGAATACACTAAAATTGTCTATCTTAAATGGGTGAATTGTGAATATGTGAATTATCTCTCAATAAAGCTGTTTTTTTTTTATTGATTTCAGAGAGGAAGGGAGAATGAGAAAGATAGAAACATTAATGATGAGAATCATTGATTGGCTGCCTCCTACACACCCACATTGAGGATTAAGCCTGCAGCCCATACATGTGCCCCAACCAGGAATCGAACTGTGACCTAATGGTTTATAGATCAACACTCAACCACTGAGTCATGCCAGCTGGGCTAAAGCCATTATTTTAAAAAGACATCAAGAGAATGAAGACGTAACCCTCAGAATAGAAGAAAATATTTGCAAATCATATATTTGATATATGTATCTATATCTCCAGAATATATAAAGAGCTCTGACAACTCAAAAATAAAAAGATAACTCAATTTTTAAAAGGGAAAAACTTCCAATAGACATTTCTCCAGAGTATATACAGATGACCAACATGCACATGAAAAGATGTTCACCATCATTAATCATTAGAAAAATGCAAATGAAAACCACTTCATACCCACAAGGATGACTATGATCAAAACAACAGATAATAACAAGTGTTAGTAAGCATGTGGATAATTTGAAACCCCTATATATTGCCAGTGAGAATATAAAATGGTATGGAAAACAATTTGGCAATTCCTCAATAAGTTAAACATATAATTAGTATATGATCAAACAATCCACTCCTATGTATCAATATATACCTAAAAGAATTAAAAGCAGGTGTTCAGCCCAGCTGGTGTTGGTCAGTGGTTGAGCACTGACCCATGGACCAGGAGGTCAATGTTTGATTCCCAGTCAGGAAACATGACCAGGTTGTGGGCTTGATTCCCAGTTGGGGGATGTGCAGGAGGCAGTTGATCAATGCTTCTTTCTCATCGTTGATATTTCTCTCCCTTTCCCTCTCTTTTCCTCTCTCTGAAAAAAAAAAACTATAAAAAAAAAAGCCTACAGGTTGAATAAAATCTTGACACATATGTTTTTAAGCAGCACTATTTACAGTAGCCAAAGGTGGAAACAACCCAAGTATCCCTCAATGGATGAACGGATAAACAAAATGTGTTGTAACCATACAATGGAATATCATTCAGCTTAACAATAACCCACAACCTTCGGACCAACTACAATGGAATATTATTCAGTCATAAGAAGGAATGAAGTATTAATATGTTACAGTGTTGATGAGTCTTAAAAACATCATGATAATCACTTCAAACTATATACCGTATCATATAAACATATATCAAAATATCACATTGTGTGCCTTAAATACAGACAATGTTTGTCAAGCACTGAGGGTGGGATAGGGAGAGAAAACATCATGCTAAATGAAAGTAGCCAGACACAAGAAGATCTCATATTGTATGATTCCATTTATATGAAATATCCAGACTAAGTAAATCCATCGAGAAAAAAAGCAGATGGGTAGTTGCCAGAGGCTAAGGACAGGGAGAAATGGGGAGTGATGGATTAATGGGTGCAGGGTTTCCATTTGGAGTGATTAAAAAGTTAGAGATGATGATTGCACAATATAATTAATATACTAATATCACTGAATTGTACATTTAAAAACAATTAAGCACTGGCCTGTGTTGCTCAGTGCACAAGGTCGAGGGTTTGATTTCTGGTCAAGGGCACACACCTAAGTTGAAGGTTTTCTTCCCCGCACCCCCTCCCACCCAGTTGGGGCGTGGGCTGGAGGCAACCAGTCAATGTGTCTCTCTCACTTCGATGCTTCTCTCTCTCTCTCTCCCTTCTTCCCTCCCTCCCTTCTACTCTCTCTTGTAAATTGGTGATTCCCGCCCCAGCTTTCTCTCTCTCTCTCTCTCTCTCTCTCTCTCTCTCTCTCTCTCTCTCTCTCTCTCTCTCTCTCGCCAGCTAACCAACTTCCTACCTCCATCCCATTGCCAGCAATTATGTACCTCTGTATCGAAGTATTTCAATGCTCTTTCAGTTCATAACAAATGATAGCTAGAATTGAAAATGTGCCAAATTACCATCATAGGAGTTAATCTTCTTATGATTTCCAAAACTGGAGCTCTACATCTCTAATTCAGTATCATTTTTGCTTTATATCTGCTCTTTTCCTTTCATTCTAGCTACATGTCATATATATATATATATATATATATATATATATATATATATATATATATATATATTTTTTTAATTTTTTTTTTTACAGAGAGAAAGAGAGAGGGACTGAGAGCCAGAAACATCAATGAGAGAGAAACATCGATCAGCTGCCTCCTGCACACCCCACACTGGGGATGTGCCCACAACCAAGGAACATGCCCTTGACCGGAATTGAACCTGGGACCTTTCAGTCTATAAGCCAACACTCTGTCCACTGAGCCAAACCGATCAGGGCCTAGCTACACATCTTACTTATACATAGACACAATCATGAAATAGAGTCATGGCAATTAAGATCAAAACCCTCACACAGAAGCAGATCCTATATAAATTGTGGTTTATATAGTCCTCTCTAAATTGTGGTTGTGGATGGTTCTGAAAAGAACAGAAAAAGATTATTCCAAGAAATCAATATATTTTTAAAGCTCTAATTTTCTAATTACAGAAAGACCACTATCTACTGAACATATTCCTATAAAAATTATGATCTATAGTCAACTTCAATTCCAATGGTGTAATTAAAAATTTACTAATTATATACTAGTTTCACATTTGTCATAAAGTATTTCAAAACTGTCAAACAGCTTCTCAGCTACCAATACCAGTTCCAAATTTCCCTAATATCTAAATAAAATAAGTGAGTTTAGTTTCCTTAGCATATTGTCTAACTAATATTTTTAACAATAATGGCTCTAGCTGTACTCTAGTTTCAAATGAGCCACATAGATTCCAATGGTCTATTATACACATAACTGCATCCCTTGCTTAAGCAAAAATAAATAAATAAATAAATAAATAAATAAATTTAATTTAATTAAAAACCATCTACCTTTTCCTAAAACTTTCCTGCTTTTGGTCTTGCTCATCTATTCAGCCTCCATCTCCTCTCTTTAACTTTCTGTGTCCCAAATTCTACTGTTTCCTTTGCAGAGCTCTTAAGTGAAGGCTGCTCATTTCCTTTACTCACTGTAAGGTCCCAGCTGAGAGGTTTGCGACTCAGAAGCAAGACACAGAATCCAGGCCATTAAAAAGGGGGGAAGGGGTGAAACCGGTTTGGCTCAGTGGTAGAGCGTCGGCCTGCGGACTGAAGGGTCCCCGGTTCGATTCCAGTCAAGGGCATGTACCTTGGATGCGGGCACATCCCCAGTAGGGGGTGTGCAAGAGGCAGCTGATCGATGACTCTCTCTCATCGATGTTTCTAACTCTCTATCCCTCTCTCTTCCTCTCTGTGAAAAATCAATAAAATATATTTTTTTAAAAGGGCAGGGGGGCGGGGGGAAGGTTTTAATCTGCACTCCCAGGCAAAGCTCGCTGGTCCGAGGGTGGGCCTGGGAAGTTTCCGCCAAAAAGCGGCATAGGTACTTCTTTTACACAGCTGTTTCAGCTGTTTAGTGAGGGGAGGTTGGAGGGCATGAGAGGTGTGGAATTCCTGCCTCGGGCCAGGGGTCTAGGAAGGCCCTAGGAAGGTGCCAGCTAACCAGCCATCTTTGTCACCATCCACCTTGCAGATGCTTGCACCGGCTCTGGGCTTCCACCCCTGCCTCGACCTAACATTCCTGCCTTTTGGTGATAAGGGGCACCGAAATCATTCTGACTGCTTCCTGCTGACCAGGGGCTGAAGAGGGTGGGGGATGTTAAAGGCCAGGGTCAGGCAGAGGCGGGCTGAAGGGCAGCCGAGTGTAGGGATGGAGCAGGAGCTGGTTTACAGTCACCCAAGACATTTCAGTGATCCGGGAGCGGATGCATTTGAGGAGGCAGGGAGCTAGGGGGGAAAAAGACACCGATGAGAATTAGGGGCCCTATCAGGGGTAGGATCCAAGTAGCTAAAGAGTTTTGGAGCCAGCAGAAAAGAGTTGTCCCGGGAGTGTCTTGCACGTAATCCTTCACTCAGCTTAGTCAGAGTCTGCACGTTCTGCTCCACCACCCTGGACTCGTTGATGTAGTAGCAGCATTCTTCTTGAAGGAACATGCAGGTTCCTCCTCTTTCCGCAGTAAGAAGGCCTAGGGCCCTTCAGTTCTGCAGGGCTATTTGGGCTACCGATGTTACTTGCCTCTGCAGGGAGACTAAGGAGGTAGTGGTAGACTCCAGGGCTATCTGGAGTTTGTCATTGAAATCCTGAGCAGAGATTATGCTGTTATCCAGCCCCCCGCCCCCCCCCCCCAGCTAGGCCTATTGAGGCAGCGATACTTACCCCCAACATGACAGGGAGGAAGGCGGCCTGGTGGGCCCAAGGGTGGGATGAAGGCATGACTAGGAACATGTGGGTTATAGGACTATTGTCAAGGAGACATGGAAGGGGCCAGGTGGCCAGTGGGCAGGTGGATTTGCCGTCAATTCCCATGACCAAGATCGTGAAAGGGAACAGTGGCCCAGAAAAAGAGGGGAGAACAGAAAAGGTAGCCCCCATATCGATCAAAAAGGAGATAATTTTACCTGCTACCTGGAGCTTTACCTGAGGCTCGGCCAGGTTGATGGGGGTGGTGGAGTCCGGGCTTCTTCGGTCAGCCAGTCCCAGCATGGCCAGCGGCAAGTCATGACCTGGGAGGACGGCCCCTCCACGCTGAGACGCAGAGGGCCCGTCACTTTTCCAGGGGCAGTCACTTTTCCAATGGCCGCTTTGATCGCGGGGCTGGGCAGGGCTTGGTTGGAGACTGAGGTTGCGGGCATTGGTTAGCCCAGTGGCATTCGTTTCTGCACTTGAAGCATCCTCCAGGTGGCGCTAGTCCTTTCGTTGCACCCATATCACGCACAGCCCCCCTAGGACCATGCGCAGCTGCAGGCCTTAGGCCTGCTACCAAGGTTTGAGTTTGCAGGTTCACCTTTTGTTGAAGGCGGGCCTCCCGATCTGATTCTGCCTGCTCCTCACGGGCACTGAAAACCTTAAATGCCATATTCACCAGATCCCAGACAGGAGTCTGAGAGCCTTCTTCTGCCTTTTTTAACTTTTTTCAAATATCCGGGGCTGACTGCAAAATGAAGTGAGTGGCTAGAACAGTTGCTCTGGCCGGGGACCCAGGGTCCAGGCGAGTATATAAGATCAGAGCCTCAGTCAGCCTGTTAAGGAAGATCGCAGGGTTCTCATCTGCTCCCTGAGTAACTTCCCTCAGCTTGTCAAAATTAACTACCTTGTGGGAGACGGCCTGTAGGCTGGCTATTAGGCACTGGAGCATCTGGTCATGACGTCGGCGCCCGTCTCGCCCTTCGGGGGGTATCTAGTTGGTACTTCCAGCCTGGTTCCTGACAAGGAACAGCCTGGGTCCCCACTGGCATAGAGGAGTCTGTAAGGTGGATCTGATCTGTGTGGTCCGTCGCCGCTCTTAAGACTCTTTCTCTTTCCTCTGATGTTAGGGTGGAAGAGAGAATGACATGGATGTCATGGCAGGTGAGGTCATAGGCCTGAGAAAGGTATCGGAATTCCTTGATGAACGCAGTGGGGTTAGTGGAAAAAGACCCCAGCCGCTTCTCAATCTGGGAGAGATCCGACAGAGAGAAAGGAACATGAATCCTGACCACGCCCTCAGCCCCCCCCCCCCCCCCCCCGCAACTTCCCGGAGGGGGCAGAGGAGAGGAGGAACCTGGGAGCCAGTGTGCCTGCTGACTGGGGAAACAGGCCTGGGGTGGGGGAAGGGGAAGGTCGGCAGGTAAAGAAGAAGGCTCAGGGGGAGGGGGCGGTGGAGGGAGGTCTGGGAGTGAGGATGGGGGAAGGGAGGGAACTGCGGGGCAGGAGATAGAGCAGAAGGAGCCTGGTAGTAGGGAAGTTCTCAGGGGGTTCAGATAAGGCGGAAAGTGGAGGAATGTCGGTAGGCAGGGGGAGTTTCTCGTGAGGTAGGAGAACCTGGGCAGTGGAACAGGAGGAGCAGAGGGAGGGACGGGAGCGCAGATAGAAAAAGGCCTGGACATATGGAACCTCCAGCCACTTCCCAGCTCGTTGGCAGAAATTGTTGAGGTCAGTCAGAATGTTAAAATCAAAAGTCCCATGTTCAGGCCATTTTGACCCGTTGTCTAATTCATACTGAGGCCATGCCACGTTACAGAAGTAAATGAGGCGTTTAGGGCGCAGATCCTGGGACAGGCCTAGCTTAGCCAGATTGGTGACAAGACTCCCCAGTGGGGTCTTTGGATCTAATTTGGTTTTTTGGTTGCCCATTTTGACGCTTAGGGTCAGTAGCAGAGGCCCAAGGATTGGTGTCCCAATCTTTGAGGCAAGGCTACGGACCCGGGACCCGAGACCCGAGGGGTGACAGGGGGACGTCTCCCCCCGCCTCCTGGGGTCCGAAATTAGGCCAAAAGGCCGGAGAGCCAAGGGGGATGAGAACGTCTTCACCACCACCCCTGACTCAGAGTCTCCCCGGGAGACCCGGAGGGGCTGGACTCGGAGCGCAGTTTACTGACAGAGATGCTGTAAGGATGACCCTAGGAATCAATAGGGACTGGGACTCACCCGCTGACTCTGATGCTGCCTAGCTGGAGAGAAGCCTGAGGGTTCCTGAGCCACAGGGGCACCCCAGACCAGGAAAGGTCCCACAGGGCACACACCCCGTGTCCGGGTTTCACACCAAGATGTAAGGTCCCAGCTGAGAGGTTTGCAAGGCAGAAGCAAAACACGGAATCCAGGCCATTAAAAGGGGGGAAGGTTTTAATCTGCGCTCCAGGAGAAGCTCGCTGGTCCGAGGGTGGGCCAGGGAAGTTCGTGCCAAAAAGTGGCATAGGTACTTCTTTTACACAGCTGTTTAGTGAGGGTGTTACGCCCAGACTTTGTGATCCCCAAGGACCACCAGGGAGCCGAGTCCGATGCAATAAACAAAAGAGCCTTTTCCATGCTAGCATGGGCTCTGTCCCACTCACGCCAGCAGCATGGTGGAAGAGAGAGCAAATTTCGCCCAGTCCAGGGGTTTTACTCCGGTCGGTGGTGATGTCACTGCCTCAGCTAACCCTGATTGGTTGGGTGAGGGCTAGGGATAACTCTGCCCTGCGGGGCGGAGTCGGGAGCTCATCCTCGCCCCGCCCTGCCCTCTCAAGGGGAGGTTGGAGGGCATGAGAGGTGTGGAATTCCTGCCTCAGGCCAGGGGTCTAGGAAGGCCCTAGGAAGGTGCCAGCTAGCCAGCTATCTTTGTCACCATCCACCTTGAAGATGCTTGCATCAGTTCTGGGCTTCCACCCCTAACACTCACCTCTCCCCGTACATCAAGATCAGGTTAGCATCTTCACTGGATCCTCAAAGTATTATTTTACCATCTTGCCTCAACAGCCTGTCTTTCTCCATAGTTCATACTACTCATTTTTATCACCCTCTCAATAAATGTTAAATATCAACTTCCAGGTCTTCCCCATACCTTTACTGAAGACTTTGGGACCAAGACTTTCCCTTTTTCCCCTTTCATCCCGAAAGCCTTCATCATCCCCCTTGATGATATAAGACCCAAACCTCATAGCTCCTGCACAAATCTTATTCCAATTTAATTTTAACTCCATTTCAATTGTCCATTTCTGTAATGACAACTTGTAATGGCTTTACCTCCAAAACCAAACACAGAATCCATTCTCTAGTCTGAACTACTAGATTTTCTACCTCCCTTATACCTTATACTCCTTAAGTTTACTCTCCAACTTCTTTAGGCCTTTAACTTAAGCTTCTTACCTATTTTCCAAGGGCACCATGTCCATTTGGACTTCACTTCCTTCTCTACCTAGGAAAGAGTCCATGGGCAGTGTGACTTCAATTATAGTAGCCAGAACTTTTAATTCTCCTATCCCCTTGATTTTCCATCATATCTAGTCTGTTAATCCTCACCCACAAATCAACCCAACTATTTATATTTTTCTATTCTGTTTATAAATTACAAAGTACTACTGAGTAAAACCCTAAACTACTGACCATCAGCTTCCGCTCCACCCAACTTATTGTCCACTGACTGCTACCAGAATGATCTTGTAAACATAAATTAAGCAGGACTTTAAGAATGAAAGAGTGAGGAGCTCAGCAAATTTTCTCCCTCAAAAAAACCAAACAAAAAAAACCCACAATGAAATAACTGTAAAAAAACACCGTCAAAAACAACCATTTCAGGACTATGGAAATTGACCAAAATTAAACAATAAATTAAGAAGTGTTTAAGAAAACCTACTGAACCTTGGGGAAGAACAGTGGAAATCTATGGTGTTTTAGCTTGAGGCTATTCATGTCCCCCTCTCAGCTCCACTAGAGCTGATTTTACAAGGGAATGGCAAAACAAAGCCCTAAAAACCAATAACTTGGCTGCTGGAGTAGAATTACTTGTTTAGGAATGAGCACAAAAAGTCCTATGGCCAAGGGTGTTGAAAACAATAGCAAACTCCTTAGATAAGGGAAAACCAACATCACAGTTGCCTGGGGTCACAATAATGGTGGCGCCAAGCAACAGAACAGCAGGCCTGTTTAGCAGAGAGATTCAGAAAACAAGACAGTCCTAATGGGACTTGATAAGCTCCCTCCATATCCTTGATGATCCAGAAGGCTGTGGGTACATGTAACGCTGCATTCAAGCTCAGGGTACTGGAGAGGCCGTAGCCATCTACATTTTCCTGGCTGAATGTAAAGACTTGCACAGACACAGAGGAGACATGGGAAGGTAGCAGAAAGTAAAAATCAGCGGAGGCTTGTAAACTCCCTGAATTTTGAATATTCTTCCCAAAACACACACACACACACACACACACACACACACACACACACACTTCCATCAACAAAGGGTGAAAGACAATACTGGCCCAAGGTATTTAAGGACAATCTCTAATAAATGAATTGACTATTCAGTAAGCTATCCTGACCCAGGTATGACACCTAGGAAGTCAGGTTTAGAAATAAAAGTAACTTAAAAAAACAGAGCAGAAACATCAATGAGCTCCACACTGGAGAGCAGACAGACTGTACAGAATTATAATAGTCCAGACAAACTACTAAACAAATTTTAAAAGAAAAAAAGAAAATCTGCCGAAGCCGGTTTGGCTCAGTGGTAGAGCATCGGTCTGCGGACTGAAAGGTCCCAGGTTCGATTCCGGTCAGGGGAATGTACATTGGTTGCGGGCACATCCCCCGTAGGGGGTGTGCAAGAGGCAGCTGGTCGATGTTTCTCTCTCATCGACGTTTCTAGCTCTCTATCTCTCTCCCTTCCTCTCTGTAAAAAATCAATAAAATATATATATATTTTTTAAATGTTGGCAAGAATGTGGAGAAAATTGTAACTCTCATACATTGCTGGTGGAAATGTAAAGTGGTGAGGCTGCTTTGGAAGACAGTGTGAGTTTCTCAAAAGGTTAAAGATAAAACTACCATAGTTCTATAAACTGAAAAGGGGTTTTATAATAAGTTTAACCAAAAGTAACCTCACAGGGTAACCTGATCATAAATTCTTAACTGGGCAGGTCATGGTGGGTAGTCATGCTTCAAGCATATAAAAGTTTTATCTTTGATTTAAGCAAGCCCTATCCATTGTTTTTGTGCACTAGTTCAGTGGTCGGCAAACTCATTAGTCAACAGAGCCAAATATCAACAGTACAACGATTGAAATTTCTTTTGAAAGCCAAATTTTTTAAACTTAAACTTCTTCTAACACCACTTCTTCAAAATAGACTCGCCCAGGCCATGGTATTTCGTGGATGAGCCACACTCAGGGGCCAAAGAGCCACATGTGGCTCGTGAACCACAGTTTGCCAACCATGGGACTAGGTTAACACACCTTTGAAATGCCTCTTTTTCAGACCCCTTGGAAGCAAAACCACCCTCAAAAAAGCACATAATCTTGTTAACTATCCTGTAATCCCATGTTCATGAAATCTTTCTTAACCTGTTAACCGAGCAGGACCTATAAATACGTCAAACATAAACACTATCGGGAACGGGTAGGACATATGAATACGTCCTTGAAATATATGTTGCGCCCTGAGAGGGACGGTATATATTTTTTGTAATCTTTATAATTGTTTGTAAAATTTATAATTTTTTAATTCGATGTTTCCATTTTTTTGTTGGTATTCTTTTCTATTTGTTTGTAATTTTGAATTTTCCTTTGTGCTTTATATATAAATAAACAAAAAAATATATATTTCATTTATTTTAATTAAGTA
Organism: Pipistrellus hanaki; assembly: GCF_964339955.1. NCBI lineage: Eukaryota > Metazoa > Chordata > Mammalia > Chiroptera > Vespertilionidae > Pipistrellus > Pipistrellus hanaki. The sequence goes on from NC_140524.1 coordinate 70,906,748, forward strand.
TAAATAAAAAAATAATAATATAAAATTACATCCACTGGGCGTGACGTACTGACACGTCCTAGTGAAAGAGTATGTGCCCGTTGTACGTTGCATAATTAAAAAGGGAACTCCCTGGTTAACAGGTTAAGGGCCCTCCTTAACTCCAAAGGTATAAAAGGAACTACAAAACTGTCATTCTTTGGAATATTTGAGATTTTTTAAAAATATATTTTATTGATTTTTTTACAGAGAGGAAGGGAGAGCGATAGAGAGCCAGAAACATCAACGAGAGAGAGACATCGATCAGCTGCCTCCTGAATACCCCCCACTGGAGATGTGCCCGCAACAAATGTACATGCCCTTGACCGGAATCTAACTTGGGACCTTTCAGTCCGCAGACCGAAGCTCTATCCACTGAGCCAAACCGGTTTTGGCGGAACATTTGAGATCTTGCTTCCTGATCATTTTAACTCAAATAAACTCATAAAAATTCTCTAAAAGTATGGGCCTTTCTTATATTGACATTATCCAAAAAGTGGAAGTAACTCAAAATGTCCATCAGCTAATGATGGATAAACTAAATATGCTATATTCATACAATGGAATACTACTCAGACATAAAAAGGAATTAACTATTGATAGCTCTTGCTGGTGTGGCTCAGTTGGTTGGGTGTCATCCTGTGCATAGAAAGTGCCAGTTTGATTCCCAGTCAGAGCACATGCCCAAGTTGTGGGCTCAATCTCTGGTAGTGATACGTAGGAGATAGCAGATTGATGCTTCACTTTCACATCAATGTTTCTCTCACTCTCTCTCTCTCTCTCTCTCCCTCTCTCTCTCCCTCAAAATCAATTTTAAAAATATTTTTCAAAAAGAAATGAACAAGTACTGACCTATTCTATAACATGGATGAACCTTGAAAACACTATGCTAAATGAAAGAAAACAGACCAAAAGGCCACATACTGTATGATTTCATTTAAATGAATATCCAGGGTGGGCAAATCCGTAGAGAAAGAAGGTAGATTATTGATTGCCAGGGTCTGGGTGGGGGAGATGAGAAGTGACTGCTAGCCAGTAGACTTTGTTTTTGGTGTGATGAAATATTCTGATCTTAGCCAGTGTGGCTCAGTTGGTTGGAACATTGTCCTATACTACAAAATGTTGTGGGTTCAATTCCTGGTCAGACCACATACCCATGTTGTGGGTTCCATCCCCGGTGGGGGTGGGTATGGAAAACAACTTCTATGTTTCTCCCTTCTCTCTTTCTCTCTCTCTCTCTCTCTCTCTCTCTCTCTCTCTCTCTCTCTCTCTCTCTCTCTCTCCCCCTCCCATTATTATTATTATTATTATTATTATTATTACTCTCTCTAAAGTCAATAAAAAAAGAAAAAGAAAGAAAGTATTCTGGAAACAGATATTGGTGATGGTTAAACAACTTTATGAATATACTACAAACCATTGAATTATATACTTTATTTATTTTAAAAATTTCTTAATTGATTATGGTGTTACATATGTGTCCTTATTCCTCCATTACCCCTCTACCGCATCCCCCCTTGATGCCCTCACCCTGCTGTTGTCACTGCCCATTGGTTGGGTTTATATGCATGCATACAAGTCCTTTGGTTGATCTCTCCCCCTTACCCCCACCCTCCCCTACCTCCCCTCTAAGGTTTAATGGTCTGATCGATGTTTGTCTGTCTCTGGATCTATTTTTGTTCATCAGTTTATGTTGTTCATTATATTCCATAAATGAGTGAGATCATGTGATATTTATCTTTCCCTGCCTGACTTATTTCACTTAGCATAATGCTCTCCAGTTCCATCCATGCCGTTGCAAAAGGTAAGAACTCCTTTTTTACCTCAGTGTAGTATTCCATTGTGTAGATCTGTTGTTGGCAAACTGCAGCTCGTGAGCCACATGCATCTCTTTGGCCTCTTGAGTAGGGCTCTTCCACAAAATGCCACGACCTGGGAAAGTCTATTTTGAAGAAGTGGGATTAGAAGTTGTTTAATTTTTTAAAAATTAGCTCTCAAAAAAAATTTCAATTGTTGTACTGTTGATATTTGGCTCTGTTGACTAATGAGTTTGCCAACCACTGGTGTAGAAATACCACAGTTTGTTATTCCCCATTTTTTTGTTAAGGTATTATATGTGTACATATCTCACCATGGCCCCCCACAACCCCACTCCCATACATGCCCTCACCCCCCAGTGTTTTGCGTCCATTGGTTGTGCTTATATGCATACATACAAGTCCTTCAGTTGATCTCTTATCTACTCCACCTCTCCCTAAACTTCGCGCTGTAATTTGACTGTCTGTTTGATGTTTTACTGCCTCTGTATCAATTTTTTGTTCTTTAGTTTATAATGTTCTTTATTATCCACAAATGAGTGAGATCATGTGGTTTTTTTCTAATTTGACTGGTTTTTTTTCATTGACTGGTTTATTTCATTTAGCCTAATGTTCTCCAGTTCCATCCAGGTTGCTGCAAATGGTAAGAATTCCTTTTTTTTTTTTAATGGCAGCATAATATTACATAGTGTAGATGTACATAGTTTTCTGATCCATTCATCTGCTGATGGGCACCTAGGCAGTTACCAAATCTTAGCTATTGTAAATTGTGCTGCTATGAATATAGGGGTGCATATATCCTTAATTTCTTAGGATATATTCCTAGGAGTGGGATTACTGCGTCAAATGGGAGTTCCAATTTTAGTTTTTTGAGGAAACTCCATACTGTTCTCCACAGTGGCTGCACCAGTCTGCATTCCCACCAGCAGTGAACGAGGGTTCCTTTTTGTCCACACCCTGGCCAACACTAGTCGTTTGTTGATTTTTTTTTTTTTTTTTTTTTTTTACAGAGAGGAAGGGAGAGAGATAGAGAGCTAGAAACGTCGATGAGAGAGAAACATCGACCAGCTGCCTCTTGCACACCCCCTACCGGGGATGTGCCCGCAGCCAACATACATGCCCCTGACCGGAATCGAACCCGGGACCTTTCAGTCCGCAGACCAACGCTCTACCACTGAGCCAAACCGGTTTCGGCTCGTTTGTTGATTTGTTGATGATAGCCATTCTGACAGGTGTGAGATGCTACCTCATTGTTGTTTTGATTTGCATCTCTTGGATAATTAGTGACTTTGAGCATGTTTTCATGTGCCTCTTGGTCCTCCTTCTGTCTTCTTTCGAAAAGAATCTATTTAGGTCCGTTGCCCTTTTTTTTTTATTATTAAATCATTTATCTTCCTTTTATTAAGTTGTATAGGTTTCCTGTAGATGTTGGAAATTAAACCTTTATCAGTGATAACATTTGCAAATACCTTCTCCCTTACAGTGGGCTTTCTTATTGTTTTGTTGATGGATTCTTTAGCTGTGAAAAGGCTTTTTATTTTTATGTAGTGCAATTTGTTTATTTTCTCCTTAGCTTCCATTGCCCTAGGAGCATTATCAGTGAAGAACTTCTTTTGGCATGTCTGAGATTTCTCTGCCTATGGATTCCTCTAGTATTTTTATGGTTTCCCATCTTATGTTTAAGTCCTGTATCCATTTTGAGTTTATTTTTGTGTATGGTGTAAGTTGGTGATCTAGTTTAATTTTTTTTTTTTTTTTTTGCAAGTATCTGCCCAAGTTTCCCAACACCATTTATTGAAGAGACTGTCTTGGCTCCATTGTATGTTCATGCCTCCTTTGTCAAATATCAATTGAGCATAGCGGTTTGGGTCGATAGCTATGTTCTCTATGCTATTCCATTGGCCTATATGTATGTTCTTGTGCCAATACCAGGCTGTTTTCAGAACAGTGGCTTTGTAATATAGCTTGAAATCTGTTATTGAGATCCCTCCTACTTTGTTCTTCTTTCTCAAGATTGTTGAGGCTATTCAGAGTCTTTTTTAATTCCAGATGAATTTTTGAAGAGTTCTTTCTAGGTCTGTGAAATATGCTGTTGATATTTTAATGGGGAGTGCTTTGCATCTATAGATTGCTTTGGGTAGTATGGACATTTTAATGATGTTGGTTCTACCAATCCATGAACATGGTATGTTCTTCCAACTGTTTACGTCTTCCTCTATCTCTTTTTTCAATGTCGTATAATTTTCCATGTATAGGTCTTTTACCTCCTTAGTTAAGTTTATTCCTAGGTATCTTAATTTTTTTGGTGTGATGGTAAATGGCATTGCTTTTTTAGTCTCTTTCTGTAAGTTCACTATTGATATATAGAAATACCATAGATTTCTTGGCGTTAATTTTGTATCCTGCTACCTTGCCGAATTCATTTATTAAGTCTGTTAGTTTTTTGATGGAGTCTTTCAGGGTTTTTTTATATACAATATCATGTCATCTGAAAATATGGACTTCTTCTTTTCCAATTTGGATGCCTTTTATTTCTTCTTCTTGTCTTAGCTCAATGGCTAGAACTTCCAGCACTATGTCAAACTGGAGTGGTGAGAGTGGGCATCCCTGTCTTGTTCCTGTTCTTAGGGAAAATGGTTTTAGTTTTTGCCCATTATGATGTTGGCTGTGGGTTTGTCATATATGGCTTTTATTATGTTAAGGTATGATCCTTCTATTCCCACCTTGCTGAGTGAGAGTTTTTATCAAAAATGGGTGTTGTATTTTGTCAAATGCTTTTTCTGCATCTATTGATATGACTATGTGGTTTTTATCTCTCAATTTATGTGATATATCACGTTTATTGACTTGTGGATATTGTACCATCCTTGCATCCCTGGGATAAACCCTACTTGGTCATGGTGTATGATCTTTCTGATGTACTGCTGAATTCGATTTGCTACAATTTTGTTGAGGATTTTGGCATCTATGTTCATGAGAGATATTGGCCTGTAGTTCTCTTTCATTGTGTTGTCTTAATTTGGTTTTGGTATTAGGGTAATGCTGGATTCATAGAATGAGCTTGGAAGAGTTCCCTTTCTCTTGAAATTTTTGAAATTGTCTGAGGAGGATAGGTTTAAGTTCTTCCTTGAATGTTTGGTAAAACTCCCCTGTGAAGCCATCTGGCCCTGGGCTTTTGTTTGCTGGAAGCTTTTTGGTGACTGCTTCAATTTCTTCCATTGGTGTTGCATTTTTTACAAAGTGAAGGCAAGACCCTCCACCAGCAAAAAGATATGACTCACTTTATTGCAATGCTCACTTTATTACTGTGGTCTGTAACCGAAATAGCAATATATTTGATGTATTCCTGTAATATCTATAAAAGCAGAAAATTGGGGGAAATCTTATAGTCTATCTATAAGGAATGGTTAAATAAACTATGGTATAGACATTATCTGGCTATATTTTTGTCCCATTTTATTTTATTTTTTCTAATATATTTTATTGATTTTTTACAGAGAGGAAGGAAGAGAGATAGAGAGCTAGAAATGTCGATGCGAGAGAAACATCGACCAGCTGCCTCTTGCACACGCCCCGCCGGGGATGTGCCTGCAACCAATGTGCATGCCCTTGACCAGAATCGAACCTGGGACCTTTCAGTCGGCAGACCGACGCTCTACCACTGAGCCAAACCGGTTTCGTGCTATTTTGGTCCCATTTTAAAAAATGAATTAAATCTTGCCCTGGCCAGTCTCTCAGTGGTTAGAGCATCAACCTGCAGATCAAAGGATCTTGGGTGCAATTCCTGGTCACGGATATGGACCTAATATCCTCAGGTGAGGATTAAAATATATGAAGAAAATCTAGATGTAACAAAATAAAAGATATTTCTAACTATCTCTCTCCCTTCCTCTCTGTACAAAATCAATAAAATATATTAAAAAAAAAAAAAAAAAAGAAAAGAAAAAGCTACAGTTCATCACCACCAAGCTAATATTATAAGAAATGTTAAAGGAACTTCTTTAAAAAGAAAAAATAGATAAAAAATATAAATAATAAAATGGAAATAACTATATACCTATCGATAATTACTTTAAATGTAAATGGATTAAATGAGCCGTTGAAAAGATATAGGATGCCTGAACAGATAAGAAAACCAGATCCACACATATAAAATGAAATATTACTTAACCATAAAAAAGAATGTAATCTTGTCAGCTACAACAACATGGATGGACCTAGAGGGTGTTATGCTTAGTGAAATGGGTCAGACATAGAAAGACAAGTGCCATGTGATTTCACTTATATGTGGAATCTAAAAACAAAACCAAAATAAAAAACAAACAAACAAACAAAAAAAACCAAGCAGCCCAGCTGGTGTGGCTCAGTGATTAAACGCAGACCTATGAACCAGGAGGTCACGATTCAATTTCCTATTCCTGGTCAGGGCACATGCCTGGGTTGCAGGCTCGATTCCCAGTGTGGGGTGTGCAGGAGGCAGCTGATCAATAATTCTCTCTCATCATTGATATTTCTATCTCTCCCTCTTCCTTCCTCTCTGAAATCAATAAAAATATATTTTTTAAAAACACAAACAAAACAGGAACAAAGTCAGAGATACAGAGAGCATTTTGATGTTTGCCAGATGGGAGGTGGTTGGGGGTGATAGGTGGTAAATGGGAAGGGATTCAGATGTACAAACTCCCATATATAAAAAGTCACAGGAATATAAAATACAGCATGGAGGATATACAATAATATTGTAATAACTATGTATGGTGTCAGATGGATACTAGACTTATCAGGGTGCTCACTTTGTAAGTTACAGTGGTGCCTCGCATAAAGAACGCCTCGCACAGCGAACGCTGCACACAACGAACTTCATTTCATGATTCACACAACGAACTTCGTTTCACACAACGAAGTCGCCCGAGCTTCCATGACCGCTTTGCCCGAGCTTCCACGACTGCTTCGCCCGAGCTTCCACGATCGCTGCCGATGTATTGCATCCTTCCGCGCAGGCACTGCAGGCAGTCGTTAGTCACTGCGCTTAACTTAAGCACGTATCGCGGCAATCGTTCTTCATTACGAATTAAATCACGCACATATCACGGCAGTCGTCCTTTTAAGTTAAACTCAATATTTCTGCTTGGAAGATGCTTGTGCCTTCGTGGACCCAGGAAGAAGCAGTAGTTGATGACACAGAAGTGGTGAAGGACATCATCACAGTGGCCCAAAGGTTGGAATTAGAGGTAGAGGAAGAGGATGTAGAGGAGCTTATTGAGGAACACGAAGAAGAGCTGACAACTGAAGAGCTCCAAGCACTTCTGGTCCAGCAACAGGACAATGCTCAAAGGGAAGCGTCATCTGATAACGAGGAGCAACAATCAAACAATCAACCAATCCCAACTGCTGACATCAAGAACATCCTGGTCAAATGGAAAGCAGTTCAGGAGTTTACTAATGCCCACTATCCGGATTCAGCTGAAGCAAACAGGATCAACGATCTTTACTCCGATACTCTTGTTCGTTATTTCCGGCAGATGTTGGAGAAAAGAGAAAAACAAACGACTTTGGACAGGTTTTTCATGAAACCATCGGCCAAAAAGCAGAAAATGGATGAAGATGTGCAAGATTTGGTAGACTCTACTTAGTCTGTCTTAAAATTAAAAAAATGTGTGTGTTTTTTTTTTAAATTATGTTTTTAGATGTATCTAAATAAAAATAACAAAAAATTTATCTTTTTTAATGTCATCTTAGCATATTTTATGCTACAGAACGAATTATTTTTTTTAACATGTATTGTTATGGGAAAACGCGTTTCACATAACGAACTTTTCGCATAACAAACTTGCTCCTGGAACGAATTAGTTCGTTGTGTGAGGCACCACTGTATATGAATGTCTAATCACTATGTTGTATGCCTAAAACTAATAAAATATTGTATATCAACTGTAATTGAAAAATAATTTTTAAAAACTACTCAAAAGCTACCAAGTTACTAACCTACCTTTTAACAGTAGCTACCTCTGAGAAGGGGAAAAGAGGAATAGGATTATGGGTATTGGCCAAAGTGTACCTTAACCCCACCTATGTGTAATGTTAAATTTGTTTCTTACAAGGGGAGTGAGCTAGTGTAACTAAAAATAATTAGGAAGAAGAAATAAAGCAACAAATGAGGTCAAGTCTACTGATAAGAGAAAGAAAAGAAATGCATTCTTAGTCCAGGCAGAAAGGGCCAATGTATTTGCTGCAGTGGCTTAGGAGTTGATAAGTCTTGAAAGTAACCATCGACTAAGGATGAAATCAGGTGATAGAGGGGATGCCTGGCTGAAATGGTGGCCACTTGGATGGCAGAACTTTCTGGGTCAGACATCTCCTGCTCTCTTCCTGGGACTTAATACAAGGAAGGCCTGCAGTGCCACAGAGCTTAGACTCTCCAACTTCCACTGCCTTGACAATCACCCTGATGCCTGCAAACTCCTTCCACATTCCTGGTCCGATGCCCACTCCCCGGCCCGACCCAGGATCTCAGCTGCTACTTCAGAGGCAGAGCTCTGGGCTGATGGTGATGGAAGATCTGCAGGCTAAGGCAGGGCCTCCCTAAGCGCCAGTCTGAGAGACTACAGACTGAGGCGTTGCAGCAGCACTCTGAGACAGGGGTGCTGGGGGGTGGGGGTGGGGGGGGAGTTATCAACTAAGCCACAGGAGCTCAGAGGCAACCCTCAGACTCTTCCAGACACCCCTAGACAGACTGCTTTAGACAAGGTAGTGCCCCGGTGTCCCCAGTGGTCTTCCATTCCAGCCAACCAGCAGGTCTCCCTGTGGCCCACCCGTTGTCATATTAAGAGACCAATCAGAAGAGGGTATGTGCTTCCTATTTTGTAGGACCAACCAAAAGCTTGCTCATTTATGACTGACATGTAGACAGCCAACTGGAAGAGCTGAGATCTGGTTTCGTTCAACATCACAATCTTGATCTACCCATCAGTATTAATCCAAGGTTTGGATCTGAGAGAAATAACCAAAAGGTCCAAGCTGGAGGGATGGTGGTCCAAGAGGCAAAGAAATATTTCCCCGAGTTTCCTAGGAGGTTGGCCCTGAGGTCATGAATTTGTAGTTAAGCTGTTAATGTTGCTCTTGGATTGGCCTCAAGTGCCAGCCTGAGAAAAGTATTGATCCTGAGTGCGCCTCAGATAATGTTGCTTTGCCTCCAGGCTAATTGCTTCACTCCTTTCCCCCCCACCCCCACCCACCCCACCCCAAGTCAGGTGTGAAGAAGCCTAGACACATTCAGGGCCTTTAATTAAGTGTTGGTTTATCTACAGTGAGGAGCAGTAGGGATTCTAATTTCCACCAATAAATATTTCTTTTAGAACAACCAAAATGTGCAGGGAAATTTTAAAAAAACATGACAGTGGTATTACTACAACTAAATGTACCAGAAAATACAAGTTAAAAACTAAGAAATACCATTTTCACCAAATAATTTGGATAAGTATCAATTGTTTCATATTTTGCAACTTTGGACAAAGAAACTCTTCGTGAGGAAAAAGAAATCTCTCCATTTTTGGTAAGAAAAGAGAAATTCTCACTTATTGTTAAGTGGGAGCCTAAAGTGCACTCTTTAGGAAGGCAACTTTGTAGTACCTATCAAAATGTAAAATGTACACATCCTTTGACTTAGCAATTCCTTCTTTAAAAATCTATCCTACATAAATACTAAAATCATGAGCAAGTTTACATATGTAGTAGTATTTCTTATAAGAGTGAATGATTGGAGACAAAGTTCCATCAATAAGTGAATCATTAAAATATGATATAACCCCTCTGCCCACTCCCCCCCCCCAAAAAAAGGAGGGAAAATTGTAAGCTCTGGCTGGTGTGGCTCAGTTGGTTGGAACATCATCCAGTGCAACAGTAGGTCTCAGGTTTCATTATCCATCAGGGCACATGCCTAGGTTGTGAGTTATATCCCCGGTTGTGGCTTGTAAGAGAGGCAACCAATCCATGTATCTCAAATGGATGTTTTTCTCTCTCTCCCCACTTCCTCTCTCTCTCTAAAAAAAAAAGATAATTTAATTTAAAAAATTGTAACACGACTATACAAAATATTATGCTGCCATTTTTTAAAATGAGGTAAATTTCCATATACTAATGTGAAAAGTCCACAATACATTGCAAAGTGAAAAAATTAAGTTGCAAAATAGTACATATGGCCTACTTTAAGAAAATATACAAGTGTGTGGGTTTCCATACATGTATAGTGTGTGAATATATGTATATACATCTTTACATATATTTATATCACATACATATTTTATGCATAGAAAGAGGTCTGTGCAAATTAAGTTATTCTTGAAGAATGAAAATGAGAAATCTTTCACTTTAAAAATATATATTTTTTATTGATTTCAGAGAGGGAGGGGGAAAAGACAGAAACATCAATGATGAGAGAGAATCGCTGATCGGCTGCCTCCCACACACGCCACACCTGGAACCTGAACGGAGCCCACAACCTGGATGTGCCCCAACCAGGAATCTAATGGCAACCTCCTGGTTCATGGGTTGATGCTCAACCACTGAGCAACATCAGCCAATCTTTCATTTTAGACATTTGTTTTATTTGAATTTTTCAACTAGCATTACTTTTTTTAAAAAACTCTTTATTGTTTAAAGTATTACATATGTCCCCTTTCCCCCCCATTTGCTCTCTCCAAACACCCCTCCCTCCTCCAGGTCCTAACTGCCCCATTGTCTGTGTCCATGGGCCATGCATATTTGCATACAAGGTCAATCTACCACCCATCCACCCTTCCCCACCTTCCCTCTGAGATTCCACACTTTGTTCCATGCTTCCATGCCTCTGGATTCACTCCATTCATTAATTCATTTTGTTACTTAGATTCCACATATAAGTGAGATTATGTGATGCTTGTCTTTCTCTGATGTATTTCACTTAGCATGATCCTCTACAGGTCCCTCCATGAAAATTTTTTTTAACAAAATAGGCACTTTTGTAATCAGAACAATCAACAAAGTTATGCTTTATATATTGGAAATAAGAATAATTCCTTCCCTAGCTGATTTGGTTCTGAAGGGTCCCAGGCTCATTCCAGTCAAGGGCACATGCCTGGGTTGTGGGCCCAATCCCCATTAGGGGGCATGCAGGATGTAGCTGATCAACGATTCTCTCTCATCACTGATGTTTCTATCTCTTTCTCCCTCTCCCTTCCTCTCTAAAATCAATAAAAATATATTTTTTAAAAAGAAGAATGCAGCCGAAACCAGTTTGGCTCAGTGGATAGAGCGTCGGTCTGCGGACTGAAAGGTCCCAGGTTCGATTCCAGTCAAGGGCATGTACCTTGGTTGCGGGCACATCCCCAGTAGGGGGTGTGCAAGAGGCAGCTGATCCATGATTCTCTCATCAATGTTTCTATCCCTCTCTCTTCCTCTCTGTGAAAAACCAATAATATATATAATTTTTTTTTAAAGAAGAATGCCTTATATGTATGAGGTGACTATTTCATTTAAAATTTTCACCAGAAGTTAGAGACAAAATGGCGACAGAATAGGCAGACATGTCCTGAGCCTTGTCCCAGAGCAAATAGAGTGAGTGACTGAAACGAATAGAATTCAGCCTGAAGTGGCGAAGAAGACGCAGCTGGTGAGACAGTTTGCAGCTGGAAAGGGCAGAGGTCCCCTGGATAAAGATAAAATCAATGATCTGGGTAGGAGAGTCTGCTGGACCTCTGGGCCCAGAGGGTCAGGGAGAAACCACACAGCGTCAAGCTACGTTCCCTGAGGACAGGCAAAGCATCTGACTGTGAAAAAAGGGTCCAAGTAACTGTGGGAGGTAGGGGATTTTGGACTTTGGATTTTGGATCTGGCCTGAGGTAGCCTTGAAGGGCTGGCCGGACCTCTCAGTGCTGGCAAGAGAGAGGAGCTAGTGGAGACGCAGACCTTCCCCGCTCTGGGGCCTGTGCCTTTCTTCACTGAACCTAGTTCATAGGTCCTTTCGGATACAGACACTTACCTGTGGCTGAGGTGCGGGAGAAGGTGTGGACTTGTGGAATCTGAGGAGAGTAGGCGGTCCAGGAGAGGTGGTAGTGAATCTGGTGCTGAGTCATACCTGAACCTGGATCCCATTTTCTTCTAGATAGTCCCTCCAGTCTCCAGGCAACCAATACAGCCACACCCAGATCCCACCCTGAATGACACAAAGGAATCCAAATACTCCCTGAGAGGTCACAGGAACTGGCCTAAAAAGAAATCTACAGCCCCAGCAATGAGAAACTGAGAAACAGTACAACACAGACGACTGGGATCATAAGCCAGCCCAGGAAAGAAACTTCACTTTTTTCGCTTCTATTTATTTATTTTTATTTTACTTTCCCTTTATTTTTTTTTCTTGGTTTTTCATGTTTTTGTTTGCTGCTTTATTTTCTATTTCTTTTCTCATTATTTTTACATCACTATATTTTATTTTTATTTGCTATTTTTAATTTTTTATACCATTTTTGAAATCAATTTTTTTTGTAAATTTATTTTCTTCTCGTTCTATTTCTTCTTATCCACTTATTGCCTTTCTAATTCAATACTAAATTGAGATCCTCCCCATATTCATCCAATTATTAACCTTATTTTCAGTATATAAGCTCAGCCTCTACAGATTCTGCCTCAACCCTGTTTGCTGGATGTTTGGTGTTTGTTTGCTTTTGGTTTATCTATTGGTTCTGTGGTATCTTACCCCCATATATATAATCCTTTTTCTTCCTTTGCCTTTATCTCTTACCTTTTTTTTTTAACATATTTTATTGATTTTGTACAGAGAAGAAGGGAGAGAGATAGAGAATTAGAAACATCGATGAGAGGGTGTCATCGATCAGCTGCCTTTTGCACACCCCCTACTGGGGATATGCCCGCAACCAAGGTACATGCCCTTGACCGGAATCGAACCCGGGACCTTTCAGTCCCCAAGCCAATGCTCTATCCATTGAGCCAAACCGGTTTCAGCATGCCTTTATCTCTTACCTTTTTCTCTCTCTTCAATATCATTTGTGCTCTCTTTTCTCTCCCCTAACTCTCTTTTCTCAGGTGGTCACTTATGTTGGGGTTATTGGTGTCATAAGTACATTTGTGCTTAGTTCCGTTTGTGTTGTCTTGTTGAGGTGAATTTGATCCTGTCTGGACAAGGGGCTTGAAAGCAACCCATACAACCAGACACCTGGAGAGGAAACTCCATCCCCAAAAGGGTCAATAGCAGCCCAGACTCAACTACAGAGGCAGGAAGAATGCGGCAGTGAGGGCGAGAGCATGAGTGAGTGAGGGAATAAAAGAGGAGTGTGTGGTCAGGTGGTGTGTGTGTGTGTGTGTGTGTGTGTGTGTGTGTGTGTCACAGTTAGATCCCACAGGACCTTCAGGGGCAAGCTAATCGGGCTCGCCAACCTAGGCAGCTTCTGCTACCAATGCAAACAGTACCAAAAGGCCAGCTTGTCCTTAGGGGCCTAGCCTTTTTGAAGGGGAGAGCTGCTGTAACTGGATGCCCAGCTTCAACTCCATCCAGATTGCCCTTAGATAACACCTGGGACTCTACAGCCACCCCTGCCAGAGACCTGCTACCTAGGCTGTGATCCCACGGTCAATGGGGCCCAGCCACCCTGGACGCAGGCTCCTGTGAGTTCTGAAGCACGCTCCCCTCTGACCGACCCAACGCTTTAGCCCAGGGCACTGCAGCCACGTGAACAGCAGACACGTGAGCAGCCAGGTCCTATACAAGGAGCAGCAGCCCTGCAAGCAACACGCCCCAGGCCTAAGAGCAGCAGCTTCATGCGGCCTGCCCCTATCTAAGGATCAGCAGCTGTGGGAGCGGCCAGTTCCCCCATCTGAGGAGAAACCACACGAGCAGCTAACCCCATCTGAGGAGCAGCAGCCACTCGAGGAGCCCGCCCATGACTGAGGAGTGGCAGCCCCATGCAGCCGTCCCCTGTCCGAGGAGCAGCAGCTGTGCACAGCCCACACTCTGCACCTGTGTGAAGAGCAGCAACTATGCAAGCAACCTGCCCCTATACAAGGAGTAACAGCCGCGCGAGCAGCGCACGAGCACCCAGCCACCTTTCAAGGAGCAGCAGCTGTGTAAGCAGCCCGCCCCTGTCCAAGGAGAATATACAGTGTGAGACAGCCCTCTTCCGAGGAGCAGCAGCTGCACAAGCCACATGCCCCCATCCAAGGAGCAGCAGCAGTGTGAGCCACATGCCGCTATCTGAGGAGCAACAGCTGTGTGAGCAGCCCGCCCCTTTATGAGCAGCAGCCACATGAGCAGCCTGCCCCCATCCAAGGAGCAGCAACCACACAAGCAGACAGCCCACGTATGAGGAGCAGCAGCCCTGTGCAGTCCGCACTGGTCCGAGGAGCAGCACCCACATGCAGCCTACACCTGTCCGATGAGGAGCTGGGTGAGTGGCCCACCCATCCAAGGAGCAGCAACAGCACGTGTAGCTCACTCCCAACCGAGGAGCAGCAGCAGTGCAAGCAGCCCGTCCCCCCCGAGGAGAAGCAACTCCATGAGCAACCCGCACCTGTTTGAGGAGAAACATCCCTGCAAGCAACCTGCCCCTGTCCAAGGAGCAGCAGCATCATGAGAAGCCCGCCCAATCAGGAACAGCAGCATCACTCAGCCAGCCCCCATCTAAAGACCAGCAGGGGAAAAAGAGACATATGTACTACTATTTGTAATCCTTCAAACAATTAAAAAAAATTTTTAAATAAATTAAATTTTAAAAAATGGATGAAAAAAATCAACAACTTATATAAGAATCAAGAAGAAATGAAGACTGATATAGCTGCAATAAAAAACACCATGGAAGGTTTCAACAGTGGACTAGGAGAAGCAGAGGACCGAATTAGCAAATTAGAAGACAGGGAACCAAAACACAGCCAAACTGAATTGCAATTGGAGAAAAATTTTTAAAAAAAACAGGAGGAGAGCCTAAGGGAGCTGTGGGACAACATGAAACAAAGTAACATACAAATAATAGGGCTCCCAGAACAACAAGAAGAGGAACAAGGGTTAGAAGACCTATTTGAAGGAATAATCTCAAAGAACTTCCCTGATTTGGGGAAGAAAAAAGTCACACAAGCACAGAGAGTCCCAAACAGGATGAATCCAAAAAGACCCACATCAAGACACATCATAATTGGGTGTGAATGACAAATATTCAGGACAAAGAGAGAATCTCAAAGACTGTAAGAGAGAGACAGAAAGTTACACACAAGGGAGCTCCCATTAGATTATCAAATGATTTCTCAACAGAAACACATCAGGCCAGAAAACAATGGAAGGACATTTACAAAGTGATGCAAAGCAAGGGACTGAATCCAAGAATACTCTATACATCAAGACTATCATTCAAAATTGAAGGGGAAATAAGGAACTTCACAGACCAAAAAAAAAAAAAAAAGGCTAAGGGAGTTTATCGCTAATAAGCCAGCAATGCAAGAAATGCTAAAGGGAATGGTGTAAAAAGAAGAAATAGAAAGGGAAGAAGGAAAATAGACACACACAGAAAAATTGCAACAAACAAGTACCTTTCAATAATAACTTTAAATGTAAATGCACTAAATGCTCCAATCAAAAGACATCGAGTTGCTGAATGGATAAAAAAAGATGACTCATTATATGCTGTCTACAAAAGACCACCTCAGAAAAAGGGACTCACACAGACTGAAAGTGAAGGGATGGAAACACATCTTTCAGGCAAATAGAAATGGAAAAAAAAAACTGGGGTAGCAGTACTTGTATCTGACAAAATAGACCTCAAAGTAAAGGCCTTAAGAAGAGAAAAAGGAAAGCCACTTCATAATAATGAATGGATCGATACAACAAGAGCATATAACCCTGTTAAACATATATGCACCCAACGCAGGAGCACCCAAATACATTAAAAAAAAAAAAAAAAAAAAAAAAAAAACCCTGGAAGATATCAAGGGAGAGATCGACAATAATACAATCATAGCAGGGGATTTTAATACATCACTGACATCACTGGATAAATCCTTTAGACAAAAAAATCAGCAAAGAAATAGCAATTCTAAATGACTCACTAGATCAGATGGACCTAACTGACATCTTCAGAGCATTTCACCCCAAAGCAATGGAATATACGTTCTTCTCAAGTCAACATGGAACATATTTGAAAATAGTCCACATATTGGGTCACAAGCAAAGTCTCCCCAAATTAAAAAAGACTGACATCATATCAAGCATTTTCTCAGACCACAGTGGTATATTAGAAATAAACTATAATAGGAGAATCCAAGATGGCTGCTCGGGTAGGCACCTAGCCGCAGCCGCACGCAACAATTTCAATAAAATACAACTAAAATATAAAATGGACATTACCCAGAACTACAGGAAAGTCAACTGACTGGAAATTCTACAACGAGAAGCAAGGAGAAAACCAGAAGGAAGTGCGGAGGAGCTGTAAAAGCCCAAGGTACGGAGACACGCGGCGCGCGCGGAGAGTACGGAGCCGGAGAGGAGGGAGGCCGAGTGCCTGGCTGGCGTTCCCTAACGGGAAGGAGATAAACACTCGGACTGTGCTGGGCCCCCAACTGCTCTGAACCCCCGTTCTAGGCCAGACCCCGGGGACCCAGGCTCATCCAGAGGGAGCTGGGCTGTAAGGCGGCGAAAGGAGGTCCCAGAGGCGCACACACAGCGCGCAGAGAAGGGCCGGCCGGCTGTGCCGTAGGGCTGCCCTGGCGGGAAGGAGACAGGCTCCAGACTGCTCTGAACGCCACCTCCAACTCCACTTCCAACTGAACTGAACCCCAGTTTCGGACCCATTGCGGGAGAGCTTACACTGTTTGGTAGCAGGCGAAAATCGAGGGCACCTTTCTCTCAGAGGCGCTTGCAACAAGTACTGAAGGACCCTGAGTCTCAGGAGTCGCATAGGGCGGGGCTGACGGAAGCCAAGGCTGTAGGCTCCACCCTGAAACTCCGCCCCAACAGAAAAGCTGCCTGCGAAAATGCCTAAACCAAATAGATCACAAACGAAAGAAATGGAGGACAAAAAGCGACTGGATATAGAGTTCAAATCCACACTTATAGGGTTTTTCAAGAGACTCCTAGAAAAGGCCGATAAAATAAATGAGACCTATGAGGATATGAAAAGGGATCAACAAGAAATGCTAAGGGATCAACAAGAAATAAAGAATACATTGTCTGAAATAAAAAATATTCTACAGAGTCCTAAAAACAGAATAGAAGATCGCAAGAATCAAGTCAAAGATTTGGAACATAAAGAGCCAGAAGACACTCCTCTGCAGAAGCTAGAAGGCAAGAGAATCCAGAAAATTGAAGATAATGTAAGAAACCTCTGGGACAACTTCAAACGATCCAACATCAGAATCATGGGGGTCCCAGAAGATGAGAGAGAGCAAGATATCGAAAACATACTGAAAGAAATAGTGACAGAAAACTTCCCCCACCTGGGGAAAGAATTGGACTTACAAGTCCAGGAAGCACACAGAACTCCAAATAAGAGGAATCCAAAGAGGACCACACCAAGACAAATCATAATTAAGATTCCAAGAGCAAAGGACAAAGAGAGAATATTAAAAGCAGCAAGAGCTAAGCAGGTGGTTACCTATAAAGGAGCAGCTATACGATTGTCAGCTGATTTCTCAACAGAAACCATGCAGGCCAGACGGGAATGGCAAGAAATATTCAAGGTGATGAATAGCAAGAACCTACAGCCAAAAATACTCTACCCAGCAAAGCTATCACTCAGAATCGAAGGTCAGATAAAGAGCTTCACTAATAAAAAAAAGCTAAAGGAGTTCATCACCACCAAACCAGAATTATATGAATTGCTGAAGGGGGTTCTTTCAGAAGAGAAAGTAAATAAAGATAAAAATTATGAACAACAAATATGTAACTATCAACAAGTGAATCTAAAAACCAAGGAAATTAAAAAAAAAAAAATCTGATGAACAATATTAACTGTTGAATATAATAGAATCAGAGGTATGGAAGGGGAGTGAACTGATGATTCTTGGGGAAAAGGGGAGAGGGGAATGTGGGAAGAGACTGAACATAAACTGTGCACCTATGGATGAGGACAATGGGGAGTGAGGAAAGGGCAGAGGGTGGGGTGGGAAGTGGGGGGAAAGGAACACTTGTAATAATATGAACAATAAAAATTTATTAAAAAAAAGAAAAAAAAAAAAAGAAATAAACTATAATAAAAACAACCCCAGCCAAAACCGGTTTGGCTCAATGGATAGAGCGTCGGCTTGGGGACTGAAGGGTCCCGGGTTCGATTCCGGTCAGGGGCATGTACCTTGGTTGTGGGCATATCCCCAGTGGGGGGTGTGCAAGAGGCAGCTGATCGATGACTCTCTCTCATCGATGTTTCTAACTCTCTAACTCTCTCCCTTTCTCTCTACAAAATCAATAAAATAGATTTTTTTTAAAAACAACCCCAAAAATTCAAACACTTGGAAGCTGAATATCATACTATTAAACAATGATTGGGTTACCAAAGATAACAAAGAATAAATTAAAAACATCCTGGAGACTAATGACAATAAAAACACAACAATGCAAATGCTATGGGACACAGTGAAAGCAGTCCTAAGAGGGAAGTTTATAGCTCTACAGGCCTACCTCAAAAAACAAGAAAAAATGGTAATAAATCATCTAACTCTACAACTCAAAGAATTAGAAAGAGAGCAACAAGAAAAGCCCACAATGAGCAGAGGAAGGAAATAATAAAGATCAGAGCAGAAACAAATGACAAAGAGACAAAAAATAATAATAATAATACAAAAGATCAATGAAACCAAGAGCTGATTCTTTGAAAGGATGAACAAGATTGAGGAATCTTTCACCAGGCTTACCAAGAAGCAAAGAGAAAGAATGCAAATAAGCAAAATCAGAAATGAAAGAGGTGAAATAAAACAGACTCCATAGAAATACAAAGGATTGTTAAAAAATACTATGGGGAGAAATCAAAATGGCAGCATAGGTAAGCACCTAAACTGCTGCCTCGCAGAACAATTTCAAAACTACAACTAAAAGACAAAATGGACATCATTCAGAACCACAGGAAAGCTGGCTGAGTGGAAATTCTACAACTAGAAGGAAAGAGAAAAGTTCACGGAAAATCAGAAGAGCTGCAAAGGGCTGAGGTACAGAGACACACGTGTAGAGAAGAAGGACGGCTGAGTGCCTAACTGGCTCTCTCTGTCGGTGGGAGGGAGGGAAGGAACCCCCCGACTGCATTGAACCCCAGTTCCAACTGCACTGATCCCCAGTTCTGGGCAAAACTCTGTGGACCCAGGCTCATATGGGAGGAGTCCGAACTGTCAGGTAGAGAGAAAGGCACACGGATACTCGGGAGATTCGGCGGAGCTGCGGTGGGCAGGGGTCTGGAGGTCCGCATGCATGAGTGCGCACAGAGAAGACTGACTGCAGAGGTTGCCGCAGGCTTTCCCTAGCAGAAAGGAGTCAGAAGCTCCTGATGGCACTGAAGCCCAGTTCTGAACCCCGTATCTGGGCAAGCCCCTGGGTACCCATGCTTTTAAGCGGGGAATCTGGACTGACAGGGGGAAACTCAGAAGAGCCAAGGAAGGCAGAGGTCTGGAGGCCTGCGTGCAAGGGCAGGGCTGATGGGAAGCCAAGGCTGTCTGCTCAGTCCTGAGACTCTGCCCCATCCAAGCTGAGCACAGAGACTTTTGCAATTTTGCAACACAGGTCCTATAAGGCTGTCTCCAGCACAGAAGGTCTCCCAGTGTAGACACAGCTGATACTCACAGCCAATACGACTGGAGGTCAATTCCTCCTAGTAATACCAACAATAATCAAGACTTAACTACAAGGCTGTACACACTGTCCACAAAGGGGTGCACCAAGTGTGTCCACCTCAGGTAAATGGGGAGGCCAACCCACTGGGCCATACAGGAAACCTAGCACACAAAGCTACCCTACCACTCAGGGAAACAGATCACAAACAAAAGAAATGGAGAAAAACAAAAAACAAATGAAAAACAAATATAGAATTCAAAACCAGGTTTAAGGTTGTGCAAGAATTTCCTAGAAAAGGCCAATAAATTTAGCTAGAGCCTCAAATATATACATATACATATATATATATATATATATATATATATATATACACACACATACATACATATATATGGACCAACTAGAAATTAAACATACACTGACTGTAATAAAAAATATTATACAAATACCCAACAGCAGACTAGAGGAACACAAGAATCAAGTCAAAAATTTGAAATATAAAGAAGCAAAAAACACTCAACCAGGAAAGCAAAAAGAAAAAAGAATTTAAAAAGTTGAAGATAGTGTAAGAAGCCTCTAGGACAACTTTAAGCGTACCAACATCAGAATTATGGGGGTATCAGAAGAAGAGAGCAAGATACTGAAAACCTATTTGAAAAAATAGTGACTGAAAACTTCCCCCACCTGGTGAAAGAAATAAAATTACAGGCCCAGGAAGTGCACAGAACCCCAAACAAAAGGATTCCAAAGAGGACCACACCAAGACACATCATAATTAAAATGCTAAGAGCAAAAGACAAAGAGAGAATATTAAAAGCAGCAAGAGGAAAACAGTTAGTTACCTACAATGGAGCACCCATACGATTGTCAGCTGATTTCTCAACAGAAACTATGCAGGCCAGAAGGGAGTGGCAAGACATTCAAAGAGATAAATAGCAAGAACCTACAACCAAGATTACCCAGCAAAGCTATCATTCATAATGGAAGGTCAAATAAAGAGCTTCACAGTTAAAAAAAAAAAAAAAAAAAAAAAAAAAAAAAAAAAGCTAAAGGAGTTCATCACCACCAAACCAGTATTATATGAAATGCTGAAAGGTATTCTTTTAGAAAAGGAAGAAGAAAGAGGTAAAGATAAAAATTATGAACAAATACATATCTATCAAGTGAATCTAAAAATCAAGTGAATAAAATATCTGATGAACAGAATAAACTGATGACTATAATAGAATCAGGGGCATAGAAAGGGAACAGACTGACAAATCTCAGGTGGAAAGGGGTGTAGGGGGTGCGGGAAGAGACTGGACAAAAATCGTTCACCTATGGATGAGGACAGTGGGGAGGTAAAGGCAGAGGGTGGGGTGGGAACCAGGTGGAGGGGAGCTATGGGGGGTAAAAAGAGGAACAATTGTAATAATCTGAATAAGGATTTATTTTAAACAAAGAAATACACATGTGTTTATGTAACATATAGCATATGAACATACATACACACACACACACACACACACACACACACACACACACACAATATATTCTGCCCAAATTAGCACATACCCGCAAGCTTAGAATCAACTCTCCTAAATCTGATGCAAATCATAGGTACTGAGCCTTATGGCTACTTCCTGCAAACATGCATTCATTACCTCTGTGACAAAGTCAACTGCTAACTACAAGGATCGGTAAATACCACTATGGGCAGCTAGAATTCCGCTTTTTTTGTTAATGTAAATGAAAAACTTATTACCTCAGGAAATTCACCATGTTGTATGATTTCTGCATAATACTCAAAAATATCCTAGACAATTAAAAAAAATTAGACAACAGAGGTTTGCTTCACAGTGGTTTAATATGAACAGAGTTGAATATGACATTGACAGAAGAATGAACAGTTTGCTGAATAAAAGCCCCGAGTTAGGATATATACACAGCAGAAATGGGGCCTCAGGCTCTCAGCACTTGTGCACGATGAAAGAAGGAATCTTTTTTTTAAAATCAATAACAGAGGATATAAATCAAAAGGCAGCAACAACACCAATAATGGAGAGGTGGGAAAGGGAGCAGAGCCTCTAGGTAGGGGCTGCACAGCCCTGGCATAGGCTCAGCAGCTTAGAGCTGATCTATCACAGGGAACTTCTACATTTAGATGGACTCCAAACCCCAAGTCAAAATCCAATCCTAATCTCTCTGATTATAATCTTGTCAGATTCTGTAATTCTTTCCCCAAGACTGTAAGAATTCCAATCCTTCCATGATAGGGAGTCTAAGCAAAGAGCCTCCACTTTTGACCTGACACCAGAGTTAACTTGCTCCCATCCTACCCCTTGGGATAGATACAAGCCTCAGAAAACAAACCACTACCTCCTGGATAGAAGACCAGGAAAGTTGCAGTCTCAAAATGGTGTGTCGGAATCTCAGATTTGGGAAATTCATACCCAACTGCTATCCCTAGCTCAACTTCTGGGAAGAACTTTGGAGTTCTATGGAAAAGTAAGTGCAGGCAGTTCAATAACCCTGTGACCAAGCTGTGGAGGGCAGCAACAACTCGTTCCCTGAGCCTCATTCAACAGCTCAAAGTGCTTAGGAGAAGTCAGAGAATGAGTGATTTGTTCATGTGCTTCTGCCTTATGGCAGCACTAAATGAGATGGGGATGGAGGAGGGAATGGAAGGAAGAGAGTGGTGATGCTCTTCCTTACCACCAGAAAATACCTAGAAAATGATCCACTCCTACCTTCAGGGAGTTACCTGATAGTGGTGAGTTGCCCCCACCTCTCAAGCCACCAAAACTGCAAAGCTTAACCCATAAAGTAGCGGGGCGTGGGAAGGGGGACTGCTGGCCCATAATGACTCGCCTGCCAATTGGCAAGAACAGGTAGCCAGAGTGGGGAACCACAAAAGAGGGGCTAACCAACAGGGGCTCCCCTACTGCTCTATGGCTTTCTTCTAACTCTGAAGCAGCCATGACAATGAGCCCAGAAAATCCACATACCTTGCTCCACACAACTAACTGCTTAAATTCTAGGAGGATTACTGCCATGAAAAGCAACAAGGGGGAGAGAAAGTAACAAAAGAAACCGGGGGGGGGGGGGGGGGGGGGAGACTGGGAGCAGGCCTGAAGAAAAAAAGGACAGCTTTTGGATCTCTACCACCTTCCCAAAAAACAAAAAATTCATGCATGTAGGAAAAGCAGGGTTTTCCCCGCTCATCATTTCTGGTTAAACCTAAGAGTAAGAAAAATCCCCTGGGCTTGCAGCATCAGTATGTAGCCAAATGCCTCTCCAGCACAAGACCCCTGCCCCCGAGATTAGCCTTCTGGCGTGGGGAAATGCCCAAGAAATTGCCTTCCAGTCCAATCCTCCCACCCACCCCCAACCCCAAGCAAAGGGCATCTGCCTGTGGTTTCCCACCTCTCCTCAGAGAAGAGGTTCTAGCAGAGTGCCCATGGTGTAGCGAGGGACCAAGGAACACAATGCCAGACAGTCTATCAGGCCAGGGGATGGGCAGCCAACTTCAGATCAAAGAAAGATAGAGAGGCTTAGTGTAAAAACCAATGTCATTTCAGCAGGAAAGTAGAGGGCAAGTGGTGAAAGGGGCTCCTACTGGCGCACCTTCCCAGGGACGTAATTCCTGTCAATTGCCTCCTCCTGCAGGAACATGTGTAGGCAGCGTTCGTTCTGAGCCAGTGGGTGCCCCGCAATTCTATAACGAGATCAAGATGGTTATCAGTAGTATTTGAGATGGGTGTGGACAGGGGAGGAAAGACAAGGTCAGCACTGAGGTTCAAGCAAGCAGCAGACAGCAACAGGACAGCACTTCAACTCTAGTGCTGTAGAGAGGAAGAGAGATAGAAGGGTAAGGTAGGGGAAAATCCCTACACACATTAACATGCAGTGCTTTCTCAGACCATGAGGTACAGGATCAGAATTCTGCTCAAATGAATGGAGTTTTACTGTCACCCCACCACACAATAAGCACTACATCATATTACCCATTACAAAAGAAGAGATAGACTAAACACACAGAAAGACCAAGATGGAAAAAGTAGCTAGAGGATCCCCCAGGAACTTGGCTTACTTGTTAATAAATTGTTCGAGGCCCTGCCTCCTTTCTTCAATGAAGGATTCCTCAAAGATCCCTTCATCTCCTCGAAAAGGGAGCTGCCGCTTTAAGGCTTTCCCAGGCAGTGGTGGTACTACAATCTGCGGGCAGACGCAAGATATCAGCCACATGGGAGAACTCAGAGAGGGAATGGGATGGCAATGCACTGTATACCACATTTCCTAAGGCAGAGGGTCCATCCTATCCCACAGCCAGCAACTTGCCAGAACTGATCATAAGAACAGTCAGATGGCTCACGTCAAAAATTAATCCATCCCTAGCCGGTTTGGTTCAGTGCATAGAAAGTCAGCCTGCAGACTGAAGGGTCCTGGGTTCAATTATGGTCAAGGGCACATACCTAGGCTATCGGCTCAATCCCCGGCCCTCATCAGGGCATGTGCAAGAGGCAACCAATCAATATGTCTCTCTCACATTGATGTTTCTCTCTCTTTGTCTCTCTCCCTCCCTTCTACTCTCTGTAAAAAAAAAAAAAAAAAAAAAAAAAAAAAACCAATGGAAAAATATCCTTGGGTAAGGATTAACAAATAAACAAAAAATTAAACTGTTTGTGTGGGAGGACAGGTTTATCATCTCAAAAGAAAAGAAATAAACTCCAAATACTCCTCACTTTCTTTAACAATCCACTATCATCTAAGAATCTAGCTAGGCCTTTCCTGCCAATATACTTTCAATTTTTTGCATCTATAGGAGTTAATTTTATGACTTTACTAGCCACTAAGTGAAGTAATTCTTTCTTTTTAAGATTTGTCCTGAAATTACCACTTTCAAGTTTCACAGATTATCACCCAGATCCAAATTATTGGGACTTGGTAGCTAGAGTGTGTTCACCCTCTCCATTGACTTCAAGATTTTATAGACTCTGATCTTAAGCCCTTATCAGCCTATAGAGATCTTGTCCTCCAAGGGTGCCACACAGGGAATGGGGCCATACCTTACTATCTCGTTCCAGCTCATTTTTTAGCCATTCAAAGTCACTGTAGCGCCGCCGTACACAGGACTCCTTCAGCTTGAAGATAGGTAGGTTTGTCTACAGGGAAGGAAGAATGAAACAAGAGAGATGATTAGTAATGTACAGCTTGTGGTGGCCACATGTCAGAGCCAGATGTACCGGTCCTAATGAAGAAGTAACTCCTATGGACCATGCTCCTATAACCCTTTCAAAACAGCACCAAATGAATATCAATCCTTACCACATCCAGGCTTGTCACAGTTGGTGATTAAAAGTCCCTTGCAGCTTAGAATTTTTCCAAGAGACTTGAAGTTATATGTAAACTAGAGGCCTGATGCACAAAATTCTTGCAACAATAGGCCTCCCTTCTCCTGGCTGCCAGCACCGGCTTCCCCCTGGCACCTGGGACCCAGGCTTCCCTCTAGCCACTGGCAGGAACTCAGGACACAGGCTTTCATCACAGCCCCGGCTTCATCCGGAAGGTCATCCAGAAGGACATCTGGTCTAATTATCATATTACGCTTTTATTATTATAGACTAGAGGCCCAGTGTATGAAATTCATGCACTGGAGGGTAGAGGGGGATCTCCTCAGCCCAGCTTGTGCCCTCTTGGGAGAGGCTCCTGCCAACGCCGCTGTGCTCACCAGCCGTGAGCCCGGCTTCTGGCTGAGCGGCACTCCCCCTGTGGGAATGCACTGACCACCAGGGGCAGCTCCTGCATTGAACATCTATCCCCTGGTGGTCAATTCACATCACAGTGAATGGTCATTCCAGTTGTTCCCCGTAATAGTCACTCAGGCTTTTATTACATAGACTAGAGGCCTGGTGCACAAAATTTGTGCACAGGGGAGGAGACGGTTGGCCCTCAGCCCATTCTGTACACTCTTCAATCTGGGACCCCTCAGGGGATTTCCAACTGCCGATTTAGGCCCAATCCCTACGGGCCTAAACCGGCAGTTAAACATCCCTCTCACAATCTGGGACTGCTGGCTCCTAACTGCTTGTCTGTCTGCCTGTCTGCCTGCCTGCCTAACTGCTCCCCTGCCAGCCTGATCATCCCCAATTGCCCTCCCCTGCTGGCCCGATTGCCCCCAACTGCCCAGCCCTGCTGGCCTGGTTGCTCCCAATTGCCCTCCCCTGCCGGCCTGGTCACCTTTAACTTCCCTCCCCTGTAGGCTGGTAGCACCCAACTGCCCTCCCCTGTCAGCCGAATCACCCACAACTGCCCTCCCCTGCTGGCCATCTTGTGGTGGCCATCTTGTGACATGAGGGCAGCCATCTTCTGGCAGCCATCTTGTGATGACATGAGGACATCATGTAATGATTAAATAAATAAGGTATGCCTATACAGTGGAATACTATACAACAATGAAAAGAATGTGAAATCCCTCGCCGCTTTGACTCAAGGATTATAGCGTCAGCCTTCAGATGGAATGAAGGGTTACAGGTTCCATTCCAGTCAAGGGCATGTATCTTGGTTGTAGGCTTGATTCCCAACCTCCTGGGGTGTGTACGGGAGGCAACCAGTCGATGTGTCTCTCTCACATCGATGTTTCTCTTTGTGTGTCTCTCCCCCTTCCTTCCATTCTCTCTAAAAAAAAATCAATGGGGAAAAAAATCTTTGGATGAGCATTAACAACAATTTAAAAAGTGTGAAATATTGTGCCAGTATGGAGAGATATTAAACATTAAAATCAAGGTACAGCGCAGCTGGCGTGGCTCCATGGTGGAACATCGACCTATGAACCAGGAGGTCATGGTTTAATTCCTGGTCAGGGCATATGCCCAGTTTGCAGGCTCGGTCCCCAGTGGGGGGCATACAGGAGGCAGCTGATCAATGATTCTCATCATTGATGTTTCTATCCCTCTCTTCCTTCCTCCATGAAATCAACAAAAATATATTTTTAAAAAATCAAGGTACAGAACAGTATATATATACCGTATTTTTCGGACCATAAGACGCACTTTTTTTCCCCCAGAAGTGGGGGGAAAAAGTCCCTGCGTCTTATGGTCCAAATATAGCCTACACATATACTGTAAAAAAAAAGTTTTTTTACTTGCCCGGCTCTGTGTGGTCTCTGTGTGCTTGCCCAGCTCTAAAATGGTTCTAAATACTGCTGTTTACTAGTTTAGAGAGTTGATTACATGTGTTTATGACTGTGATGTTGGGTTTTAATGCACATAAAATATTTTAGGACACTATTTGTTTCAGAATCTTTTTTTCTTCATTTCCCTTCTCTAAAAACTGGTGCATCTTATGGTCCGGTGCGTCTTATGGTCCGAAAAATACGGTAACTTACCTCTATTTGTGTTTTAAAAGGGATTTGTATAAAAATTAATTCAAAATGGATCAAAGAACTAAATAGAAGATCTGAAACAATAAATTACATAAAAGAAAAAATAGGTATTAAACTCTTAGAGAAAATTTTACAAATTTGACCCCAAAGGCAAGAGAAGTAAAGGTCAATATCAAACTAAAAAGCTTCTGCACAGCAATGCCGAAACCGGTTTGGCTCAGTGGTAGAGCGTCGGTCTGCGGACTGAAGGGTCCCAGGTTCGATTCCGGTCAAGGGCATGTACGTTGGTTGCGAGCACATCCCTGGTAGGGGGTATGCAGGAGGCAGCTGGTCGATGTTTCTCTCTCATTGACATTTCTAGCTCTCTATCTCTCTCCCTTCCTCTCTGTAAAAAATCAATAAAATATATTAAAAAAAAAAAAAAAAAAGAATGACAACATATTAAAAAAAAAAAAAAAAAAAAAAAAAGCTTCTGCACAGCAAAAGAAACCACCAACAAAACAAAAAAGTTAACTGAATGGGAGATGATATTTGCAAACAACAGAGCTCCAACAAGGGGTAAATATCTATGCATATAAAGAGGCAATATGCAAATTAGCCTGGGACACTGCACCAGTCATGACCGGTCAGGAAGAGGCTGTGCATGCAGGTGAGGCCTGGAGCGGAGACGGAGACAGAGACAGGGGGGCCTGCCTGAGCTGCCGCACCGGCTCGGGCAGCCCCGGAGTGGACATAGGCAGGGACATGGGGGCCTGGGGCAGCAGTCAGGCCTGGGTCCACAGCAGCCTGAGAAGTAAGCAGAGGACAGACCACTGAGGGTCTTATATACCATAGCAGAGAGCTTAGATTTTATTCAACAGATGGAGGAAAAGTGAAGAATGTCAAGCATGGGAGCATCCAGGTCTTGCTTTCATTTTAAGTGAACCACTCTGGTGGCTGTAGGTAGGATCAATTTAGACAGCTACAGTGTTTTTATGCCCAAGAAAAAGAGAGACTGGTGTCTAGGACTAGGACTAGGACTAGACAGAGGCAGTGGATCAGAGACATATTTATGAACTATTTGGATGATTGCACAGGGATGAAAGCAAACAAAGCAAATGGTATTAGCCCAGGTTTTCCAGTTTGGGCAACTTCGTTGAATGGGTGATTCTAATAGTTGGGAGAGGTATCAAGGAAAAGGAACAGTGTAAGGGAGCTTTCTTAGTTCAGCAATAGCCAAACAATTAGGACAAAAGACAGACTTAATAAACTGATGAATAAAAAGATAGATACAGAGACAGTAAAGCATCAAACAGACTGTCAAATTACAGCAGGAAGGTTAAGGAGTGGGGGGAGATAAGAGATCAACCGAAGGACTTGTATGCATGCATATAAGCATAACTAATGGACACAAAACACTGGGGGGTGAAGGCATGTATGGGAGTGGGGTGCAGGGGGCAATGGTAATATATGTACACATATAATACTTGTATAAAAAATGAAAAAAAAATAAAGATAAATAAAAGTGTTACTGTGCCTAAAAAAAAAAAAAAAGAAAGAAAAAGAAGACAGACTTAGTGCTCTTTCTTTGCTGCAACATTTGTTTTTCTGTCTTCAGCCATCACCATGTAAGACTAATGTGCCATCTTTTCTAATTTAGTATATTATCTATCTACTACACATTCCTATCACCTAAATTAGCTTTCCTGCAAGATCCCTTAAAAATACTTATTGAAGTCACTCAGTGCTCTGTGAGTATGGGGACTTTCAAGATGTGGAATCATTATGAGCCTATATAGATTAATAAAGAGATTTTAGGTGCTCAATTTTTAACAATAAAAATCAGATACTGGCCAAAACCGGTTTGGTTCAATGGATAGAACGTCAACCTATCCATTGAACCAAACCGGACTGAAGGGTCCCAGGTTTGATTCCGGTCAAGGGCATGTACCTTGGTTGCGGGCACTTCCCCAGTGGGTGATGTGCAAGAGGCAGCTGATCAATGTTTCTCTCATTGATGTTTCTAACTTTCTATCCCTCTCCCTTCCTCTCTGTAAAAAATCAATAAAATATATTTTAAAAAATCAGATACTGAATGTGGTCATGCCAGAGGCATAATTTTAATAAGCCAATGTCTCTTTACTGAAGTGTCACACTTCAAAAGAGATCCTTTCAAATAATACAATGCATAACACTCATCTGGGTTGCCTGTTAAAATGTAGGACCACACCTTAAAAAACACTCCTTCTAGAGCTCATTTTGGTGGATAAATCTCCCTCCAAGAAAACAATCCTATATAATAAAAGTGTAATATGCAAATCAACCGAACAGAACAAGCGGTCAGTGGCAAGCAGGGCCAGCGAGCAGGTGTCACCAGGCCAACAAAGGCGCATGCCAGTAGGCAGAGGGAGGGGACGGCGATGGGGTGGAGGAGACGGCAACCAGCGGTAGCAGGATGATGGGGACTGGCACCATCCCAATTGCCCACCTGGTCGCCTCTTGCAAAGGGAGGCGACAGGTGGCAGCAGCAGCGGGGTGATTCGTGGCAGGACAACCCAGCACCATCCCCAGATAGGGCTGCTAGGGTTGCCTCCCACAGAGGGAGGCCACCAGTGGCCATGGTGCAATTGGGGGTAGGGCCAGCCACTTGCTGCTCACGCCATCCTGATTGGCCCGCCGGTCACCTCCCACAGAGGAAGGCCAAACTAAGGCTTGGGCCTGCTCCCCACATGCCTACGTCATCAGTAGGACATCCCATGAGGGCTCCCAGACTGTGAGAGGGGGCAGGCTGGGTTGAGGGACAACCCCCCCGCCCCAGTGCACGAATTTCATGCACCGGACCTCTAGTCCAAAATATATAAAGAACAACTCAACACCAAACAAACAATCCAATTAAAAAATAATGGGCAAAGGACTTGAACAGACACTTCTTCAAAGAAGACATACAAATGGCTAACAGATTATGAAAAGATGCTCAACTTCACTAGCTACTAGGGAAATGCAAATCAAAATTACAATGAGATAATACCTCTCACCTGTCAACAAGACTAGTAATAACAATGTTGGAGAGGTTGTGAAGAAAGAGGAACTCTCATTCACTTCTGGTTGGAATGTAAACTGCTATAACCATTATGGAAAACAGTATGACAGTTCCTCAAAACTTAAAAATACAGTTAACATAAGACCCAGCGATCCCTCTTCTGATTATCTACAAAAAAAAAACAAAAAACTTGGTAGTTTTTATTTATTGACAAAGATATACACACGCCTATGTTCATTGCAAGACAGGGAAACAACCTAAGTGTTCATAAAATACTGCCATTTGGGACAGCATGGATAGACCTTGAAAATATTATGCTAGTAAGCAGAGTAAGTCAGTCAGAAAAAGCTAATAAACAACCATATGATTTCACTCATATGTGGGATGTAAAACAAACTCATGGGCACAGACAACAGTATGGTGATTACCAGAGGGAAAAGCATGAGGGAGAGGTTAGTAAAAAGTTAGAAAAACCAAATATATGGTGACGGAAGACTTTGGGTGGTAGGCATACAATGCAATATACAGATCCTGTATCATAGAAATGTTCACCTGAAACATGTAAGTTTATTAATCAATGTCACCCCAATAAATTAAAAAAAAAATAGTCCTGGCCAGTGGGTTCAGTGGTTAGAACATCGGCCCATGCACCAAAGGGTCTCTAGTTCCATTCCCAATCAATCCACATACCTTGCAGGTTCAATACCCAGTCACATCGATATTTCTCTCTCCCCCGCCTCCCTCCGTCCCTTCCACTTTCTCTGTAAAAAGCAATGGAAAAAAGTCCTTCTGTGAGGAATTTAAAAAAATAAATAAAATAAGGGATTTGTACATATGTGTATATTTATAATTATGAATAAAAATACTTATGAAAAGATAGTGCTAACAGTGAGTGACTTTGAATAATAAAATTAGACAATTAAATTCGGTGGGTCACATTTTTCATTGTACAATTTAAATTTATCATGTGCATGTATTACATTTTCAATTGAAAAATGAATTTAAGTTCCCTGTAAGGAACATGAGATAAGCAGCTGAAAGGTATGCCTTCCTCTGATTTTCCTGTCCAAATCTTCTCCATTCTACAAATTCCAGCTCAAGTCCACTTTATCTGGAAAATCTTTACTGTCAATATCAGCTTAATTTTTTTGGCCTTCATTTTCCTATGAATTCCTATGACAATTATACTAGTGCTTTATTTTTTAATCATTTTTGACAATTATACTTTAGTATTAAGTACTATAATTTTATGTATCACTAGAGGCCCGGTGCACGAATTTCGTGCATGGGGGAGGAGTGTCCCTCAGCCCAGCCTACACCCTCTCCAATCTGGGACCCCTCAAGAGATGTCCAACTGTCCATC
Organism: Pipistrellus hanaki; assembly: GCF_964339955.1. Lineage (NCBI taxonomy): Eukaryota > Metazoa > Chordata > Mammalia > Chiroptera > Vespertilionidae > Pipistrellus > Pipistrellus hanaki. The sequence goes on from NC_140524.1 coordinate 70,938,116, forward strand.
TAGGCCCAATCCCACATAAACAGGCAGTCGGACATACCTCCCACAATCCAGGACTACTGGCTCCCAACTACTCATCTGCCTACCTGCCTGATTGCCCCTAACCGCTTCTGCCTGCCAGCCTGATCATCCCCTAACCACACCCCTGCCAACCTGATTGACAACTAACTGCTCTCCTGCCGGCCCGATTGCCCCTAACTGCCCTCCCCTGCAGGCCTGGTCACCCCTAACTGCCCTCCCCTGCTGGCTTGGTCTCCCCCAACTGCCCTCCCCTGTTGGCCTGGTTTTCCCCAACTGCTCTCACCTGCAGGCCCAGTCACCCCTAACTGCCCTCCCCTGCAGGCCTGATCACCCCCAACTGCCCTCTCTTGCTGGCCATCTTTTGGTGGCCATCTTGTGGCAGCCATCTTGTATCCACATGGGGGCAGCATCTTGTGTGTTGGAGTGATGGACAATTTGCACAGTACCTCTTTATTATATAGGATGCTCACCTTGCTACCTACCTATAATTTCACTGAAATCAAAAGCCATGATTACTTCTGCATCCCCTTAAATACAGCTATACAAAGTATTCAATAAGTATTCAATTGATTAATAGAGGCCCTATATATGTTTACCCTCTCCTCGTCTAGACAGTGCAGCAGAAATAGCAATTACATTAAATTAGCTAAGCATAGCTTACTCCCTAATATAAATCAGCTTATTCCCACATCTTAATCATTGAGAATTTTTCTGATTCTAATGGCAACACGGATTCTCAACAAACAAAAAGCCCTGATTCTAACTCTTGTCTAGAAGTTCCAAATGGAAATGGCCAACCACTTGTATTAATGCTGACTATATTTCCTACAAGCCAATTCAGATCAGCAGATGGAAAGAAAAGGAACTAATTTATATTTCTCCACAACTGCCTCAGGTCAGGAATAGAGCATCTTGGAGCTATGCTAGAGCTTCATAAAGTCCTCACTACATTATGCTTTGTAATCCTCAAACCTGGAAATTACCTTTTCAGGATCCAGATCTAGATATGTCATCAAAAGCCAAATAACTGGCCAATATACATTAGCTGCAAATTTACCCAAGGAATGAATGTCAATGAGTTAAAGTAGAGTGGATACATATAAAGTAGTATTTTATTATCTAAACTGTCCTTTAGAAGAATAAATAAAAAACTGGAAACAGTAGTCTCTTTAGAAAGAAGAACCTCTGGAGGGCAGAAGAAGGCTTAATTTTTATAGCATATCTTTTTTATATCTTTTCATTTTTGTACTATGTGCCTATGTTAACTATTCAAGATAAATCATTATAGAAAACATTCTCAAAATCCTGCAAGAAAAAATATGTGTATCAAATCATCACATTATAAAAGTTAAGTTTATACAATGTCAATTATATCTCAATAAAACTGGAGGGGGTGAAATAATCCTGCAAGAAAAGAAAGCTAGCTTGGCCAGTGTTGCTCAGTGGTTGAGCATGGACCTATGAACCAGGAAGTCACAGTTTGATACCCAATGGGGGTCGTGCAGGAGGCAGCTGATCAATGATTCTCATCATTGATGTTTCTACTCTCTCTACCTCTCCCTTCCTCTCTAAAATCAATAAAAATATATTTTTTAAAAAGGACCAAAAAAAAAAAAGCTGAGTAGATTCTTCCCAGACAACCAAACCACCCACTACCATTCTGTAAACTTCCTCCTTTGACTCACAAAAATCCTATTCTTTCCCTACCCACCACAGGATGATGACAATAATGGCCTTTCAACTCAGCACCTAGCTGTCTAAGGAAAGGGCTATTTTCTAGAACTAGAGGCCCGGTGCATAAATTCATGTGTGGGTGGGGTCCCTCAGGGTGACCTGCAGATATCAGGCCCCAGCTTGCACCCCCAGCCTCACAGCCCCGCAGTCCTGCCTGCACCCTGCCTTGGCCTGCCACCACCCCCTCACCTGCTCCACCATCCCACCTGCTGGGTGATTGGGGCTGGGGGGGCCCCCTGCCTAGCTCCCTCAGCACCTGGGAGTCAGGCAGCGGCTCAGCCCCCCGCCTCCCCAACCGCTTGCACCCACCTTGCCCTGGCACCGCCCGCTCACCTGCTCCACCATCCCGCTCTCGTCAGGGCCCATTGGGGCCGGCAGCGCCTCCATTGCCTCCTGCTGCCAGCGCCACGTGGCTGACGCCCGCCACGTTCCACTCTGCCCCCTGATGGTCAGCGCATATCACAGTGAGTGGTTGAACTCCCGATGAAACTTCCGGTCGAATGACCGCCCACCAGGAGAATTTGCATATTAGGTTTTTATTATATAGGATAGTCTCCCAGCTCCAACCTACAAATCATGACAGGATTGTGTAGTATAGGTTATAGAGTCCTTCAGCTCTGATCAACACAGTCAATGGATAGGAGAGAAGATGAAAAGTTCAAGTCTGCAGGACAAATGACATTTGAAAATCTCCATATACATCATGTCAAGTCACCAGGACACCTCTCCAAACCCTTTACTTCTTTGGGGGAATGGGAGGGAAAGAATTCTTTACAAAGCAAAATGAAAGAGAACAGCTTTTATACAAAGAAAAAGAGTCAGTGCCATCTGCTTCTTCTATTCACAATACCTAACTCCCAAAGTCCTACTCTCTGAATCTCATGCACTCTAAAATGCCTACCATGATCAATCATTTAAAATAGCAATTTAAAACCAAATTATTTTAGCAACTTTTCCCCCAGAGTTCAAAACATTAAAAGCCTCTATAGCAAGCATGTCAAACTCGCAGCCCACATGAATATATTTGTGGTGCAAACAATATAACAGTATGCAATAAACATTTTAATAAAAATCTATAACTTAATTTTTACAATATCCTATTATACATAATTATTAATAACAAACTACATCATTTGCTAATGACTCATTACTATAATCACGTTGCATTCATTTCCCTTAAGTGCCTTACACACAGGCACACCATTTCTCTCCACTAATACTAGCAGCAAATATTTTAGCAGCCGATTGCCACATCATTAGTCTTGTACTGAATTATTTGGTGTGTGCAACAGGAGATATTCCACTTTCAGAGAACAAGAAAAATAAGTTTATTTGCGTTACGCTTATTAATTTGTGCAGTTATGCAGTGTCTGGTAAGTTAATGTTCAAGAAAAAATATTAGTTCTAACTGGTTTGGCTCAGTGGATAGAGCGTGAGCCTGTGGACTCAAGGATCCCAGGTTCCATTCCAGTCAAGGGCATGTACCTTGGTTGCGGGCACATCCCCAGTAGGAGGTGTGCAGGAGGCAGCTGATTGATGTTTCTCTCTCATCGATGTTTCTAGCTCTCTATTCCTCTCCCTTCCTCTCTAAAAAAATCAATAAAATATATTTTTTAAAAGAAAAATATTAATTTTATTAAAATATTCTATTATTTTATGTTAATGATTACTCGTTTATTTTAGCCCTTTGCATTCAGCATGTCTCTACTGAAATAAACCTACGTTTCTATGAAATTTAAAGCTTTTGTGTGTGTTTTGTGGCCCACATAAACTTAATTTGGCTCGTGTTAGCCTTTGAGTTTGACATGCTTGCTTTATAGCTATACATACATAAACACACAACTTAACTCAAACCCACAGAACTAGGGACTGCCACCAACCCTATTATCGCCATATAATTAGACATTGTGGAAAGGAATGATAAAAAGCTTAGTTGGTAGAAAAACTCTGCACACTAAAGTTTTGCGACTAAGCATTGCCAAAGAAATTACAAAGTAGTGGAAAGAGTATGATGGGCTTTAGAGTCAGGCAGAACTGGGTTCATATCCCAGCCCTGTTACTTATTAGCTATGTATACTTGGACAAGTTACTTAAGCTGCATTCCTCCTCAGTTTCCCAAGTGTAAAATGTTTTTTGTAAAGATTTGGAATCTAAAACCTAATTCAGTGCCGGGCACATAATAGGCATTAGATCAGTGATTCTCAACCTTTCTAATGCCGTGACCCTTTAATACAGTTCCTCATGTTGTGGTGACTCCCAACCATAAAATTATATTTGTTGCTATTTCATAACTGTAATTTTGCTGTTATGAATCGTAATGTAAATATCTGTGTTTCCCGATGGTCTTAGGCAACCCTGCTAGTGGTTCTCAACCTGTCTGTCGTGACCCACAGGTTGAGAACTGCTGCTGTAGAGCCTAAGACCACTGGTAGCAAAATTACATTTATGAAGTAGCAAGGAAAATAATTTTATGGTTGGGGGTCACCACAACATGAGAAACTATATTAAAGGCTAGTGGCATTAGAAAGGTTGAGAACCACTACATTAGATGAACAGTCCCTGTTGTTACAATGCCTGAGGTAGAGAGCTGGTTCATCCAAAATTCCATAGCAGAGGCCTTACACTGAACAAGTTATACCCAGGCTTCCTAGCTTTTACCATATTTTGAGGGATCTAAGTTCCATTCTTCCCCAAAATGATGATTTCAAATAGTTCTTGTATAGATGAGCGCGCGCTCTCTCTCTCTCTCTCTCTCTCTCTCTCTCTCTCTCTATATATATATATATATATATATATATATATATATACACATACATATACATACATATATATATATATATATTCATTTTTCTTTCTTCAGTTTGAACTTTATCAAACTTGGAATTTGGAGATCATCATTTCTCAATCAGATTTCAATGGCCAGGTAGGAGAGCACATGCTCTCTTTCAATTCATTCATTCAAAAATGAAAACACATACACTCTTTTAGGTCTTCAAATGCTGTTTGAGCAGCATGCTGTCCACAGAGAATATTCTGGCCCTCTAGTCTGAGAAGAAAACATAAGGAGAATTAGAAAAGGATTCTCAAACTCTTTTGCCTATAACCACTTCAACTGGCAAAGAACCTGCAAACCATGTACTCTACCTGCACATTCCATCCTTGCATTGTGGACTAAGAACTGGAGAATAAAGTACACTGGAAGAAGCCACTCCTGGGGCAGTCCTGAAATGTCATAAATTAAAGTAACTACAGACCAGGGTCTGAATCCAAAGGTTAATCTAGGACAGAAAGGGCAAATGGCCATTCATATACACACACAAAAACAAACAATTGAAAGCCAATAAATATTGAAATGAACATTCTGTATACTTCAAATCTAAAGGTTAAGCACAGCATGAGAGCAGCAACTGACAATCCACTAATCCCAGTGCAAGGCCAGGTTTCACACTGAGAAACAGCATGTGGTACCTGAGAAAACTTAAACTGAAAACACTTCTCCTTCAGAAGCTAATTCTACACAAGTCTGGGAAGCACTCAGGCTCAAGGAGACTCCCTTTATTATTCCTGCTCCACCAAGCCCACTGTCTTTCCTGAAATCTTATCTTCCCTTTAATCCAAGCTTTGCTTAACTTTATCAGCTCAGGAAGACCTCATTAGGAAGAAGCCGGGCCTTCCTGTCCTCCCTCTTCAGACTAACTTCCCACAACCTAATTTAGTTAGGAGACCCAGCGATATCTCACCTTGGCTTTCTATCCCCCATCCCTCTTCCACGTTTCCCTCCCTCCTCTGTGGCTACGGTCCCGATTCCTATTTCCTTACATTGCTCACTCAAGCTTCACCATCCACCCCACCGTGTCTGACATGCTTCACTTCTTGCTCAGGGGTACTTGTTTTCCCTCACCCCGATCAGATATCCCCTCCGGTTTTCTGTAACCTCGGATCACAGCCGAGTCTTTTCAGCCCCGAGCCGCCAAAGACCCCTTCAAAGGTCTTCGGCACCGTTAGGAGCCCCCGCGGCAGTCTCCCCCCGCCCCGCCCTCCCCGCCCAGCAGGCCGGTCCTCCCCTCAGCTGTCTCCCTCACCCCGTGACTCACCCGCATGCGAACCTCATAGGTGGTGAAGCGCGCGCGGCCCACGCCCACCGTCTGCGGATTAAAGATGTCGATCTCCAGGAAGTTACTTGGCGGCCCGTAAGCATCGGTCAGGTCCTGTGGCTTCGAGTTAAGGCGCCGAGTGTCGGCTACGGCAGTGTCCGACATCTTTCTGAAGGAGAGACCAGGACGACGGAAGGGGGGTGGGGGACACAGGCCGGAGGCAGGAGCGCGCAGGGCCCCTCCCGCTTGCAAAATCACCAGCCAACCCACAGACTGCGGCACCGCGCACGCGCGCGCCCACGCACGACGTGCTCACGTACAAGCGCGCACGTCGCCCGGCACCGGGCCGACCCTGAATAGCAGCCTCGCTGAAGGCTGGGAGTCCTGTGCTGCGGAGACTTCCTTCAGACTTCCGGGCGGTGTTTGTGGCCCAGAATGCGCCACTCAGTGTCCTGGGAGGTACTACTGGCGGGACGCGCCAATCGCTGCTCCTCAACCCAAAAGATTGTCTTAGACTAGGCATGTGTCAATCAGCAGTGGGCACTGCCCTGCACGCTAGGGTCCTACAGTGATAAGCCGAAACCCCGTGACCTGAATAGGTCAGGGTTTTGTGCTCAAGTAGAAGGGTGGTCTCCAGAGGGCGGGGTCCCCACAACAGTAGTGAGAACCTAAAACGCAGCTCTGCTTCTCGTGCCACTGATAGTTTCAGCTCCCACCAGAGGCAGTTGAGTGCTATCTTGTACCAGGGAAGCAGCGAGGATGGGGTGAACAAAGATGATTTCTTATTCTCACTTTTCGGGAAAATTTGGGCATATCTTCATCCTCAATTTGTGGCCACATAAAAGTGAACCCAACCTGTATTCAGATATGTTTCTCAGCAACTTGAGGGCATTTCATACTTTCTATCTCTACTCTGCAGAACTCCATACTTGGCACTATGAGGTTACTTGCAGCCCATAATGGAGATAGAATATGTGTCTACATGAGACTGTCTATAGAAACATGAATATATGACTAACTTACATATGGCCCACATGAAGGAATAGTGCCCCACATTAAAGGTGGTGATTTTAGGTCATTCTTCTTCCTTCCCTGCACCTGCCTTCTGCTCAGAAAAAAATGTCCTGTATCACTGATGACTGAAATTCTTTCAACAGAGTACAAGGCCCTATAATGCCACAAGTTATTTAATTCAACTTAACCAATATCTATTAAGCAACTACTATGTGCCAGGCACCATGCTAAACACTAAAGACCTAGAGTTGAATAAGAGATTCACTGCCCTCAAAGAGTTAACATTCTAGAAAAGGAGAGGAGTAAATAAAACTAACATAGTGTGACAAATACAAAATAAGTGAATGTCCAAAGCAGCACATAGGACATGAATACTTGGAAGAATTAGGGAAGACTTCCAGGAGGAGGAAACATCTGAGTTTGACACACATGAACACACATAAAGGATAAATCATAGTGGAAACAGGGAAAGGTAATTTTCTGCAGAGGGGGTAACATGCAAAGTCATCTGATAAGCTACAGCATGATTATTTTAAGCAATTATCAATTCAAAGGATGTTATGGAAGTTCTTAAAGAAGTAGGCTGGCTAGGGCTGGGCAGATGAGAGTGATCCTTCTTTATTAAGCAAACTATCTCTGGCTTTATGATGTAGGTGATAGGGAAACACTGAAGTATCTTCACAGGAAAAAGACATCATCAGATTTGTGTTTTATAAGGATTATTTTTCAGGCAACATGGAAGAGACATTTGAATCAAATGTGACTAATTAAGAGGGCATCGCCAATAACACTTGGAATAGGTGGTGACTTTGGGAATGGAGAAAAGGGAAGAGATAGCACTGAGATGGAAGAAATAAAATAGATAGGAATTGTAACTGAGTAGACGTAGTAAGCGCTTAAGCATATGAGTTATGGACTTGGGCTATGTGGGTTTAAAGCCCTGCTTCCTAGCTGTATAACATTGAGCAAGTTATCCAAGCAGTTTTCCTTATCTGTAAAATGGAAATTATAAAAATAAAAGCTACTTCTGGAACTTTTATGAGAATTCAATAAAGTAAAATATGTGCAAATGTTCAGTAACTATTAGCTATTATTGAGGGGAGAAGGAAATTGAAAATGACTCACAGGTTTCTGATTTAGGTAACTAGATGGATGCTGGCACCACCAAGGAACACTGAACATTGAAATTAGAGAAAGTACGTTTGAGAAGAGAGACAATGAGCTCAGTTTAGATAAATCTGGGGTGTCTATATGATATCCAGGTGGAGATTGTCAGCAGGCAGCTGGAAATACTGGCCTGGAGCTCAAGGGGTGATTAGGGTTAGACAGAGATTTGGGAGTCAGCATAGGGCTGTGATTGGCAAACTGTGGCTTGCAAGCCACATGCGGCTCTTTGGCCCCTTCAGTGTGGATCTTTCACAAAATACCACGGCCTGGGCGAGTCTATTTTGAAGAAGTGGCGTTAGAAGAAGTTTAAGTTTTAAAATTTGGCTCTCAAAAGAAATTTCAATCATTGTACTGTTGATATTTGGCTCTGTTGAGTAATGAGTTTGCTGACCACTGGCGTAGGGTATTGAAGGGAAAATGTGTAGAGGCAAGGACAGAGGATTTAAAATTGGTAAAGGCATGCAGAGTTGATAAGAGTGTAAATCTGTACAATCTTTCTGGGAGGCAAATTGGCAGTATGTATTTTTTAAATCCTTTGACCTCAAGAAACTTGTAATACTGGTTGCCTCTGGAGAGCACAACTAGAGAACAGGAGACAGAGATAGCAGGGAGATTTGTTTTTCATTTTCTCCTCACTTATGTTTAAGTATTTTTGTATTTTAAAAATATTTAAATGTTATTTTTGAAAGCTTTTGACTCAAAATTTTCACTTTCAATAATTTATCCTGATGGGGTAAAAAGGGGACATCTGTAATACTTTCAACAATAAAGATAATTTTTTTAAAAAATAATAATTTATTCTGAGAAAATAATCAGATAATCACACAAAGATACCAGAATACCAATCTTTTCTTTACAAGTAAATACAATAATTGTTCATTTTATATAATGTAATATTTAAAAGCCATTTTTTTCTAATTTGTGAATTTGTTTATATGACAGGTCTTACAAAGGAGTAGTGGGTTCTATATTTTACAGATTTTGTATTTCAGTCACTTCTATCATAAAATTCAGTCTCTTGAACAACAAGTGCTGGCGAGGATGTGGAGAAAAGGGAACCCTCGTGCACTCTTGGTGGGAATGCAGACTGGTGCAACCACTGTGGATTACAGTATGGAGATTCTTCAAAAACTTTAAATGTATCTGCCCTTTGACCTGGTGATCCCACTTCTGGGAATATATCCTAGGAATCCAAAAACATCAATCAGAAAGAATATATGCACCCCTATGTTCATAGCAGTGTTATTTACAATAGCTAAGATCTGGAAACAGCTCAAGTGCCCATCAATAGATGAGTGGATAAAAAATATTTACTCCATGATATACTATGCGGCTACAAAAAACAAGGAGCTCTTACCCTTTGATACAGCATGGATGGACCTGGAGAGTATTATGCTAAGCAAAATAAGACAGAGAAAGATTAGTACCATATGATCTCACTATATGTGGAATCTAATAAACAAAATAAACTGACAAACAAAATAGATCCAGAGGCTTGGATGCATGGAACAGACTGATGAATCTCAGAGGGAATGGGAAGAGATTAACCAAGAAACTTATATGCATAACTCATGGAACATATGTAATACTTTCAACAATAAAGATAAATTTTAAAATACATATATGAAAAAACAAAACAAAAAAATATGTCCAGAGATATGGATGCATGAAAGAATAACAGATCTCAGTAGGGGTTGGGGGATGACAGGAAGAGATTAATCAAAGAACATTTATACATATATTCATAAACCATGTACACAGACAATAACATGGGAAGGTTTGGGGTGTGGTGAGGGTAGGGTGGAGGGGGCAAAAAGGAAGAAAATGGGAGACATCTGTAATACTATCAACAATAAAATAAAGTTTTAGTTTTTATAATCTTGTTTTAAAAACTATATTTTAATTGATTTCAAAGAGGAAGGGAGAGAGAGAGATAGAAACATCAATGCTGAAAGAGAATGATTAATTGATTGCCTCCTACACGCCTCCTACAGTGGAATGGAGCCTGCAACCCGGGCCTGTGCCCCGACCCTGAATAGAACCTGTGACCTCCTAGTTCATAGGTCGACCCTCAACCACTGAGCCACTCCAACTAGGCAATATAAATAAAAATTTAAAAATAAATAAATAAAACTCAGTCTCTTCTGTAAGTGGCCATATTCAGGATTCTCCTTTGTATCCATTTCAAATAATGTTTTATGCTCGTTGATATGACGTGATGCTCATGAAAAAGTGAAAAAAGCTGGTAAACGTATTGTAATATGGTAGTATTTGTATTACTGAATATTATCATTTTTAAAGATTAGAAAGATATAAATCAAAATGTTGTCAGTGGTTACCTCTGTGTAGTGGGGTCTCAGTTGGATTTTATGTTTTTATTTATAATTTTTAAAACTGTAAGCATGTTATTTTTTTAATCAGAAAAAAAAATACTACTATTTTCCTTTGAGAAAAAATTAAAGGGCAGGCAGGAAGAGATGCTTGTGAAGACCAGGAAGGAGTTGTCAGGATTAGAAAGAGAAGGCAAGGAGACAAGAGTTAATGAGCTGAAGGGAAAGGATAAAAAAATATTTCTGCCGTGGCCATGGAGCTCAGTTGGTTAGAGTGTTTTCCTATACGCGTAGGTTGCAGGTTCAAACCTCAGTCTGGGAACATATAAGAATCAACCAATAAATGCATAAATAAGTAGCACAACAAATTGATCTCTCTTTCTCACCAATCAATAAATTAAAAATTATTTAAATTTTTCCAAGAGCAGCAAGTCAGTGGTTAACAGTGTTTAATATAGTAGAACGGTCAAATAAGATAAGGTGTGAGTGACTCCATTAGATTTAACAATTACCTAAATGAGAGCAATTTCAGTAGAGCACTGGCAGTAGAATCTAGATGGTGGTGAATTAAGAACTAAATCAGTCTACTGTTTAAGCCTTCCATTGTGTTCTCTATTGCAGCTATGACGTTCTTCATCTTCTCTTGGTTCCTTTTCATGTTGGTGACATTCTCATTCAGCTCCTTATAATTCTCATTGAGTTGTGTGTATTTGCCATTGAGTTGTGTGTATTTGTTATCCAGCCGTTTGAGCATCCTTATAACCATTACTCTGAATTCTTTCTCTGGTATGTATAAAGAACATTATAACCCGATGAACAAAAAGATGGATACAGCCAAAACCGGTTTGGCTCAGTGGATAGAGCATCTGCCTGCGGACTGAGAGGTCCTGGGTTCGATTCCCGTTAAGGGCATGTACCTTGGTTGTGGGCACATCCCTAGTAGGGGGTGTGCAAGAGGCAGCTGATCGATGTTTTTTTTAACTCTCTATACCTCTCTCTCCCTTCCTCTCTGTAAAAAATCAATAAAATATAAATTTTTAAAAAGATAGATACAGAGGCAAAGAAGCATCAAACATACTGTCAAATTACAGCAGGAAGGCTGGAGTGTGTGTGGGGGGCGGGTAAGAGATCAACCAAAGGACTTGTATGCATGCATATAAGTATAACCAATGGATGGAAGACACTGGGAGATGAGGGCATGTATGGAAATGGGGGGGGGGGAATGCGGAGATATGGACACATGTAATATCTTAATCAATTAAAAAATTGAAAAAAAGAACTAAATCAGGGGTGAGAAGTGAAAACAACTAGTAGTGACCATTTGACCATGACCATTCGTTTGAGAAACTTGCCTAAAAGAGGAATACTAGGTGGCAATGCATTGTCAAAGGATTTGTTAGTAAGGGAAAAGATTTAACTGTGTTTAATAGCTGGGGGTGGGGGAGTTTAATAGAAAGTGAGAAGTTGAATATAAAAGTAAGTAAAGGGGTAAGTCTTAAAATCAAATAGCCCTAGAATTGTGCAAGTTAAATTCATAATAAGGTGTAAATATCCGGCTTTTTTTTTTAAGAGAAAAATTTCATAGGGTGGAGAAAGGAGAGTAGAGGGTACTGGGCTAATTAAATCCTTTGCAGTAATAACAAAATAACAGCTGTTACCAGCTGTTACGCGCCACTTTTTGCTTTTCACAAGAAGCACAGGGCTTCAGAGTTACCAAGTGATGTTGGACAAGGCACAGTTACCCTCTGTACCACAATTCTCTCTCTCTCTCTCTCTCTCTCTCTCTCTCTCTCTCTCTCTCTCTCTCTCACACACACACACACACACACACACACACACACACACAAATAGCTGAGCCCTAGCTGGTTTGGCCCAGTGGATTTAGCATTGACCCATGAACTAAATAGTCATGGGTTTGATTCCAGCCAGGGGCATGTACCTCTGTTGCAGACTCAATCCCTGGCCCTGGTAGGGGACATGAGGGAGGCAACCAATAGATGTGTCTCTCTCTCTCTTTCTATCTATCCCCCTACCTTCCACTCTCTCTAAAAATCAAAGGAAAAATATCCTCGGGTGAGGATTAACAAAAAGAAAGAAAGAAAGAAAGAAAGAAAGAAAGAAAGAAAGAAAGAAAGAAAGAAAGAAAGAAAGAAAAAGAAAGCAGCTGAGTCAAATTTCTTGGCAAACAGGTAACGTCAGAACTTGATGTGAATGCCCTAGCTGTTTTGGCTCAGTGGATAGAGCATGGGCCTTCAGACTGATAGGTCCCGGGTTCAATTCCAGTCAAGGGCACATGCCTATGTTGTGGGCTTGATCCCCAGTAGGGGGCATGCAGAAGGCAGCCAATCAATGATTCTTTTTCATCATTGATGTTTCTATCTCTCCCTCTTCCTTCCTCTCTGAAATCAATAAAAATATATTTTTTAAAAAGAACTTGATGTGAGCAATGCCCATTTTCCTCTCTTGGGTTTCCTTTACCAGGTTCATTCTTTGACAAAATGAGTCCAAGGTGAAAAAAAAAAATGAGATAAAGATTTAGTATCTTTAAAATGGAAAGAATCTCATTAGTTCATCCTCCTGCCCAGAGGCAATACTGTGCCTTAATCAAACAGACACCTATCCTTCTTCCTGCCCTTACATTTTTTCCAAAGGAGGTTGCACAACCTCAGACTCAATATTATGCAACTATACTGAAAAGAACTTTTAATCTGTATTCAGGCATCCTGAGGAAATAGCAATCAAAAGCCCCTATAATCTGGGGTGTTTTGTGTTCTTGAGAGAAGAGGCCTGGAACTGCAAGGAGGCAGCAGGAGGTGGGACCGAGTGTGAAAAATGTTAGAAAAACCAGAGAGCAGCAATCATAACATACAGTCTGTACTCTAGGGAATGTGGACCTAGAGTTGACCAGCTTTTCTGTGGAGAACATTCGCTTTCCATACACACCCATCCAGCTGTCTACTACCATTCGTGACTTCTCCCCTTCTTGAAGTTCATTTAAACCCTAATTTCACTTGGCACCTCCCTTGAGATAGTCTCTGCTCTAAACTAAATATCTTCTGAAAATTGTCAGTTCCTTCTCTATGTTGATGAAATGTCCTTTAAATACTCAACTTGTCTACTTAAGTTAGTGATTGTATTTATTTTACTAAAGTATCTCTGGATTGCCTAGGGGTGGGGGCAATCTTGGAAAAAGTGGTGTGACCTAAGTGTGTCAGTGTCTATGAAAAGACCTAACTCTTTTCAAAAAATATGTTTTTAATGGTTTCAGAGAAAGGAAGGGAGAGGGAGATAGAAAGAAACATTGATAGATCGGCTACCTCCTGTATGCCCACTACCAGGGATCAAACCTACAACTCCAGCATGTGCCCTGACCAAGAATGGTAGTGGCAACCTTTTTGTGCCCTGGATGATGCCCAACCAACTGAGCCACACTGGCCAGGGCTGTACCAGACATTCTTTTAAGCAAGTACTCTATATATTTTAACTCAATTAATCCTCAAAATGATCCTATGACATTGGTGCTATTTTTATATCTACATTTTATTGATAAGGCACAGGCACATTAAGCAACTTGCCCAAAACCACACAGGTAATAAGTGGTAAAGTCAGGATTTGAACCCAGTCAGTTTGGTTTTGGAGCCCAAATTTTTAATTTGTCTCTCACAGAAGATTCTTTTAGCCTTGTATGCCACCACAAAGGAAGTAAGATGAAAATAATATCAGAAAAGGAAAAGGGAGAGTATGGAAACCCCCCCTCCAAAAAATGTGTAAGGAGGAATGGGTAGAATGTCACTAACAACTACTCAGTAACATTCTAGTGTAAGATTCCTACTCCTGCCTATATGTTCTTCATCTGTTTGGTCTTTAGCCTCAAATGGTATTGTTGAAGTCTATCTAACTAAGAGTACTTCAAGCCTATTTAATTTCTGCCCATCCTTCAAAGTCCAGCACAAGTCCTACCTCCATCACAAAGCTTCCATATCCATCCAGTCTACAGTTATCTGTACTCTAAAATTTTTTCACAGATTTATTGTCTGTAATGTTCATTTGGCTCTGATGCACATTCATAATTAGCTTTGTGTGCATTTATGTCTCATCTTACCAATAACACTATAAATTCCATAAGGGAAGAGATTAAGACCTATTTCTTTTGCATCTTACATCCCCCATAATGCCTAGCACAGTGTATTGCAAATAACAGGCACTCAGTATAAATATTTGTTGGTTGGCTGATTGATTGAAAAAGGTCAGAAACGGCATCAAATTTTGGTTAACCCCCACATCATGTACTCAATAAACATTAATAATTATTACAAAATCATTTAAAACATTTATAGAATTTCTACAGTGTGTATACAATAGTGCTGTGGGGATAGACATGAAATAGAAGACACCACTTTTACCTTTTGAAGAGCTTAGCTTAGCCTCTTACTACTTCATGTACACTCTTTTCTCTGAGTTACTGCTGTATTTAAGGTCAGGACTAGTTATCACTCCATTGTTTTCTCCCCAATGTGATTGTGATCTCCTTGAAAGAGATGGCTAACATTGTGCTTGGAACATAATTTTTTTAAAATATATTTATTTTTTATTTTTTACAGAGGAAGAGAGAGAGATAGAGACTTAGAAACATTGATGAGAGAGAAACATGGATCAGCTGCCTCCTGCACACCTCCTACTGGGGATGTGCGCGCAACCAAGGTACATGCCCTTGACCAGAATCAAACCTGGAACCTTTCAGTCTGCAGGCCAACGCTCTATCCACTGAGCCAAACCAGTTAGGGCTGGGAAATTTAATCACAGAATTGGAATGGTCTGTAGAGCTTTCTCTATTGTTAGACTTTTCACACAAACAAAAATTCCTTTTATTTTATTACTAGTGGCCTGCTGCACAAAATTCATGCACATTAAAGGGGAATTAGAGGAAATATTTTAATATTGCCACTTGCCCTTTCTCTATAATAGAAGTGTCAGAGCTTCCAAGACCGGTTTGGCTCAATGGATAGAGCGTCGGCTTGGGGACTGAGAGGTCCCGGGTTCGATTCCGGTCAAAGGCATGTACCTTGGTTGCGGGCATATCCCCAGTAGGGGGTGTGCAAGAGGCAGCTGATCGATGACTCTCTCTCATCGATGTTTCTAACTCTCTATCTCTCTCCCTACCTCTCTACAAAATCAATAAAATATATTTAAAAAAAAAAAGAAGTGTCAGAGATGAAAGAAAATTAGTAAAATATATATGAAAATCTTCCTCCTATCAGAGTCTGGGGCATGCCCCAGGACCCAGAGTCAAGTTCCCACCCACCCACGCTCACCTTGAAATCGTGCGAGACCCAGACCCAGCTGGCCCCAACTCTGTCAAGCATGGCCTGGCGCCAGTAAGGGGGGGTGCAGCCTCAGGTCCCCTGTCAAGCCCTGCCAGGTAAGGGATGCAGCCTCAGATCCTCCAGTGCACGCCAAGTGGGGGGCATAGCCTGAGGTCCCCTGTCAAGCCCCACCAGGCAAAGGGTGCAGCCTCAGGTCCTCCACAGCCATCTTGTGTTACGGGAACCCCGTCTCCACTGTGGGCACAGCAATCTTGTGATGGTTTGAGGGTTAATTTGCATATTATCTCTTTATTATATAGGAAGGATATGCTTCCAGTATTAGGAATTAACCCAAATAGGAAACACAGGAGGAAGAGTAAGTTCAGGGGATAGATAATGAGTTGAATTTTGACTACGTGCAGTTTATGATTGTTAGCCAACCAGGTGTAGACAAACAACGGAAATTCAAGTCCCAGTCTCAGGAGAGAGGTCAAGGCTGAAGATAAAGACTTAGGAATCTTGGGCGTGGAAGTTGAAACACTAAGATTGAGTAACACTTCCAAGGACAAGAGAAGACAGAAGTCGAGGGCAGAGTCTCTGAGAATTTCTCCACTTGGAAAATGAGAGGAGAAATCAATGAAGTTGGAGAACTGGAAGACAAAGAAGAGAGTTTTAAGGAGAGGCTGGTCAGAGTCAATGGATGATGGAGCAATGAAGTTAGAGAGCATAGAATGAGCAAAGGTTATTTGATCTGGTGAATAAGAAGCCAGTCCTTAGATAACTGTAGAGAGGACAGTCTCAGTGAAGTAGTGTCTCATTTTTACTTACCCCAATGACTAGCTCATGCATCTTTGTTGAATAATTGAGTAAATGGGTGGATGAGTAATAGTTCCTTCCTCCAAAAAGGAGGTGATGGGAAAAGAGGAAAAGAGTAAACAAAGTAGCCTTTTTATCCCTTCTAAAGCAAGAGGGAAACATAAGTGATAATCGAGAAATATTAATGTGAAAAAGAGAAAAGTTAAGAGTTATGATTTTCCCAAAACAACATGAAGTTCATCTGAGAATGTATCACAGGCTCTATTCTCAGTTTGATGGAGTAAATTCTCAATAGATAATAACTATAAACTCCGGTGCTCACGTGCGCGCTCGCACACACACACACACACACACACACACACATACACACACACACACACACACAGTGATAGAGAGTAATCGATAGCAGGCAGATATCGGAGGGAGGTTGGAACTTAAAATCAGTGAACAGTATGGAGCAGTTTCCCATATTTATGGCTTTAACCTGACGATATGCTGCAGTCACTAAAACTATATTATGAAATCCTCATCTTTTTAGCCTGAAGAGCCAGAGGACAGGGCCTGGGACAACCATGATCTCCAGAAAGTGAGGGGTAGCTCAGAAAGAGATCCTGAGGAAAGGAGCCCTAAATTATTTCCATAGATTCTCCCCCAAAATCTGTAAGTCACACACGCATAGGGCAGACTCAAAGCAGTTTCCTTCTAAGACTAAAAGAATGGAACTGAGATTTGAGCTAGCTGTCACCAACATAGGAAAGGTGAAGTTTTCTGTTTTAACCTAACCAAGTGAATTGCCAGCTGAAACAAATACATCCACGTTCTTTCTGGAAAAAAATTTTTTTTATTGATTTCAGAGAGGAAGGGAGATGAAGATAGAGATAGAAACATCAATGATGAGAGAGAATCATTGATTGGCTGCCTCCTGCATGCCCCCTACTGGGGATTGAACCCACAAACCAAGCATGTGCCCTTGACTGGAATCAAACCCAAGACCCTCCAGTCTACAAGCCGACTCTCTATCCACTGAGCAAAACCAGCTAAGGCCACATTCTTTTATTAATATACTAGAGGCCCAATCAATGAAGATTTGTGTAAGAATGGGCCTTCCTTCACCTGGCTGCAGGCACCGCCTTTGCTCCGGCCAGAGCCACCTTTCCGCCTTCCCATGATGCCCAGAGGCCCAGAGAGGCTGGGGTGGTGCAGAACACCTGCGTCATTGCCATGGCGACGAAGGCAGGTGTCCCACCTCCAGCTGCTTGGTGCCTGTGTATGCAAATACTCACTCCTGATTGGCTGGTTGGCATCACAAAGGTACAGTCAATTTGCATCTTTCTCTTTTATTAGTGTAAATATAGTCCTTTGTTTTTATTTTCTGGGATTAAAAAAAAGTATAGGCATAAATGGTTTTACATTATCCTCTTTAAGCTATCCTTTAAAATAATTTATAAAATAGCTTACTTCAGGTCTCTTGGTTATCAAGACCCATCAATGTCACTGTCAGCCTTGATTAAGTGATGGAAAATTTCAGAGCAGAAGAACTTATGAATGTTTTCCCATTCCCTAAGAATCATAATCATCACAGAAATATCTTATCTTTTCATCATAAATCTCTGGAAAGTAGGTGTGTTCACTCACTGTTAATAGAACAAGGAGCAATGTCATAGAGGATTAATCCATGTAAATTGGCTTCCAACCTGCAAAGAAATTTTTTGAAAATCATGGAAAAAGTCAGGGTGGGGGATAAAAGAAAAAAATATGACAGGCCATTCTTCTGCAGTAGTGATCATAAGAAGCACATAGCCTTTGTCCTCGGGATTCCAGTGGAATTTCTGTACTACATCTGAGTTAAAACTGCCACTCTACAGGATGAGGAGCAAATAAGCATGCCAAATGTGCTTACTGCACATCAGATGACCAGCAGTGGTCTGATCCAGATGATTTGTTTGCCATGAATTTTGGGCTACATTTAGTAGGTAAAGACTATCTGAACAAACATATACAATGAGCCTACCAAAAGTGAGCATAGCTCCACATATATGTACAGCAAAAAGGTTGTTTTCTGGAAGTTTGCCACAAAAAAAGTCCTAAACAATTCAACAATCTGAGTAAGAGGCCAGCCTTGTTTAACCTGGTGATATATTTCGCTTCAGATTCAGAGCATGAACTTGCTTATAACAAACAAAAATGGCAGCAACACATAAAACTGTGGTGAAATTTAGCATTGCCCCAAACAAGCCCTTTTTCAGAGCCATAGTACCAGTGTCACTGATATAATACAAAGCAGGGTCAACATGATGGAGAGTGATGACACTAATGTATGAAAATATGAAAGCAGTAGCCATCCAAATGACAAGGACTGAGGGAAGGAAACTGAGGCCTTGCTAAAGCACCATATCTCAAACTGGTTTTAACACTTATCTGTTACTTGCTTGTTTGGTTTTATCTTCCTCATTAAACTTTAAGTTCTGTGAGAGCAGGAACCAACTATTTTGTTCACCATTATATTTTCAACTCCTGTTTTGGTACCACTCTTCAAATCTGCCCAAACCTGCCCCTGCTTTTGTAGATTCTTGCTAGGGTGAGCTGACCAGGGCTGGTCATAGGGTCCAGAGACTGCAGGGCTGGTCACAGGGTCAAGATATGGGATGGGCCTGGGGGTGCACACAAGAGCAGCCAGGCCTGGCCAGGGTGCCTATGTCCACACTCTTTTTGTGTGTGTGTGTCTTTTTTTGTTGTTATTATCTTTTTCAGAAATATGGAACGATTTACAAATTCGCATGTCATCCTTGCACAGGGGCCACGCTAATCTTCTCTGTATCGTTCCAATTTTAGTATATATGCTACCAAAGAGAGCACTATATCCACACTCTTGAGGAATATAACAGAATCAAGAGTTTCTATAACAGCATTCACAATGTCCAGGAAACCCTCTAAAATCACTCAATAGATAAAGAATTGGGAAAAGATGAGACATTCTCAAGAGAAAAGACAATTAATGGAGGCCAACCCTGAGATGATGATGCTCAATGAAGAGAGAAAAATACCCTAGTAATGAATGAAAAGATAGGTAAAAGTCACCTGGTATAATAGACCACAATTACAAGTAAACAGGACCATGTTTAATCCTCTTTCACTTTATTTTATATATTAACTAGAGGCCCAGTGCACAAAATTCATGATTGGGGGGGGGGGTATTGTCCCTCAGCCCAGCCTGCACCCTCTCCAATCTGGGACCACTGGAGGACATCCCTCTCACAATCCAGGACTGCTGGCTCCCAATTGCTCACCTGCCTGCCTTCCTGATTGCCCCTAACCGTTTCTGCCTGCCAGCCTGATCACCCCCTAACCACTCCCCTGCCAGCATGATTGATGTCTAACTGCTCCCCTGCCAGCCTGTTTGCCCCCAACTTCCCTCCTCTGCTCGCCTGGGTCCCCCCCCCAACTGCCCTTCCCTGCAGGCTTGATTTCCCCAACTGCCCTCCCTTGCAGGCCTGGTCCCTCCCAACTGCCCTCCCCTGCTGGCCTGATCACCCACAACTGCCCTCCCTTGCAGGCCTGGTCCCTCCCAACTGCTCTTCCCTGTTGGCCTGATCACCCACAACTGCCCTCCCTTGCAGGCCTGGTCTCTCCCAACTGCCCTCCCCTGCTGGCCATCTTGTGGTGGCCATCTTGTGTCCACATGGGAGCAGGATCTTTGACCACATGGGGACAGCCATCTTGTGTGTTGGAGTGATGGTCAATCTGCATATTACTTTTATTAGATAGGATAGAGGCCTGGTGCATGGGTGGGAGTCAGCTGGTTTGCCCTGAAGGGTGTCCCTGATCAGGATGGGGGTTTCCTTGGGGCGTGGGGCAGCCTGGGTGAGGGGCCTGTGGTGGTTTGCAGGCCTACCACGCCCCCCAGCAACCCAGGCAGAGGCCCTGGTACCTGGGGTTTATTTATCTTTCAATCTACAATTGAAACTTTGTAGCCTGGAGCAGAGCCAAGCCTTTTGCTAGCTCCATGGTGGCAGCCATTTCTTTTGGGAATTATTTATCTTCTATCATTGAAACTTTGTAGCCTTGAGAGGAGGAGGCCAAGGCAGGCCAGGGCTGTGGAAAGCTTGGCTTCCTCCATCGCCGGGGGCAACCCTAGCCTTCTGCTCTCTCCAACTCCGTGGCTGCAACCATTTCTGTTGGAATTTATTTATCTTCTATAACTGAAACTTTGTAGCCTTAAGCAGAGGCCTGGGCCAGCCAGGGTGTGTGGAAAGCTTGGCTTCCTCCATCTTGGGGGAAATCCAAGTCTCCCTCCTGCTCTCCCTGTGGCTGCAGCCATCTTGGTTAGGTTAATTTGCATATTCACTCCTGATTGACTGGTGGGCGTAGCTCGTGGGCATGGCTCGTGGGTGCATTGGAGTGATGGTTAATTTGCATGTTACTCTTTTATTAGATAGGATGGCCTGATACCACTTGTGGATTAACTGAATGCATGGCTTTGTGCAAGGATGCTAATAAGAATAACCTCAGGGGAAGAAGAGGATCATCAGTGGAGACTGCCAGAAGCAGAAGGTAAGACTAACTAGAGACCAGAGAAGGTAAACATGAAAGAACAGGAAATAGGTGGAGGAAGGAAAGACAAGAGAATAGGTATGTATACTTTCATAAATTGGTGCCCTTATGAAAAAAAGGAGCTAGTCATGGGTTTTTATAACAGGCATCACTAGCATATTTTTCATGTTACTTTATTATTATCTGTATTAACTGCGTGTTTGTGCTTCATGTCTCACTGTTTCTCCCAGGGCCAGCTGTTATTTCTTCAACTCACATGTGCTGTCATATCGGCCTGATGCTGCCAAAGAAGATCAACTGGACACTAGAGCTGGACATTCTGGAGCCTACTCTTAAAGAAAATTGCATAACCACATGCCTATCTATGTGAGTTATAGATTTAGCAGGCTATGTGGCACAGTCAGGAACCTTCTGAGTGATAAAGGGGATCTGGATAGGGATTTAGGGTGTCCCAGAGGCATTTATAGTAAACAAGAAAGTAGATAAGTTTTCTTTGGGCCTAAACCTCATTTATGACAAACAACTCAACTAACTGAACAATGCTGGCTCATAGCCAAGACCATTTTCATAAGATGTTTATACAATTCTGTTGACTTTGTGTACTACTTCTGTCATCCTTGAAGCTTTTACTGGGCTAGAGGGGTGACTGATATGGGATATTAATTTACTAAATGTCAAGTGAGAATGTTGGGATTAGAAATTAATTTTTTAGAAATTAATGGCTTGATTTGAGTACCATCATTTCCCGGAAAGACAGGCTTTCTAGCAAGCTTGTGGTGTTTTGTTTTGTTTCCATATGATAATCCATCTTTTAACCCATTTGGGAACCAGGAACAAAGAGACAGAACCTTAAAAGAAGGACATGTAAAAGGACCAATACAAGATCTTCGCATCATCCATTGACCTTTATATAATTTTCTTAGAGTTTCTGATGATCTAATCTGTAATATAAAAGATTGTGGTTTCTATTGTGGCAACCCTGTGCTAGAGTCATGCACTGCCCAATACAGTAGTCACTAGCCACATGTGACCAAATTTAAATTAAATTAAAACTTTAGCTCCTCAGTTGCCTGGCCACACTTCAAATGTTCAATAGGAATATGTAGCTAGTGGCTGCCACATTGGACAGTATAGATGTAGAACATTTCCATAATCACAGAAAGTTCTTTTGGTTAGCACTATAAATCTGGACTCATGGAATAGTTATTTATGACCAGGCATCTCTGCATTTGCATCTAAAGTGACGATTTTTTTTTTCATATTTCGTGTTGTCTCTTAGCATTAATGTGTTCAGAGTGACCCCCGGGGAAGCTGAAGCAATTTAACAAACTTATTAGCCCTTTTGCCACATGTGCATACCAGAGTTCTTTAAGGAATGGCCAAATATGGTATATTCAGTAAATATACAGTACAATAGTTAAAGGGAATAAACTAGATGTATCAATAAGGACAGATCTCAAAAACATTTTTTTGTGAGAAAAAGTTGCTGAATGTAATAATTTATTGCACACAAGACAATACCACATTTTTCCAATGTAAGACTATTTCTTAAAAAGGTCTAGAAGAATACATACCAAACTCATGACCATGGTAACTTCAAGGAGGGGGAAAGTAAGTGGGATAAGGGACTAACAGGACTTTTAGCTTTTTCTGTAATAGTCTAAAGTTTTAAAGGAAAATATATTCACATATTACTTGTGTAATTAAAATTTAAAAACAGGACTTAAATTTATATATAAATATCTAAATATATGGACAGTACACAAAACCTTAAAGATAGTTGTGTTAAGATTGTGGATAGCCGAAACCGGTTGGCTCAGCAGTAGAGCATCGGTCTGCGGACTGAAAGGTCCCAGGTTCAATTCCGGTCAGGGGCATGTACATTGGTTGCGGGCACACCCCGGGCACATCCCCAGTAGGGGGTGTGCAAGAGATAGCTAGTCGATGTTTCTCTCTCGTCTACGTTTCTAGCTCTCTATCTCTCTCCCTTCCTCTCTGTAAAAAAATCAATAAAATATTTTTTTAAAAAGATTGTGGATAATTTTCTTACATTTTCCTATTTTTTAAAAAAGTTCTGTTTTGTGGCTATAATGTTAATAGAATAAAAATTTTTTAATAAAATTTTATTTAACTTTTTGTCTGCCTTTCTGCTGCTGACATAGTATTATCACGTATAAGGTATAGTTATTAAGAGGTAATTGGCACCCTGGGTGGTTTGGCTCAATGGATAGAGCGTCAGCCTGCGGACTAAAGGGTCCCAAGTTCAATTCTGATCAAGGGCACATGCCTGGGTTGCGGGCTTGTCCCCAGTAGAGGGCGTACAGGAGGTAGGTGATCAATGATTCTCATCATTGATGTTTCTATCTTTCTCCCTTTCTCTCTGAAATCAATAAAAATATTTTTTTTAAAAAAGAGGCAATTGGCTGTGGTATCATTAGTGCCAGAAGTAGTAGCTCAACATCATTTCTGCAAACATTTTAAATTATCTTGGGTGACAGTCTCCAAAACAGTTTTTCAATATAAGACCTCATTCTGCAGCTACTTCATACTGGCAGGTACACTGGGACCATATAGTTCTAAAACCAGAGGTTCCATCAGAATATTTATGAGACTTCCCTTCTTACGTTCAGGCCACCTGACTGGTTATGGGTTATGAAATTTGTTCAGATCAAAAATCCCTCCACTTTGTGTGGAACTCAGATCCAAAAGCTGCTTCCTGGGAAAAACCTGGCTTCACCTGTTCCCTACCTTCGTGGGAATGTGGGGTAAACTTCCATGCAGGCAACAACACTGGTCAGGCTTCTCAACTTTCAAGACAGAATGTAAATCCTGTCACTCAACCACCTGTTCATCTGGCTTCCAAAACATATGGATCCTGCTTCAGTCAACAACAGAGCATACCAACATTGCTAGCCTTCACCAGAGAATAAGTGTATTCAGCCTCTGAGGTACTATCAAAAGCCTGGCTGTGAGAATATTTATGGAATATATTGTAAGGGACATTCAATCCATCCACTCCTTCAGGCATTTTAAGTTGTGTCCTCAAATAAAGTTAGAGCACCAGAAAGTTACATGCCTGAGCCATATTAGCTCAGCCCCTGCAGAAAGGCTTTAATGTTACACCCTTGGCTTTTAGCCAGGATTGTTATAAGGGTGTAATATGAAAATCTCTTCTGTGTGTGTTATGAAACTGTTACTGAGGACATTGTCCCTTATGTTAATCCCACATGAGGAATTTCTTATGGAATTCAGTGCCAGCTATGGACCATTATGTAGCTGTTAAAAATTATAATTCTGGAATACTAAATATGAACATCTGTTTTATATTCATTGGTGGGGGGGGGGGAACAGAACACAAAATGGCATATAGACTCTAATTGCAGCCATGTTAAATTATTTGTGTCTGTGGGCAAGAACTGAAAGATGATAGGCAGGGATAAAGATTGTATGAGGGCAATGGAATTAGAAATGTTTTGTTCTTCCAAAAAATTTTGTTTGCTGAAACCCAGTCTTTTCAATGTGGGGAAAAAAGAATTTAGTGATAGGAATATCTGTCTCTCTTGAGGAATTGCTATGTATTTTTCTTTCTGATAACAAGAATTTTGTATTTTACTGGGTTCACCCTTTCCCCTGGCTGCCTCAAAAGAATTTAATGTTCAGTCATGACACATTAGCTCCCTCTTCTTTTCCACGCCTCTGATGTTCTATTTCTATAATCTCATGATATTTGTACTCTTTTTTTTTTTTTTGTAAAGTGCCTCAAATTCCTTGCAGATAGGCAAAATATAAAGCTTGGTGTTTTTTTTTTTTTTTCCAGTTTAAAAGTTATACACAGTAAATTGGAAAACTATAAAAAAAGTTAAGAGAAAAAAGATAACCATTGTTAACACTTTTTGGCATTTCTCCTATCTTTCCTGAATGTATTTTTTTAACTTATCTTTATTGTTGAGAGAATTACAGATGTCCCCACTTTAAGTCCCTTGTTGCCCACCTCCACCTGGCTCCTGCTCCCCTGCCCCAGGCCTTTACCACACTATTGCCTGTGGCTATGGGCTATGTATATATGCATATAAATTATTTGGGTAATCTCTTTCCACTCCCCCTTCCCTCTCAGATTCACCATCTGTTCCATACTTAAACAAGATAAATAGCATATGCTCTTATTTTCAATTTTTAAATTTATTTATTGATTTTAGAGAAGAAGAAGAAGAAGAAGAAGAAGAAGAAGAAGAAGAAGAAGAGGAAGAAGAAGAAGAAGAAGAAGAAGAAGAAGAAGAAGAAGAAGAAGAAGAAAGAGAGAGAGAGAGAGAGAGAGAGAGAGAGAGAGAGAGAGAGAGATTTGTTATTCCACTTATTTTTGCATTCATTGGTTGATTCATGTCCTGACAAGGGGGTAATACTCTAACTAACTGAGCTATCTGGTCAGGGAAACATATGCTCTTTTCAAGTAATTTTAAAATCTAAGCATGTTTTCATCTATTGGAAGGTTTTCTGTTAATAACTCTGGTAAATATTATGCCAGTATGACTTTCAAACATTAGAACCATAGAGGACTACAGGAAGGGTTAAAGGGGAAGATCAAAAGTCAGTTCAGAGAAGCTAAAAACCTGAGAGAAGAAGCCTTATGGACCTTATTCAGACAGGGGGTCAGGGCCAAATTTGTGTGGGTGAGAAGTGAAAGCTCAGGGCAGCCTAAGGCCAAAAGGCAATGTAGTGTCAGGTACCCAGAAGGAAGATCACAGGAGATAGGATTTTAGAACTAGGAGCGACTTTAGAGGTATCTAATACAACATTCTCATTTTACAACTGAAACAACCAAAGCCTGAAGAGGTGAATTGACTTGTGGGGGCTCTGGAGATGGCCTGCCTGGATGTGTAATTCTGCTTTAGGAACTCTGGACTTTCAAGTAGGTGCATTTACCCTCTCAAGTTTCATTTTCCGCCGAAACCGGTTTGGCTCAGTGGATAGAGCATCGGTCTGCGGACTGAGGGGTCCCGGGTTCGATTCCGGTAAAGGGCATGTACCTTGGTTTTGGGCACATCCCCAGTAGGGGGCGTGCCAGGAGGCAGCTGATCGGTGTTTCTCATCGATGTTTCTAGCTTTCTATCCCTCTCCCTTTCTCTCTGTAAAAAATAAATAAAATATATTTTTTTAAAAAGTTTCATTTTCCTGTGCGAAAGGAAAATAGTGGTAGCATTTAATTTACATGCTTATTGTATGGATTAAATCAGATGATTCATGTACAGCACTTAGCACAGTGCCCAATACAAACTAAAAGCTCAATAAATGTCATTTATTAATAGTAATGTAATTTTATCATTATTCAACTAATCAGTGACAGACCTATGACAAGGACTCAGATCTCTTGACTCAATCTAGTGGTCTTTTCACTGCATCAGGCTGACTTTCAGGGTCCAGAAAGGACTGAACGTTGTCTTGAACATAGCAGTGGTGCCAAAGAAAACCAACCGCGAGCTAAACCTGAGGATTTCAGTCCACTTCAGTGCAGTATAAATAAAAGCATCTATCCTGGCGTCTAGAAAATAGTAGGCTCCTAAGAAATGTTTACTAACTGAAAAGGTTTTTTAAAAACATCAACAGGGTTGTGAGAGTGGTACTGGCTTCTAATGGAAGAACTAGAAAGCTTTCATAGAGACACATAAGAAAGGACTTAGGGAAGAAGGTTACTAAAAATACGTGTGTTTCATACATGTCTGTGAAGATCAAGAACAAACAGAGGTTTTCTTTTCTGAGATTCCTTGAACTTTCTCATTGCTATTTTTGTTAACTTTTGCATCTTTCCCTGTAGTCACTAGTGAAAATCTTATACAAACCCTAGGTGAGGGCTGTGTATTTTTTCAGAGTCGGGCAGGGTAAGGAAGTAGAGAAATATCTATCTCAATTCAAATTAATAAAGCTGGTTTGGCAGCAAGCTTGGGGGGTGGCACACAGGTAGAAGAGTGGGCAGTGGCAGTGAAAGGCAAGAAAGCCCAAGTCCTATGCCCTTCAAGAGGGGAGGGGGAAAAAAAAAACATGGTGAACAAGGAGGCAGTTGAGATCATAAACTCTGGAATTAAAACTGGAAAAAAAAAAAAAAAAAAAAAAAAAAAAGGCCTGTGTTCTCCCTTCCCCCCATGTTCTGCTATATCTGTTCATAATTTATGACAGTGGCTTGGAGGGGGCCTCTTGTTAGTCCTCTTTACTACTAGTGTCTCTTCTATTTTCTTTTCTTTTTAAATACATTTTATTAATTTCAAAGAGGAAGGGAGAGGGAGAGAGAAATAGAAACAACAATGATGAGAGGGAATCATTGACCAGCTGCCTCCTGCATAGATCCCTACCTGGGATCAAGCCCACAACCCAGGCATGTGCCCTTGACCAGAATTGAACCCGGGCCGGACCGGTTTGGCTCAATGGATACAGCGTCAGCTTGGGAACTGAAAGGTCCCGGGTTCGATTCCGGTCAAGAGCATGTACTTGGTTGCAGGTATATCCCCAGTAGGGGGTGTGCAAGAGGCAGCTGATCGATGACTCTCATCAATGTTTCTAACTCTCTATCTCTCTCCCTTCCTCTCTGTACAAAATCAATAAAATATATATTTTAAAAATGCCACTGGGATGCATAATTTAAAAAAAAAAAAAAAAAAGAATTGAACCCGGGACCCCTCAGTCTACAGGCCAACAATCTATCCACTGATCCAAACAGGCTCTTCTATTTTCTAAGGCCAGCTTGCTAACTCTTTCTTTCAACTAATGTATGTTCCAACACTCCCACAGTAATAAGATGGATAACCCTGACCTCTCTAGATGCATGCTTTCAAGTCGTAGTGTTCCACCAGTCCTTTAGCTCACCCTCCTGAATCATCTAGTCCTACGGTTTATGGTAATTATTATCTGTCCAGAGTTTCAAGGTATATTCTCATCTTTTTTTTTTTTTTTTAAGGTATATTCTCATCTTAACAGTAAAAGCTCAATAACCATTTGTTCATTGATTCCAGAGTTTATAATCTAGTTGGGGAAACAATATGCCCTCATGAAATAGAAAGCCATGTAACCACAAGCACAAAATTAAAGAATAAAAACTGAGTTCATAGAGGTTTAGGAGGTGCAAAGTAGGTAAATGATCTGTCAGGTTAAACTAGTCGGAAAAAGTTTCCAAGACCACGTAAGTTTTGAGCTTTGAATTGGAAATTTAAGGAGGTGATGGACATGAGTTGGTGGAAAGATGTACCCTTTCAAACAAATGCACAAAGGGAGACAATGCAAGATATAACTCAAGCCAGGACAGGTGCTCGATCCACCCTGTCATTTCCCTGTCTCAGAAGCTCTGCACGATCTGCCACCACACCTGTTTCAGTTACAAGAGAGCTCCTTGTGACCTAGTGCCCATCAGGCCCTCTCTTCTATCAAATTCACCACTCAAGCAGCACTTACCAAGTGACTCCAGACAGGAGGAAGAGGCATAGATATGAAATGTTTGCCAAGCACTGTGAACAACTATGTCCTGTCTCTTCAGTTTGGACCTCAGGTAGTAGTAATACATGATCTTTTCTATATCCTCTCCATGGCAGAGGGAAAACAAATGTATGTTGGAGTAGAGCAGGGGTGGGAAACCTTTTTTCTGCCAAGGGCCATTTGGATACTTATAACATCACTTCCGAGCCATACGAAATTATCAACTTGAAAATTAGCCTGCTATGTTTGGTCAAACATTTAATTAACTCACCCCTAAGGCCTTGGCAGGGCCAGACCAAATGATTTTGCAGGCCTTATAGGGATGTTTCCCACCATGAAGCAGAGGGGAGCAGGAATATGTAGAACCAAGATGGTTATGTTACCATGATCAGACTAATATCACTTTGAAGGCTCATGTGCTGCCACCTCTGAAAAATCCTGGGTTGTATGGAAATCCTTCCTGACATAAGGAAAGCCCGGTCACCACAGAGCAGCATATGCTAAGAAACACTGCAAATGGCACTGTACACACAAGTTGAATTTACAGACCCTACCCCTAGGAGCTTGCTAACAGAAAAATTGGGGCTTGGACAAGCAGAATATATATAAGATACATTTTTGATGCACTTATTAAAAAGCAGTCAAGTGTAGAAAAGGAACCCTTGTGCACTGCTGGTGGGAATGCAGACTGGTGCAGCCACTGTGGAAAACAGTATGGAGTTTCCTCAAAAAATTAAAAATGAAACTCACATCTATCCCAAGAAATCAGAAACACAAGTCACAAAGGATATATGCACCCCTATGTTCGTAGGGGCACAATTTACAATAGCTAAGATTTGGAAACAGCTTATCAGCAGATGAGTGGATTAAAAAACTCTGGTACATCTATACAATGGAATACTACACTGCTGTAAAAAAAAGAAGGAACTCTTACCATTTGCAATGGCATGGATGGACCTGCAGAGCATTATGCTAAAGAAAATAAGCCAATCATAGAAAGATAAATATCACATGATCTCACTCATTTGTAGAATATAATGGACAACATAAACTGATGAACAAAAATAGAGTCAGAGATACTAGTCGAAGCACTGAATAGACGGTCCAAGCTAAGAGGGAAGGTGGTTGGCGGGGGAGGGGGGACACATCAACCAAAGGACTTGTATGCATGCATATGAGCATAAATAATGGACACAGACAGTAGGGGGATGAAGGCATGTGCTGGGGGGTAGTGGGAGTGGCCACGGAGAGATCAATGGCGGGAGTGGGGAGAGGAGACTTATTGTAACACTTTAAACAATAAAGAACTGTCAGTCTCATATTACCAGTAATAATAATAATAATAATAAAAGTAGTCAAGCCCTAGCTGGTTTGGCTCAGTGTATAGAGCAGAGGTTCCCAAACTTGTTTGTGCCGTAGACCCCTTGCCATGTTTTTCGGTTTTGGGTAGACCCCCTACTTACCTGATATTGATTTTTTTGTAAATTTCTAACTGTAGTGAAGTTTAGTGTTAAAAACTTGAAATAAAAACACATGTTAAGTTTTATACATTTATTTATTGAATTTAAATTAAAACTACTCAAAATAAAATTTTGTATCTGTTATATAAAATATACGTAACATAAAATTTAATAAAAAATAATGTACCTTCTTTTCTCCGGCATTCTCAAACAAAATAACACTGATTCACTATAATTTGTATGATAAACTACCAGTTTATATTTTTTTAAATGTTTTCTCAGCACTTTCCTATTCAAGATTCAGGAAACGAATGAACGTATTTTTCTCACATTCATATTTATAGAGTGACGAATTGAACAAGTCGGTGCAAGTTCGCGAAGCTTTGAGACAAAAATTGGCAAGAATGTTTACTGCGCGTATGCTTGTAACAAGATGATACTGGTATATCATTATGTGCAGGTTTTTATCCTACAACTTACACAATTTTATAAACATATATAATAAATTTTTTACTTCATAGGTACTTTTATAAATAATTTATATGTTTTTATATTATAAGATAATATGATGTAAGCAAATAGGTACTATCAGTGTATGTTGAGATCCACTATCGTGGACCCCCATTTTCATTTCATGGACCCCCAAATTTTTTTTTCGCTGACGTAGACCCCTTGCAGGTTGTCATAGACCCCTGGGGGTCGATATAGACCACTTTGGGAATCACTGGTATAGAGTGTCGGCCTGCAGACTGAAGGTCCCGGGTTTGATACCGGTCAAGGGCACAGGCCCACGTTGCGGGCTCGATCCCCTTTGGGGGCATGCAGGAGGCAGTCAATCAATGATTCTCATCAATGATGTTTCTATCTCTCTCCCTCTTCCTTCCTCTGTGAAATCAATAAAAAAAAATTTTTTTAATTAAAATTTTAAAAAGTAGTCAAATCTACAAGTGCAATGTCATTCAACTTCTGATAGCACTCGCTCTAACAACACTTACTCAATGTCTACTAGGTGTAAAGGAAAGGTAGAAAGGAGGAGAGGGGTTTCCCAGGAAAGAGTGTAAAATTCTGACTGGTTGTCACTTAGCCCAGTGAAAGATGAATCAAAAAAGGTGGATTTTAAGAGACCTGTATGCCTTGTTAGGGAGTTTGAACTTTATCATATACACAATGGAAAAATCAAAGAACATTTTAAGTGATATGGTCCCAGTTCTCCCTCCTAGCTGTGTGTCTTTGGGCAAGTCACTAAATCTCT
Organism: Pipistrellus hanaki; assembly: GCF_964339955.1. Lineage (NCBI taxonomy): Eukaryota > Metazoa > Chordata > Mammalia > Chiroptera > Vespertilionidae > Pipistrellus > Pipistrellus hanaki. Next base: position 70,969,310 of record NC_140524.1, read on the forward strand.
TAATATTAGTGTCTTCATTTACAAAGTGAGGAAAATAGTGGTATCTATCTCACAGGGTTGATTTGAGGAGTAAATGAGCTAATGTGTATGTAAAGCAATCAGCACAGCACCTGGTACATAATAAGAGCTCCATACATTTTAGCTTTTATTACCAGGAAAGTTTCTTAGAAAGATAACTTCATTGGCAGCACCAAACATATACTCTAATGATGATGTCAAAAGGTCCTATTAAGATGACATTGCAATTTAATTCAGTGATAAGGTCTTGAAAGGCGATTTGGATGTGGGAAGCTAGGAAGGTGAAAAGGTGAAGGGTAAGTTTAGCTTGAGAGACTGGGTAGATCAGGATAACTGTCCAAGTAGAGTATATGGGGCATTATCCAAGGCATCCCTTGAGATAAATTTTAACCATGCACATGTTCAGACATTAAGTAGTTGCTAGTGAAGAGACTACTCTAAGCAAGCAGGACCAAGGGTAGGCATTATTACTTGACCTTATATTAATACTAGAGGCATGGTGCATGAAAATTCATGCAATGGAGGGGGGGGGGTCCCTCAGCTTGACCTGCCCCCTCTCACAGTCTGGGAGCCCTCAGGGGCTGGAGGCAACCCGACAATCAGGGGAAGATGGCACCCCCATCATACCTCTGCTGCTGCCACTGCCGACTGCACAAGCCTTAGCCTGCCCTGGTTACCTGAGACTCGGGCGGCCGCTGGCAGCCACCATCCGAGGCTTGCCTGTGCCTCAGGCCGGCCCAGGAAGCTGGGGGGGGGGGGTGAGGGGACTGGGTGCCACCATCTTGTGGATGTGGGTGCTGCCATCTTTGAGGGTGGGATAGCAATTAGCATATTCCCTCCTTATTGGCTGTGGGCGCCGCCGTCTTTGTGACAGCAAGAAGGTCAATTAGCATATTCCCTCTTTATTATATTGGAGAGTTAAGACTGCCTGAGGAATTACAGCAAACAAATATATGCAGTTGCAAATCACAAAGCATTTTATTACTCACACAAATTCCTGGTGCCGTGGGTACAGGCCTAACGGGGGTCCCCAAAGCATGGCTTCCTCTGAAGGTAGCTGTGGCACCATCTGATGGCTGGTAAAAATCGGGTCGGCTTTTACCACCAGAGACCTCCTCGACTCTTAAATCGTGGCTAGATCAAGGCTATTAGCCATCGTTTGGCATGGAACAGGAGGCAGAGCAAGTGCAGACTGTCAGTCGATTCATCGTCTCTGGTTTGGGTCCCCATTATATAGCCAGGTTGTTTACCCACGGCAGTCCAGGTGCTTATCAATTAGGGTGCAAAACAAGTTTCTATCAACGTGCCACAGGCATAAACTTAAAACATGTTTTCGACCAAAGTAAGTTCAAACCAAGTCCTTATCTATGGGGTACACTCTTCTAAGTTACTTCATAATGTTTTTCCAGAAATGTTCAAAACATCACACAGGTGTTTATCACACTAAGTTTCACTCAAATATTTTTCTGCTGTGACGATAACCATTAACCAGATTTAGAGATAAGGGTAGCCAGGGTATAAGAGTGTAGGTGCAGAAACAGATAAATGAGTTCAGTTTGGGACCTGTTGGATGAGAAGTGAAGCTGCCAAAAATTGGAACCTGGAGAATATCAACATTAACGGGGAGGCCAGAAGAGCCAATGGAGAAAACTGGTCAGAGACCATAATATCAGTATGAAGGGGGATTAGGAGGGATAAGGGAGACATTATCATCAGCTAACCTTTTGGTTAAGTTACATAAGCTCGTCACCCAATTCCCCAACAGGCGTTAACATCTGCTTCCTAATCCGTTCTTAGCTTCTTGCTTCTCAGTTTTCTGCCTCTTAGCATTTTTTCCTTTTGCCCTTTCTTAACTGAAATTTTTTCCTTTTGCCCTTTCTTAACTCTCAACACGGTCACCTAGGTGACACCGAATCACAAGGAAAGGGCTGGAAAGAGGGTAAAAAAAAATTTTTTTCTAGAAAAGAAAGAGTCCGCAACCACCTTCCATAAGATCCCACTTCCAGATATCCTGCCACGCCGCTCCACTGCCACCCTTATCGGCTCTTGGACGCGAGGCACGACGGGAAATGCAGTCCTCACGTCCGTGCAGGGTGGCACGACTGAAGAACTCGGTTTCCCAACTGGCTCTTTAGGTGCATGCGCAGATGGCTGCTCCGGCGAGTGGTAAACAGAGACGTCAGGCTGGGGCTGCAGCTCGGAGCAAAACAAAAGGGAAACCCGGGGGGTGGGGGGGTGGGAGGGTTGGTAAGGGAATTGGTTCTGGAATAAGAGAGGCTGGGGCGTAGACTGTCTTAAGAGTGGAGGGAAGGGAAGAGAGAGTGGAGGGAGAGTCCGGGGAGGGGCAAGTGACGCGGGAGCGGGGCGGGGGGAGGCAGTGATCAGGGTGGAGAAAATTTGGGAGGAGTGTGTGCGTGTGGAGGGGGGCGGGGGTGGGCAGCAACTTAAAAGGGGGTGGGAACTGCAGCTAAAGAGACGTTCGCTGATGGGAGCGCAACGTGTGAGGGGCTACGGAGCCTCAGGTTTAAAAGACCAGGAAGCTGAGAGAGATTTGAGAAAAAGTGTTCGCTAGGCGGAGAGTACAGGTGGTGTCTCGGAAAGAGCCCCGAGACTGCAGGCTGTAGTCCTGAAGAGAATCAGAGTTGTGTGGAAGGGACAGCCTGGGGAGCTAGGGTCCGGGGGCGAGCGGGGGGAGTTCGAGACTTTCCGAGGACTGGCAGGAATGTGCCTCCTGGCCCTGGGTGCTCCCCCCCTGGGGGGAGGCATCGTGAGGGACTCTGGCAGGCTGCTCTGAACGCTGAGCGACAGAGGTCCAGCTCCACGTATGGATCCAGAGAATGAGAATTCAGCCACAGAGGCTGCCGCGATCATAGACCTCGATCCCGACTTCGAACCCCAGAGCCGTCCCCGCTCCTGCACCTGGCCCCTTCCCCGACCAGAGCTTGCTACTCAGCCGCCCGAGCCGCCCGAGGTGGATCCAGGTCTGGGAGAGAAGGTACACACGGAGGGGCCAACAGAGCCAATCCTGTTGCCCCCCCGGCTCCCAGAGCCGGCAGGGGGCCCCCAGCCCGGGATCCTGGGGGCTGTCACAGGTCCTCGGAAGGGAGGCTCCCGCCGGAATGCCTGGGGAAACCAGTCGTATGCAGAGCTCATCAGCCAGGCCATTGAAAGTGCCCCGGAGAAGCGACTGACACTCGCCCAGATCTATGAGTGGATGGTCCGCACTGTGCCCTACTTCAAGGACAAGGGTGACAGCAACAGCTCAGCAGGATGGAAGGTAACTCTGATCCCCTTTCCCCCCTCCCAATACCATCTGCCCCTGGGCCCCCTACCTCCTTACTGCTATTCTGGGACCCCCTTTTACTCATCCCCACCCCAGAGATCCATCTTCAATAGTAAATTAGACAAACATTTACTTAGGACATAGTATATGCATGATCAGATGATTAATAAGGCACTGTCTTTGCCCTGGAGAAAATTGAATTCTCTGCTCACTGTTCAACACTCCCAGCACAAGTGTTGGCTCGGGCTGCCCCAAATACTTATTTATTCCCACAGAGAAGTCTTTATCCTATGTACTGCAGGAGCTGGGTGGGTTCTCCACATAAACCTAGCCTTCCCTCTGTCCCCACCTCCCACCCCAACACCTTTTCTCCCATTCCTGTGGGATTACTTGGATTCCCTGCTTGTCTCCCAGCACCTCAGTGTAGAGGTTCTGTTCTAGAACTCCTCTACCCAAGAAGACGGAGTGAAGTTGGCAAAAGGTAAAAAGGGTGGTATTCATGGGGTAAGGTAGCTGACCTTATCCACTAAGAAAAAAAGGACTGTGAACTGCTGCCTGTCTCAATTTACTTGATAATGCCAATAAATTCTTCCTAGTAAGGGGCTATCCAAGTTGGGGGGCGGGGGGGAGGCGGGGGGGGGCAGGGGGGGTGATTCATGAAGAAAAAAAGAGAGAGAGGGCTGTGACTTTAGAGCACAAGATCAGCCATTCCTTTGGCTTTCCATGAAGAAACTGTGAGGAAAGATCTCGATAGATGCTCTGAAAACTTGTCTCGAGAAATATGGGGCTCTAATCACAAAATCGGGGAGCTTCAGCCCTATTAATGTTTTGTACGCCCATACGTGGTAAAGTCAGCATACAAGGAAGTATAGAGGGTTGAAAGAAGAGTCTTTCCTTAGGTATAAGAGATTGCAGGATCAGATCTGCAGTAGCTCTAAGGGTTCAGTAGGACAGAAATGGGACAGCTGACTGAGACCCTTGGCACTAGTTCTGGGTAGACTGCCACACCACAGCCTCAGCTCATAAAGAGCTCCCCTCCTTGGATCTAGCCTACACAGCTGTTTTTCTTTTCTCTTAGGTTCATTTTTCAGGGTAGAAGAAATAACCATGAGTTATTAGTTATGCCGTGGGAGTGTAGTCCATCCTTGTAATTTACACTTATACAGGGCTTTTAGTTTACAAAGTGGTTTTTAAAATTTTTTTATTTTATTAACCTTCACAGCAATTCTGAGATTCCACATTTCACATATTAGGAAACAAAAGTTTAGAAAGATTTGGAAATTCCCTAATATCAGTAGAATAAGGTCTTGAACTCAGATCTAACTCTAAATCGTATGTTCTTGCTGCTAGTCCATGCTGCCAAATTCTCTTCATTGCAATGATGGCAAAGCCAAATCACACTGAGCCTGGGGCCTCAAGTCCCCAGTCCCCACCTCCAACCCTACTCCAAGGGGACCTTAGGCCTGAACTGGCTTAACTGATGACTTGCCCAGGTTACTACCACCCCACCAGGGGGCGGCACCCACTTAGAACAAGAAAGCTTAGTGGAGGTGACTTGGGGAGCAATTAGCAGTTGTAACCCCCTTCCAACAGGTAAGAATAATAGGCTCTTAGGGAGCTGACCTCTCTAGGTAGGTGGCTGTACAATGTGATGTACTAGTTCCAAGACCGAAAGAGGAGGGGATGAAGAATCGGGTCCTATATAGTAGGGAAAGGAAAGGGTCTTCTCAGTAGACCCAGAGTTAGAGGCTGAAATGAGGAGAAATCATGGCGCCACAAGTCACTCAGTTACTAAGAGCACAGCTTGGATGGACAAGTGTGTAGCCAGAGTAGTTGAAGTGGCATTACTCTAGGGTCTCAGAGAGACAAGAAGTTCTTTAGCTGGATACCCCTGGAACAAGAAACTACTTAAGCATCTTTCTCCAGGCAAAGGGTCTCCTTATCTAGAGCAGTCTGAAACACACGAAGTGATTTCTCACTAGTCTCAGCCTCCTAGTTGCTCCAAGCCCTTCTGGGCTTCTCCTGAGTTTCTAAATACTGAAGAGCTTCATGTGGGAGGTCAAATCTCCCTAAGGTCTGAGATCTTAATACACACATTCCTGAGGAGAAGTTGGGGGAAAGAGGTAGGAAAGAGAAGGGAGTTGGGGGAAGCACAAAAGGATGGCTTACCAACCTGGGGCAACCAGTAGAAGTAAGCTGCTCTAGGGGCGCAAGAATCTGCCAATCTCCATTCCCTGGGCCCCTGGGGAAAAAACACACAAAACTTATCTCTAGCAGAATATCAGCAGAGAGAGAGAGAAAGGGAGAACATGTAGCTTCTAATAACCAAGGCACTCAACAACCAACAGAGCCTTAAGGGGAGCTTTGCCATCACCTGGGGGCTACCCACTGATCAGGCAAGAAATGATTGATTCTGTACCAGGAGGCTGAGTATGTACTGGGAGCTTGGCAGTAAGGGGGAGGGGCACTACTGACGGGGTGCTGCCTGACTAGATGACATGATCTGTGTCCTGGGCGCTTACACTTTATGAGACTAATTCTGTGAAACTGTAAAGAACACAGTTGGTCAAAATTGTATGGAAGAGATTTAAAATACTCTGTAAGAAACTGGGCAGCAGGAGTCAAGCAGTCACTTTATAAAAGAGAGGAGACTTAGGCTTGGACTGGATGAACCAGTAGAATTTAGAGGGGAGCACTTTCCCAGGAGAAGGAGAGAGGAGTGTACCTTATGTATTTGAAGCACAGTGAGAAGCTTGGCCCAGATATAGTTGAGGGTGTGTGTCTGTGAATCGGGAGAAATCAGAAACAAGGAATCTTCAAATCCTCTGGAGAGCTGGGGCCCAAATGCCCCATGGGGAGTGGAGCGCCAGCTGTGCTGAGATTCCAGCCCCTTAGCCTGATGAGAGAACTGGCTCAGGACAGGGTGGGTCAGTCCTGGGCTGATGTTGCGCCACTATCCTGTAAACTCCACCCAAGCCTGCACTCAAGGAAAGGGGTGGAGCTGTGGAATGCTCTTTCCCATCTGAGCCTAGTTCTTGCTGAACCAGGAGTGTCTCTCCCTGGTTTCCTTCAGCCCCAGACAGCCCCCCCCCCCCTGCCAGAGACTTGAGAGGAGTTTAATGCTCTGAGCTTTTCTAGGGTGGGTGCCCTTCCCTCTGCAGTAGGTTGTTAATCAGCTTGTCTCTGGTGCCCCTGTGCAGAGAAGTCTGGAGCTGAGGCTGAGCAGCTTGTCTTCTGGGTGGGAACTGTGTGTGGTCTCCTTCCCAACCCCCACCCCTATCTTTGCCTGCTCTCCCCCTGTATCTGACTAGCTTTGAGTCTCCATGTGCAGCTGTGTCCCAGCATCCTTTCAGACTGGACTGTGGGCCACTGACCTTCCCTACACACCACTCATACCCCTTTCCTGCTGCCTGTGTCCTCTCCAGAACTCGATCCGCCACAACCTGTCCCTGCACAGCAAGTTCATCAAGGTTCACAATGAGGCTACCGGCAAGAGCTCTTGGTGGATGCTGAACCCCGAGGGAGGCAAGAGCGGCAAGGCACCACGCCGCAGGGCAGCCTCCATGGATAGCAGCAGCAAGCTGCTCCGGGGCCGCAGCAAGGCACCCAAGAAGAAACCAGTTGTGTTGCCAGCTCCACCCGAAGGTGCCACTCCAAAGAGCCCTGTTGGCCACTTTGCCAAGTGGTCAGGCAGCCCTTGCCCTCGAAACCGCGAGGAAGCTGATGTGTGGACCACCTTCCGTCCACGAAGCAGTTCAAATGCCAGCACTGTCAGTACCCGGCTCTCTCCGCTGGGGCCGGAGTCTGAGGTGCTGGCAGGAGAGGAAATGCCAGCCTCGGTCAGCAGCTATGCAGGGGGTGTCCCTCCCACCCTGAAGGAAGATCTAGAGCTGTTAGATGGGCTCAATATAACATCTTCCCATTCCCTGCTATCTCGGAGTAGTCTCTCTGGCTTCTCTTTGCAGCATCCTGGGGTTACGGGCCCCTTACACGCATACAGCACCTCCCTCTTCAGCCCAGCAGAGGGGCCCCTGTCAGCAGGAGAAGGGTGCTTCTCAAGCTCCCAGTCTCTGGAGGCCCTGCTCACCTCTGATACACCACCACCCGCTGCCAGCGTCCTCATGACCCAGGTAGATCCCATTTTGTCGCAGGCTCCCACGCTTCTGTTGTTGGGAGGCATACCTTCCTCCAGTAAGGTAGCCACAGGAATTGGCCTGTGTCCCAAGCCTCCAGAGGCTCCGGGCCCCAGCAGTCTGATTCCCCCTCTTCCGATGATAGCACCGCCTCCAGTCATGGTGGGTGCTCCCATCCCCAAGACCCTGGGGACTCCTATGCTTACACCCTCTACTGAAGCTACAAGCCAAGCCAGAATGCCTCAGGATCTCGATCTTGATATGTATCTGGAGAACCTGGAGTGTGACATGGATAACATCATCAGTGACCTCATGGATGGGGAAGAGGGACTGGACTTCAACTTCGAGCCAGGTACTGCCCACAACCTCCGCCTACTCCTAGGTGCCGAGTTACCTCCACAATCTGAGCAAGGGAGAGGGAGATTAGAACAGGGGGTAGGAGGAGCTCCTGGGGAATTGGAGGGAGGATGTTGTATTAGGGTGGCAGAATCTCTAGATGGGACTTCCAGGCCCCTCAGCAGTGCTCACCCCTACCACATAGCACAGGAGTGGTGGCAGACGGCTGCCTCTGTTTCCCTTGTTGTGGATCATGATGGTGGAATGTGCTCATGCCCCAGATGAGCCTCTTACCTTGTCTTTCATTTTTTCTTCCCACAGATCTCTGAGCCATTGCTGGAAGCTTTGTCCCCTGCTTCAGAGGTGGAGTTAGGGGTGCCCGTATCCACTTTTGATCCTTGGCCCCACACCGGGAATTTGGGGCCCTGATTTGGAGCTAGGGTGGGGTCTACTCACACGGGGGTTGAGGAAATTATAAAGATAAAGCTGCCCAATATGGGAACTATGGGGGGAGGGAAAAGGAGGGCTTTTTTTCTCACTGTGCCAATTAGGGGGTAAGGCACCTTCTTGGGAGCCATCCTTGGCTCCCCCTAATCCCACCCCCTAGGTTTTGTAGCAGGGGCGGGCTATGCTGTTGGAAATATGAAGTCACCAGTGGCCTTACCCCTGCCTTTGGGAGCAGGATTTTTTGTAGTGTCTTATCTGAGTTGGTCCAGGCTAGGTTGAGCCTGGGGTTTTTATGCAGCGGCCTCTTCGGCCTTTGGGGGGGGGAGTAGTTAGGACCTGGGAGGGCCAGGGTCTCAGCACTAAAGTGGCTCACCAGGCCAAATGACCCTTAGGGGGACTTCAGATAACAGAAAGGCTTTATATAAACTTTAAAGATCTATAAACACAAATATAGAGGTTTTTTTAACAGTGGCAAGGTGCTAGTGATGAAGAATGCTTTTTTTTTTTTTTTCTTAAGGCTTTGTCATTGTGACATGTTGAAAACACTACAGACATTACTTGGGGAAACATGGGGAAGGGGTACACCAGCAGGAGAGCAGCAGTGGGAAGCAGTACTGAGCAAGGGGAATTACTCCCATGTAGACCAGATCTAGAACATGGTCGGTGCAAAAATATCTCAGGCTTTCCCTAACGAAAAAGCTAAGCCAGCTCCCCACCCCCACCCCACCCCACATTCTACCACCTTGTGCCTAGGAGTGTGTGCTGTTGGGATGCAGCCACACTCTCCGTGACCCACTGTGGGTTAGTGCTACAGTGGGAGAGTACATTGAAGGCCTGGAATTAGTTTGTGGCCTGGGAAGGGGGGCCGGAGGGGGAAGAGAAGGGGGGAAGGATTTAGGGTGGTAAAGTTAGGCACAGAGACCTCCCTGTTCAAGGCCCCTGACAGCTGTTGCTGCCCTTCTTTCCCTTGCCTGACTACAGGGGTTATGTGGAAGTGTGTGTGGTGGCAGGCAGGAGGAGGGGTGGAACAGGGAAGGGGGAGCTGGGAAGCTTGGCTGAGGGTCTGGGAAATGAGCAGGGATGTAGGGGAATGTGGATCAGGTTTACCACCACCTGCCAGGGAGGCCATCTGGGGCTCCTCCACCCCAGCCCCCAAGCAGCCCCTCCCCCAGTCCCCTTTGCATTGTTCCCTCCCCCACCCCTGCTGTGGGTTCCCATCATTTCCTGTGTCAGCGCCTGGCTTACCCAGATTGTATCATGTGCTAGATTGGAGTGGGGAAGTGTGTCAAATCAATAAATGAATAAATTCAATAAATGACTATAACCAGCTCTGGTTTCTGCTGCCTGTTGTCCCCCTCAGACAAAGGAGAGGGAGAGGGGAAAGCAATGGTTTGGGGACTGTCCAGAAGCTGAGAGGTGGGGGTGGGGGAATTTCGGCTGGGGGAGAGGGGGGCTGGGGGAGGGGGGGAGGGAAGTGGCCCATCAGCAACCTAACCTGAGCAGGCTGTGATAGGCGTCCTCTGGTAGTCCTGGCTGAAAAAGGCTCATTGACTAGACTTCAGAGTCTTTCCTCACCACCACCCAAGTGCACACCCCAGCCTTCCTGCTCACTCTCAGAGCCTCCATGCTGCCTGGGGCATACTTAAGCCTCCCTGCAGGTACTGGGAGGAGTCTCTTGAAAACGGAACCTCACATTAACGCCAGTAATTTCATACCTAGTGTTTCTGCTCTCACATGGTCACTTTATTTTTTTAGTCTGCTGTTTTCCCTTCTTACTGAGTAAGCCTGCCTTGGTCTTTTGGGACGGACCCTTTCGAGGGAGCTTGCGACTCTTGTCATCACCTGATTTGGACTGGAAAGGAAAAGGGTCAGTTAGATAAAGAAGTTCAGTTCGGAAGGAAATCTTGTACAAACTAGGCCACGGGCAGGACAAAAGAGGTGGAAGGCAGGTCTTGGCCATGGATGTTGGATTTGGAAAGGAAATTTAGCCCTAACTGGTTTGGCTCAGTGGATAGAGCATTGGCCTGCAGACTGAAGGGTTCCAGGTTCAATCCCAGTCAAGGGCACATGCTGTGGGCTTGGTCCCCGGCGGGGGTGAGGGTGGGGTAGGGAGGGGTGTAGGTGCAGGAGGCAGCCAATCAATGATTCTCTTTCATCTCATCTCCTCTCCCTTTCTGAAATAAATAAAAATATTTTTTTTTTTAAAAAGAAATTTATCCCAGAGGGCCATCGTGGAGAGCCTTGTTGGCTGGTGGGGATAGAGGGGTGCAGGGACAGAGCAGATTTGGGGAATCTTACTGGAAGGCTCACAGAAGAATCAATTTTAACGGCTTTCTTGGCTTCTTGGAGTCTAAGCATTTTCAGTCTGCTCTTCTCCAGCATGTCACATTGTGTGCGCAAGGCGTCTAGAAACCAGGAAAAGGCACCCCTACTTCTGACTAGATACTTTACCTACCCATCCCATTCATCCCATCATTCAAATGATCATTTGGAGAAACCCAACCTAAAGTTAGTGTGAAGAGTGATCTGAAGGTGCCTAAGCTCCAAGAGAAAAGGATGAAGAGAAAGATAGAGGTTTGAGCTAAGCATCCCTTCTAAAGTGGATCTAGATCCTATTCCCCTTTTCCTAGGATACTGTGATCATACTTGCTGCATGACACCAGTCCCACCCTATATTCTCCATCACCAGCTATGTGCAGTACTCTCCAAGTTCCTACTTTCTTCACATGCTTCTTACCAAGTAGTGTGTGATCTGGAGTCTTCAGGAGGGGCACAAAGGCTAGGTAGGCATTCGCAAGTTGAGTTCCTGTAAATACAGCAGTGTGCTATCCCCAGCCTCTGTTATCCAGTCTCCACCCTTCCAAAGCCCAAGATTGTAGGACCCTAACACTCAACACTATCTTGAGCTGGTTTACCTTATTTCCTCCTCTCAGATCCATCCCTAGGATAAGGTAAGGTGGGGGGAGGTATAATATATGTGAACCTAACCTATTGTCACAGGCAATGACCGTCCTAGGCTGATTAGAGATAGTCAATTGGATCTGGATGAGGGCATCCTATTTTAAGGACAAGTTCTACAATCCATCCTGAGAGCCTTGTTCTATCTCTGGGGAATGCCCCCCAAGCCTCTACCTGGTGTCCCACGTGCCACCTTACAAACGTAGTAGGTGCTTCGAGGTGTAAGGAATTTGCTGGCATAGTCTCCAGGGATCTTCATCAGGAAAAACAACTTCATTGTTCCCGTTTCATCACACAAATCAATGGTGTCTGGAGGGAGGCCAGAGGGGCAATTGGGGCAGCTCAGGAAGTAGAATAAGGGCAAAAGGGACCAATGATCCCATCCAAAATAGGTTGGAAGAAGCTGTAGGGAATCAAGGAGCTCTCTTCTTGCCAGAAGGAGGCCTTGGAGGCCAGAAATGACCACTACTTTTAACCTTTGGCCGTTAGACCCCTTCCCAAACTCCTCACCTGTTTTAGTCAACCCCACTTTAATGCGGGTGTAATGCAGCAACCGGTGGACAGCACAATTGATACTGGCAAGGAAATTCTGATTATCTAGGAAGAGATGGGATGGGGCGTGTGACCCTTCTCTGGTTATATGTCTCTGTGATCTCCACTGCCCTCAAACCTTCCCAGCCCTACATACAGACTCCAACTCCATGATGCCCCTCACCTCCATGTTTGATGTAGATGAACATAGTCTCAAGAGCTCACTCTTCAGAGAGGCCTGATGAGTCATGAAGATGGAGGGTGTTCTGGAGGCCTTGGGGGATCCATAGGGACAGGGGACAGAGGATAGGGGATAGGGGACTAGAGAGGCAGATGGATTACATTGCCTGAGGAAGCCCAGAACAGGCAGACAGGAGAGAGCTATTGGTAGTTGTGGATAACCAACATCGCTAGGGGTGGGGCCTGAAGGGTGGGGCTTGAGGCTGCAGTTGAGGGATTATGAGGTCAGAAGTGGTATGGGTGACAGAAGGTGGAGTAAGGATAAGGGGAGAAGAACCTAGGTGAGGTCTGTAGATTTGTTGGGAATGGAGGCAACATGGTAAATCTAACTAAACTGGACCTCAGAAGGATACCTTAGAGAAAAATTAAGTTTCTGGAAAAGTACTTTTTCTAGTTAATTTGTAGTACAACTGCTTCCACAGCAGGATTCTACTCATTTTCCCTACCATCAGCACTATGCCCCTCATCCTTACTATACCTCACATTTCCCCTGCTCCCTGCCCAAACAACACAGTCATGATGATTATCAACAGAAACTTTATTTATCATTGATTTGGGAACAACTGAAGGGTAGATGGAAAGAAGAAGGTTGGGAGGGAGGGAGAAAGAATTCTAGGAAGAGGAATTTTGGATCGAGAGAGATGACAAACTTGTACAGGGCAAATGGGCAATTCCTTTTTAAATATATTTTTAATAGATTTCAGAGAGAATGGGAAAGATGGATAAAAACATCAATATTGAGAAAGAATAATTGATCGGCTGCCTCCTGCATGCCCCCTACTGGGGATCCAGCCCACAATCTGTGCTTGTGCTCTGACCAGAATCAAACCTTGATGTCCTGGGTCATAGGTTGAAGCTCAACCACTGAGCCACACTGGTTGGGCAATGGGACAATTCTTAAGGAGGAGATATTAAATGAGGGGGCAGTTGTAGGGGCAAACAATTCAAAATCAGCCACAGTTGGGGTAGGGGGAGCATTGGGCCTAGGCTGGTTGGATGAGGGGAAGTTAGTACAATTTAGGGCTACAGGACCCTGGGGTTCTGCCAGGGTATCAGGGCTCAGGGCTCAGGTTTCAGGGTGTAACATGGTGGATCCCAGAAGGGACTATGGTGGCTGTAAGGGGAGCCTCCAGGCCCCTCCCCTAGAGCAACGCCTTTTGGGGGAATCTCACTGACGTGGCAGAGCCTTTCGCTGTAGTCTGGCTGCAGGCTCTCCGCCAGTCCCTTAGACACACCACTCCAGGCCTAAAGACAGATATCTCCAGGTCAGGGGTCAATTAGGAGCAGGAAGTAAAAGACCCAAGCTCTGTGCCAAGGGAACTCTCACTTCTGTACCACTATGATTAAGGAAGGGACACACAGACTCCTGGGCTCCCAATATCACTGTTTCCATATGCCTCAACCAATCTGTAATCAGTTTTCTTCTGTGTGTCTCTCTCCATCTGCCCCATCCCCCAATTGGTTGGCCACATCCTGACAGTTAGTGCATGGCCCCCTTTCCTCCCCTCTGCCCTCCATACTTTGTCTTGCTGCAGGAAGTGGGCAGTTGACAGACTGCAGTCTGCCTATGACCATGTTCTCACCGAAAAGTTCCCGTGGTATTCTGTAACCAGATCCTCCAGGCTCTTGAGGGTAGGAATTCGGGGCATGGTCCTGGGGTAGGGGGAGAAAGAGAGAGCAGGAACACATTGGTGATGCTCTTTTATTGCCCTTTCCTCCCAATTCTGCCATATAGAATAGAGAGATTCTCTGTTCTATGTGACTGCAGCTTTGTTCCATCACTATGCCCGCTTGGGTGACCCCTCATGCCTTCTTCTTCTATAGACCTTGTAATAAGCCTCTTCTACTATTCCCAGCCACCCCCACCTCTTTTTTTTCTGGGATTCCAGAAGTCTCACCGTTCCAGCCAGCAGTACACACAGATGAGGCTAATAATCAATCCCATGGAACCAAGGGGGATGAGCACGGCTTCCAGTGCAAACAATGACGGGGTCTCTATGGATTCTATGGAGAAGAGGAGAGGAAAAGGGCCCTAATACTTGTCACGCCCCTACAACAAGACAACATCGATGGAGCCCCAACTAGGTGCCAGACACTGTGCTAGACACTTTCAGTATAATTAATCCTCACAACTTCTGAGAGAAGGGACCAATTAGTATCTCCATTTTATAGACAAGGAAAGACAATCGAAGAGGTTAGTGATGTGCCCAAGATCAAAGAGGCAGTAAGTGGCAGAGGCAGGTTTAAACCCAAGATTGGGCTGGTTCCAAAGCCATCTTCACTATGCAGCCTTCCTGGCAATGCTGTGGAGATAGTTTATACATTCTATCTCCCCTTGAGCACTCCTTGGCCTTCTTCTCACTCCATCCCTCTAGTCTAGTGGCCGGCAAACTCATTAATCAACAGAGCCAAATATCAACAGTACAATGACTGAAATTTCTTTTGAGAGCCGAAAGCCGACTTCTGCACATGGGCCACGAAGTTTCAATTGCATTGTATGTGTGCTCCCACATGTGGTATTTTGTGGAAGAGCCACACTCAAGGGCCAAAGAGCCGCATGTGGCTCGCGAGCCGCAGTTTGCCAACCACTGCTCTAGTCTAACAGCACATCGACCCAACCCTACACAGAAAAACCCTGCTTCCTGGGGGTTGGAGTTGAACAGTGAGGGGAGATGGGCCACCAAATTTGGGAGCTTACAGATAGGGAGATAGAACAAAAGACAGTGGTGCTAGGAAGGTTGGGGTGCTGAACTCATGGGTCAGGGTGAGGCATTAGGTCCATTTTACCCTTTGAAATATGGCTGCCCCAGTGGATCAGGTGGCTCCATTCACTCCAATGCTGAGCACTGCCACAGAGTGGGTTATGGCGACTCCGAACACGAAACGTGTAGAGTTTCTGCCCATCCACACTAGGCAAGGAGAAACTACGTCTTTGGTCTACTGATTGTTCCTTAGGGAGAAAGAGGGTGAGAGTAAGATGGGTGTCTATAAAAGAAGGGAACATTAAAACTGCTACCCTCTCCCAGCTGGTGTTGCTCAGTGGTTAAGTGTCAACCTATGAACCAAGAGGTCATGGGTTCGATTCCTGGTCATGGCACATGCCCTGGTTGCAGGCTCAAATTCCAGTAGGGAGCATGCAAGGGGCAGCCGATTGATGTTTCTATCTCTCTATCCCTCTCCCTTCCTCTCTCTCTAAAAAAAAAAACAAAAACAAACAAACAAACACACACACACACACACACACACACACACACAAAAACAATAAAAACATTTTTTAAAACTGCTGCCTCTCCCCCCTGTCATCTGGTTCTTCCCAGTCCCTCCCTCCTCTCTTTTTTTTTTTTTTTTTTTTTTTTTTTTTTTTTTTTTTTAATAAATTTTTATTGTTCATATTATTACAAGTGTTCCTTTTCCGCCCCCTTCCCACCCCACCCTCTGCCCTTTCCCCAACCCCCATTGTCCTCATCCATAGGTGCACAGTTTATGTTCAGTCTCTTCCCACATTCCCCTGTCCCCTTTTCCCCAAGAATCATCAGTTCACTCCCCTTCCATACCTCTGATTCTATTATATTCAACAGTTAATATTGTTCATCAGATTTTTTTTTTTAATTTCCTTGGTTTTTAGATTCACTTGTTGATAGTTACGTATTTGTTGTTCATATTTTTATCTTTATTTACTTTCTCTTCTGAAAGAACCCCCTTCAGCAATTCATATAATTCTGGTTTGGTGGTGATGAACTCCTTTAGCTTTTTTTTATTAGTGAAGCTCTTTATCTGACCTTCGATTCTGAGTGATAGCTTTGCTGGGTAGAGTATTTTTGGCTGTAGGTTCTTGCTATTCATCACCTTGAATATTTCTTGCCATTCCCGTCTGGCCTGCATGGTTTCTGTTGAGAAATCAGCTGACAATCGTATAGGTGCTCCTTTATAGGTAACCACCTGCTTAGCTCTTGCTGCTTTTAATATTCTCTCTTTGTCCTTTGCTCTTGGAATCTTAATTATGATTTGTCTTGGTGTGGTCCTCTTTGGATTCCTCTTATTTGGAGTTCTGTGTGCTTCCTGGACTTGTAAGTCCAATTCTTTCCCCAGGTGGGGGAAGTTTTCTGTCACTATTTCTTTCAGTATGTTTTCGATATCTTGCTCTCTCTCATCTTCTGGGACCCCCATGATTCTGATGTTGGATCGTTTGAAGTTGTCCCAGAGGTTTCTTACATTATCTTCAATTTTCTGGATTCTCTTGCCTTCTAGCTTCTGTGGAGGAGTGTCTTCTGGCTCTTTATGTTCCAAATCTTTGACTTGATTCTTGCGATCTTCCCTTCTGTTTTTAGGACTCTGTAGAATATTTTTTATTTCAGACAATGTATTCTTTATTTCTTGTTGATCCCTTAGCATTTCTTGTTGATCCCTTTTCATATCCTCATAGGTCTCATTTATTTTATCGGCCTTTTCTAGGAGTCTCTTGAAAAACCCTATAAGTGTGGTTTTGAACTCTATATCCAGTCGCTTTTTGTCCTCCATTTCTTTCCTTTGTGATCTATTTGGTTTAGGCATTTTCGCAGGCAGCTTTCCTCATGGGGCGGCGTTTCAGGGTGGAGCCTACAGCCTCGGCTTCCGTCAGCCCCGCCCTATGCGACTCCTGAGACTCAGGGTCCTTCAGTACTTGTTGCAAGCGCCTCTGAGAGAAAGGTGCCCTCGATTTTCGCCTGCTACCAAACAGTGTAAGCTCTCCCGCAATGGGCCCGAAACTGGGGTTCAGTTCAGTTGGAAGTGGAGTTGGAGGTGGCGTTCACAGCAGTCTGGAGCCCCAGTCTCCTTCCGGCCAGGGCAATCCCGCGGCACAGCCGGCCGTCCCTTCTCTGGGGGCAGTGAGTGCGCCTCCGGGACCTCCTTTCTCCGCTTCCCCGGGGTTCCGACTTACAGCCCAGCTCCCTATGGCTGAGCCTGAGTCCCCGGGGTCTGGCCCAGAACTGGGGTTCAGAGCAGTCGGGGGCCCAGCACAGTCGGAGTTTTATCTCCTTTCCGCTAGGGAATGCCCGCCAGGCACTCGGCCTCCCTCCTCTCCGGCTCCGTCCTCTCCGCGTGCGCCGCGTGTCTCCGTACCTTAGGCTTTTACAGCTCCTCCGTGCTTCCTTCTGGTTTTCTCCTTGCTTCTTGTTGTAGGATTTCCAGTCAGTCGACTTTCCTGTAGTTCTGGGTAATGTCCATTTTATATTTTAGTTGTATTTATTAAAATTGTTGTGTGCGGCTGCGGCTAGTTACCTACCCGAGCATCCATCTTGGATTCTCCTCCTCCCTCCTCTCTTGACTATTCAAGCTACACTGCCCCCTTCACTGACTATAATCTAATGCCTCTCTCCACATCCCCTTAAAGACTTCCTTTGGTTTACTTGTCTGTCTGGTACTGGGAATAGTACAGGTAGGAAAATCCTAATGACAACTCATTGGTGATAATAGATAGGGAAAGGATTTGGAGGAAGGCAGAGGGTAGTCAGAGGCACCGGAAAGCAAGAACAGGAGATCAAGCCCTCCTGTCTGGTTGAGTCTATCCCCACTTGCTTTGTCTTAGCTGCTACGTTCATATCCCTAGTCACTCACAGTCCAGCTGTGGTCCCGGTCACTCCTGTACTGCACCAGGTGCTCCAAACAGTGGTCCAAGTATGTGTTGCTCCACCTCAGTTCTATCTGGGATTCACTCAGGTTGTGAAGTGTTAGGTTCTTCGGAGCCCAGGGAATCACTGGAGATATGTGTGTGAGTGTGATCATTCTCCTGGCCTAGACAAGTCAGGATCCTGAAGGTAGTGCTACTGATCCCTCCTCCATTCACCATCCCAAACCCTCACCACTTCCTTTCTTAGCAGGTATCCTTATGGGGAAAGAACACCATAAAGAACACTGCTCCAGCCGGGACCAGTTTGGCTCAGTGGATAGAGCGTCGGCCTGCGGACAGAAAGGTCCCGGGTTCGATTCCGGTCAAGGGCATGTACCTTGGTTGCGGGCACATCCCCAGTAGGGGGTGTGCAAGAGGCAGCTGATTGATGATTCTCTCTCATCGATGTTTCTAACTCTCTATCCCTCTCTCTTCCTCTCTGTGAAAAATCAATAAAATATATTAAAAAAAAAAAAGAACACTGCTCCATATACCCCTATGCCCCACAATATCCCTGGACTCTTGAGCCATTTCCAAATTACCCAAATCCTGCAGTCTTAGCTCCTTTTTGGTCTTCCTCCTAGGTTCCTGTGGATCCTGGAGCTGGACAAAGAATGTTTGGTAGAGATTGATTTCCTCTTTTCCCAACCAACAACCAGAAGTGATCTCTGAAGTGTACAGATAGTGGCCACACTCCTGGACATTATGACCAGAGTTCTTATACCTAGAGAAGGGTTGGAAGAGGAATGGTGGGGTAAACTTGGGTACTACAGACATCCACAGCCCAGCCTCCTCCCTGAACTGACTTATGACTTACCCCATGGAAAAACAATGGGGAGCCTGGAATGCTGGCCACCCTCTTTTTGGTTCCCATACTGTCTCTCACATCTAGCCCACCTCCTCTTCCTCCCTTATGCTATCCCCTCTTTCTTTCTCATACCAATAGTGCAGAGTCAGGTTGGTGGGCTGAGGCTCAGAGCTGCTGTTCCAAGTGCAATTTATATACTCGACATTGAATACAAAACACTGAACCTCTAAGGTTAGAGAGAAAATGAAGTGGGAGAGGGGAAGAGAAGAAATGATAATCAGAAGAAACACCACGAGGCAGGGAACCCTTCCTCCCCCCCCTCCCCACAGTGCCCTTAAATTCTGCCTGCATCCTTGTTATGTTCAGTGGCAGGTTCCAAATTTCTGTATAGCCCCTTCCCACAGCATCCGCTCTCACCAACCCCTTCCAGTCCCAGGTTTCCCACCAGCTCTGATGTCTTCATTCCCAGTGGGCGTGAGGACTGTTGGGTTCAGTCCCATCCCCAACAGAGGCAGCTGCAGAAATAACAGGAATCTGAGTGGCAATGGTCGCTTCAACATGGCACTCTTGCTCTTCGTTCCTTGGGTGTACTGTGTCAGGAACCTGGGCCCCTCACCCATTACCCCTCCCCACCCATACATTTCCTTTTGTCATAGCTTCCGGTGGAAAGAACCTTAGAAACCAGGGCTTTACAGAGGGTGTGGCAAAAGTGTGCTGTGACACAGGCTAAATCTTCTGGGAGATTTGGTGTTGATCTAATCTGTAGGTGTAGCACCACCGGGCTGTGAAGTGGTGTTAAGTGGGCTGGGTTTACAGTATTGTCACAAACTCAAGAATCCTTAGACCACCTAGATCCTGATAAGGATCTTATTTCCACCACCACTACCATTCCCAACTGCCTTCTCATTGAAATAATTTTACCCTATATGGTAGAAGGTCTGAACCTCTTTCCCACCCTACGCCGTGCTCCTTCTTTGGCTCAGCCACCCTGAATCCACTGTCAAAGCTCTACTGTCTTGGCTGGATGGAAAATACAGTCTTGACTCCTGTGGGCACATACCGTGTTTCCCCGAAAATAAGACATCCTCCGAAAATAAGACCTACTTAGAGGGTTTCCTTCTGAGTGAAATATAAGGCATCCCCCTGAAAATAAGCGCCCCCCCCCCCCCCCCGCTAGGCTAAACATGAGAGATTTGGTCCACTGTTTCTGAAAGAAATGGAGTCACAAGAAATTCACCAGGAAATTCAGGAATTGGATTGTTATGATGATGTTCCAGAAGATGATGACGATTGTCATTGAATAAATGAGTAAATTCTTGATACTGTAGGATTCACAGTTTGTCTGGTTTGTGTTGACAACTACCGTACTACAGTACCATATACAGGTAATAAATTTCCTTTATTTTCATTTAACAATAAATGTGTACCGTATTCTTCTTCATGGAAAAATAAGACATCCCCTGAAATAAGACCTAGCGCATCTTTGGGAGCAAAAATTAATATTAGACACTGTCTTATTTTTGGGGAAACAGGATATATAACTGTCTTTCCTCTGATCTAATCCAAACCAGAATATTAATCCTTAGCTACTGACTGATCTGGGTCCCTGTTGAGACTGGTGAGGTGGTCTGACTTAGAAGTTGATTCTGGAAATGGAGGAACAATACTAGCTTCAAACTCCTCATCTTCCCCTTAATCTGTTTCCCTTTCTGTGTTCCCTATCGCAGTTAATGGTATCATCACCCTTGCAGTCACCCAGACTTGAAATCCCAAAGTCATCTCCAATTCCTCCCTCTCTCTTACTCTGAAAATCCAATCAACTCTACTTTCTGTGATGTTTCTCCCAGCAGTGTCCTTTTCATGAGCACAACCACTGTGCTAAATCAGCCTTTCATTCCCTCTAGTCATGATTCTTACTAGGATCCACCAACTGGCCTCCCTTTCTGAAGGCCCCCTGCTCTCTGCCCTGGCTGGGTAGCTCAGTTGGTTAGAGCATTGTCCTGATATACCAAGGTTGTGGGTTCGGTCCCCATCATCCGATTGCCAGACTAAACACAGAACTGATCAGAGAGACTATCTACAAAAATTGTTCATTCAGCAAACATTTATTGAGCTTTTAATATATGCCAGGCATGCCGAAACCGGTTTGGCTCAGTGGAGAGAGCGTTGGCCTGCGGACTAAAAGATCCCAGGTTCGATTCCGTTCAAGGGCATGTACCTTGGTTGCGGGCACATCCCCAGTGGGGGGTGTGCAGGAGGCAGCTGATCGATGTTTCTCTCTCATTGATGTTTCTAACTCTCTATCCCTCTCAATTCATCTATTTAAAAAAAGTATATATGCCAGGCACTGTGCCTATATTCTAACCCACCCTAATTTTCTGTATTAAAATTCCTCAGGGTTAGCTTAAATATGACCTTCTCCAAGCAGAATATTTCCTCTCCCCAACCAGAATTAGTTTGTCTCACCCTAGCCAGTTTTGCTCAGTGGATAGAGCATCGGCCTGCGGACTGAAGGGCCCCTGGTTCCAGTCTGGTCAAGGACATGTATCTTGGTTGCAGGCTCCTCCTGGTCGGGGTTCCTGCAGGAGGCAACCAATGTGTTTCTCTCACATCGATGTTTCTCTCTGTCTTCCACTCTCCCTAAAAATCAGTGGAAGAAATATCCTTGGGTGAGGATTAAAAAAAAAAAAAATTGGCAGAGACCGGTTTGGCTCAGTGGATAGAGCGTCGGCCTGTGGACTGAAGGGTCCCGGGTTCGATTCCGGTCAAGGGCATGTGCCTTGGTTGTGTGCATATCCCCAGTGGGGGGTGTGCAGGAGGCAGCTGATGGATGTTTCTCTCTCATCGATTTTTTTTTTTAACTTTCTATCCCTCTCTCTTCCTCTCTCTAAGAAATCAATAAAATATATTTTAAAAAAATTAGTTTGTCTCCCCACTGTGATTCAATAGCATTTTATTATTTTCACTTGTTATATGCTAGTTTTATTTTTATGTATTGTAATTTGTTGCTTTTATTATAATACTTTTCTCTAAAAGGCAATACCACCACCTTAGAAAGAATATTGGCTCGAGTCAAGAAAAAATTCCTAGTCTCAGCTGTTACTCAGTAGCTGTATGATATAGGACATGTGAACTTCCACTCTGAATATCAGCCTCCTCATCCACAAAATGAAGACAGCAATCCCTAACTCGTTTGGCTGTGTGCGGATTAAAGGAGACAATATCTAAAAAAAAATCTGACTTTTAGTAGATGCCTCTTTCGCTAGAGCAGGGGTTATTAACCTGAAATTCATGGACACTTAGGGGATGCTTCCTTGAGCTTCAAGGGGTGCAGGAATCTTCCTGGAAAGTAACTAACGTTTTGTAAGTCTCCATGTTCATTTCACTGGGATAAGGGCCACAGCTTCCGTCAGCATCAAAGGGTTTGTGAATCGAAAAGGTTAATCATCTCAGTGCTAGACCATAAAGACTTTAAGGGATTAGAACCGGCCTTTCGGGGGTTTAATGGGTGCTTTCTCAGCACACATAGGTCCTTTGAAGGCGATATTAGTACACCCATTTTTCTGACGCGGAAACCAAGAGTAATTTGTAAAAGGCATAGAATCTAACCTACGTAAATAGAACACCCATTCTAGGCCCCAAACGGAGCGAGGCGCCCGGAAGCCAGCGCCTGTCAGAGCCCCGCCGCGGCGGCAGCTCCCCTTCTCACCGGCTCGCATCCCCGCCCCGCGCTCGGCTCCGGGACCTCCCGCGGCCGCCGCCCCCGGGCCCGCTCCCAGGCCCGGGCTCCCGGAGCGGAGCTCCGCCCCCGCCGGCCCGGCCCCGCCCCGCCGAGGTCGGCATTGTCCGACGCTTTCCGGTGTCCCTCGGTTTCCCTCGGTAGTTTCCGGCAATGATCGAGAGTTTCTAACCTGCCCCCCGTTGTCTCTCGGCCGCCGTCCTCGCCACCGCGGCCCCCCTGCGGCTCCCCCCCCGCCCCCCGCCCCGGAGCCGGCCGGGCTGGCGCCGCCGGCGCTCCGGGCTGGGCAAGATGGCGGCCTTCGGGATCTTGAGCTACGAACACCGGCCCCTGAAGCGGCCGCGGCTGGGGCCTCCCGATGTGTACCCTCAAGATCCCAAACAGAAGGAGGTGCGCGTTCACAGACCGGGGCTCTCGCGGGGCCGGGGGCCGGCGCTCAGCACTGGAGGAAGCGCCTAGGCTTTGGGAAAGGGGGGGACGGGGCGGTCTGGTGGGAGCCAAACTCCCGGAAGGGGGAAGAGTAAAGTGGGTGCGGGAGAGTGGGACCTGGAGGGCAGGGGGGCGGTTCCTGAGCGCGACTAGGGGACGGTGGAGGGTGGAGGGGCCACGCTCGAGGCGGTCCCCCCTCTCCACACCCCTCAGAAAGTTGTCGGAGGCAGCTTGGTGAGCTATGGCTGCTAGCCGGCTTGTGAGGAAAGAGTGATGTTGAGTGAAATCTGGGTGTGTGGGGCGGGTGAGGGTGGGGTCCAAATGAACATCAGGGCCTATCTCTAAACAGCAATCTGTGCTACTTAGAATCCTCCTCCTGCCTTGTCGTCCCCTTTTCCCCCTCTTTTTTTGCCCTCCACTCCCACCCCCCACCCCCCCAAGGAAAAATACTAAAATGCCATTTTCCTGTCTCAGGATGAACTGACGGCCTTGAATGTAAAACAAGGTTTCAATAACCAGCCTGCTGTCTCTGGGGATGAACATGGCAGTGCCAAGAATGTAAACTTCAATCCTTCCAAGGTGAGAAAATCCTGCCAGGCTGAAGGAAAAGGCTGGAAGAATCTGAGAAGGAGCAAAGGCCGTGGGTTGGGAAGACCTAAAGGGACGACCTTAAGTGGCCAAGTTTTCCTTCATAACCTAATGCTACCACATTGGCATTTGCCCATCAAAGGCACCACCACCTCTCCACCCTTTCTTTCCACCCTGAGGTATAGTTTTCTTTCCTCAGATCAGTTCCAACTTCAGCAGCATTATTGCAGAGAAGTTGCGTTGTAACACCCTCCCTGACACTGGTCGCAGGAAGCCCCAAGTGAACCAGAAGGACAACTTCTGGCTGGTGACTCCAAAATCCCAGAGTGCCATTAACGCCTGGTTCACTGACCTGGCTGGCACCAAGCCACTCACACGACTAGCCAAGAAGGTGAGATACTGTTTCCTGTTCTTCAGGCCAAGGAGGGGATCATGGGTACCAAGTACACGCCTATGCCCAGATTAAGCTATATGACTGCAAGCTCGTGGTGGCAATAGAGGTCTCACTATTTGCGATGTCTATCCAGGTCCCTATTTTCGGTAAGAAGGACGAAGTGTTTGGATATTTAGCAAAGTACACAGTGCCTGTGATGAGGGCCGCCTGGCTCATTAAAATGACCTGTGCCTACTATGCAGCAATCAATGAGACCAAGGTTAAGAAGAGAAATATTGACCCCTTCATGGGTGAGTAACTCCTAATGCCAGGGGTCCCACCACTGATCGCTTCAAGAAGCAATAGACCCTTGGAAATATTCTCCTTATCTGTATTCCTTGCTTGTGTTTGTATGTTGCTTTCTCTCAATTACATCCAGTGTCTTGAGTGTTTACTGTACATGTGCTAGGCCAGTGGTCGGCAAATGCATTAGTCAACATAGCCAAGTATCAACAGTACAACGATTGAAATTTCTTTTGAAAGTCAAATTATTTAAACTTAAACTTCTAACGCCACTTCTTTAAAATAGACTCACTCAGACCGTGGTATTTTATGGAAGAGCCACACTCAAGGGGCCATAGAGCCGCAGTCTGCCAACCATGGTGCTAGGCTATAAGGATGACCAGTACCGCCGAAACTGGTTTGGCTCAGTGGATAGAGCGTCGGCCTGCGGACTGAAAGGTCCCAGGTTCGATTCTGGGCAAGGGCATGTACCTTGGTTGCGGGTACATCCCCAGTGGAGGGGTGTGCAAGAGGCAGCTGATCGATGATTCTCTCTCATCGATGTTTCTAACTCTATTTCTCTCTCTTCCTCTCTGTAAAAAATCAATAATTAAAAAAAAAGAATCTTAATCTCCTCCGTCTGACAGAGACTGTTCTCCTTCATGGGTGTGTGAACAAATAAATCTCGTTTTAAAAAAAAGGATGACCAGTACCTAATCCCTGCCCTTAGGATGCTTATAGTCTAGTATGTATGCCAAGGCAGGTATACGAATCACATAATTAAATATATAAGGTGTCAAAAGGGGAGGCAGAAGCTTCTTTGAGACGTCAATGGACAGAAAGATTACTTTCTTTTTTTAAAATATTTTTTCTTGATTTCAAAGAGAAAGGGAGAGGGAGAGAGAGATAAAAACATCAATGATGAGAGAGAAGCATTTATTGGCTGCCTCCTGCACACCCCTACTGGGGATCGAGCCCACAACCTGAGCATGTGCCCTTGACCGGAATTGAACCTGGGATCTTCCGTCTGCAGGTCTACACTCTGTCCACTGAGCCTAGCTAGGTGAAAGATTACTTTCTTTTGGGGACACCTGGGAAGGCTTTAGGAAGGTAGCATTTGACTAGAGCCAAAGTGGATGAATAGGGTTTAGAAGTACAGTAGTCCCCCCTTATCTGAGGGGGATATATTTCAAGACCCCCAGTGGATGCTTGAAACCACTTATAGTGACGAATCCAATATATGCTGTTTTTTCTTCATACATACCTATGGTAAAGTTTAATTTATAAATTAGGCACAGTCAGAGATACAACAGTAAATAAAAGTAGAACAATTATGATAACATACTATAATAAAAGTTTTGTGAATGTGGTATCTTTCAAAACATCTTACTGCATTCAAACTTCTTGTGATATGTGAGATCATAATGCCTACGTAATGAGATGAAATGAGGTGAATGACGTACGCATTGTGATGTAGCATTAGGCTATCATTGACCTGATGATGTGTCAAAAAGAGGATCATATATCAGAAAGAGGATCGTCTGCTTTGGGTGATCCTGAATCATGGAGCCATGAATGACAGTGTCGATGGTTGGCCATCAGGAATAGGTGATATTGATGGTTGAGAAAATTTATTTATTTTCAGACCACAGTTGACTGTGGGTAACTGAAAAGGCAGAAAGCAAAACCTCGGCTAAGGGGTGGGGTGGGGTGGGGGTGGGGGTGGGGAACAGAAGATGTTTAAGCAGAGGGACAGTATAAAATAGCCCCTTTCCATCTTTCCCTTAGAATGGACTCAAATCATCACCAAGTACTTATGGGAGCAGCTGCAAAAGATGGCTGAATATTACCGGCCTGGGCCTGCAGGCAGTGGGGGCTGTGGTTCCACTATTGGGCCCTTGCCCCATGATGTAGAGTTGGCAATACAGCAGTGGGATTACAACGAGAAGCTGGCGATGTTCATGTTTCAGGTAGGGCATGCCATGTGGGACATTGGATTGAACCTGATCTCGCACTCTGCCCGAAGAGAATGGAATCTGCCTGCCACCTTGCCCTAGTTGTGGTTCTCTTCATCCTGTCATTGATTTTATCTGCCTCATCTCTAATAATCCCTGGGCTAAACTAATCCTTTCCCCTGGTACCCATAGGATGGAATGTTGGACAGGCATGAGTTCCTGACATGGGTACTTGAGTGTTTTGAGAAAATCCGCCCTGGAGAAGATGAATTGCTTAAACTGCTGCTGCCCCTGCTGCTTCGAGTAAGGTCTAGGATTTGGGGACGGGGGGTATCTGGAGGGTTAGAGGAGGAATCAGATGTGACAGCAGGGTCACTTGGAGAGAACTTGGGCTTTTGATCTTTGTGTCTTCACAGTACTCTGGGGAATTCGTTCAGTCTGCATACCTCTCCCGCCGCCTTGCCTACTTCTGTACCCGAAGACTGGCTCTACAACTGGATGGCATGAGCAGTCACTCGGCTCATGTTATGTCTACTCAGTCGACAAGCACACTGCCTACCACTCCTGCGCCTCAGCCCCCAACTAGCAGCACAACCTCTATACCCTTTAGTGACCTGCTTATGTGCCCTCAACACCGGCCCCTTGTTTTTGGCCTCAGTTGTATTCTCCAGGTAAGTACTGGGTGGCCAAAGGAAGTGTTAAGAGGCATCCTGAGAGGAGTTGGTTGGGTGCCTGTCCTAGAGAATGGGGGGTGATTCTGAATTGGAGGTGGGACTCAGCACTGAATACTTGCTTAGAGATTATTGCTTCTCATTCACGGACTTTAGTTTAAGGTGACCAGACGTCCCGCTTTTGGCGGGACAGTCCCGATTTTTTACAATTTGTCCTGCGTCCCGTGGCGTTTTAAAAAAGTCCCGATATTTGGAAAGATTCTTTTAAGTCTTTTGGACTTTTTTTTTTTAAATATATTTTATTGATTTTTTTACAGAGAGGAAGAGCGAGGGATAGAGAGTTAGAAACATCAATGAGAGAGAATCATCGATCAGCTGCCTCTTGCACACCCCCCACTGGGGATGTGCCTGCAACCAAGGTACATGCCCTTGACCGGAATAGAACCCGGGACCTTTCAGTCCGCAGGCCGATGCTCTATCCACTGAGCCAAACCGGTTTCGGCTCTTTTGGACTTTTTTAAAACACCGCGGGACATGGGACAAATTGTTAAAAATCCGGACGTCTGGTCACCTTATGTTAGTTCCTTTTCAGTTAGAAGAGTGGATGAGGGGAGGGGCTCAGGGATGGAGTGATGCCATTCCAGGGACTTAGAATACTTTAGGTCAGAACTCTAAGGATGGGATTCTAGAGAGGTAGTCATGGTAACTGAGTGTGACATAGTGGTTCCTATCTGGCAGACGATCCTCCTGTGTTGTCCTAGTGCTCTGGTTTGGCACTACTCGCTGACTGATAGCCGAATTAAGACTGGCTCACCACTTGACCACCTGCCTATTGCCCCCTCCAACCTGCCCATGCCCGAGGGCAACAGTGCCTTCACTCAGCAGGTAAGTCAGACCAGTTGCCTAGTACCCCCAGATTGGGGGGGCGAAGCTCAATTATTCTTTCAACAATAGTGACTTGGAGTCCACTGGCACTATTCTTTTAGCCTGGGACCCTGGCCTTTTGTATGCCTTGGTGCATCCTTAAAGTCGATGTGTATTTCAGGTCCGTGCAAAATTGCGGGAGATCGAACAGCAGATCAAGGAGCGTGGACAGGCAGTTGAGGTTCGCTGGTCCTTTGATAAGTGCCAGGAAGCTACTGCAGGTGAGTGCCAGATGATGGATAGTAAGAAGGATGTTTGAGGACAGGATGGGGATTGGTAAGGACAGAGGTCTGAGAGCTGGACTTCATAGGGAGGTAAATCCCCTTTGCCGCTTTTCCTCAGGCTTCACTATTGGACGGGTGCTCCATACTTTGGAAGTGCTGGACAGCCATAGTTTTGAGCGCTCTGACTTCAGCAACTCTCTTGACTCCCTTTGTAACCGAATCTTTGGATTGGGGCCTAGCAAGGATGGGCATGAGGTAAGCAAGAAGGGGAACCGAAGGAACAAAAAACTTTGCAAGAGCAACAGTATGAGGGGAAGACCTGGTGAGGCATGAAAACGGGATGTCTGAAGAGATGATATTACTGGGCCTGGGATGTTTTAAGATGGGGCCCAGGGTTTTAAGAAATCGGAACTGGGTTCTTTGTCCCCAGCTCTACCTTACTCACTCCTGTCTTCCTGTGGTCTCCAGATCTCCTCAGATGATGATGCTGTGGTATCACTACTGTGTGAATGGGCTGTCAGCTGCAAACGTTCTGGTCGGCATCGTGCTATGGTGGTAGCCAAGCTCCTGGAGAAGAGACAGGCAGAGATTGAAGCTGAGGTTAGGGAGCAGAGAGAAAAGAAAGCGGTTGGCCAGTGGGGCAGTGGCGACTGGGGTTGGAGACAGATGGAGCTGGTAGTGGGACCCTAGTTGAAGCTGTGAGAATAAAGAAGTAGAGAACCCAGGGGGGAAAGTTGAGGATGTAAGGAGAAAGTAGAAAGACAAGAGGATTGATGTCAGAGAAGCGATCAAGACTTCAGTTGGGAGGCAGTAAAGAAAACGGAGGTCAAAGGGGGAATGGAATTGAAAAGTCTGGGGTGGAGACAAAATAGGTGGCAGTTCCAGGATTACACATGGAGGAAGGAGTGAAGAAAACAGGTAAAAACCAATCCTGCAGTTTGTTCTTTCATCTTACAGCGTTGTGGAGAATCAGAAGCTGCAGATGAGAAAGGTTCCATTGCCTCTGGCTCCCTTTCTGCTCCTAGTGCTCCCATTTTCCAGGATGTCCTCCTGCAGTTTCTGGATACACAGGCTCCCATGCTGAGTATGGATCCC
Source organism: Pipistrellus hanaki (assembly GCF_964339955.1). Lineage (NCBI taxonomy): Eukaryota > Metazoa > Chordata > Mammalia > Chiroptera > Vespertilionidae > Pipistrellus > Pipistrellus hanaki. The sequence goes on from NC_140524.1 coordinate 70,997,991, forward strand.
TGCCACCCTCTGGTTACCTCGGCCTAGACTCAGTTACCCGTTACTGTCATCAGAAAGCATAATTAAGCACCTTCTGGTATATTTTTCTGTCTTGGGCTCTATGCTGAATGAATTTTGGACATAATTCTATAGTCTTTGATCATTTTAGAGTTTAACAGAGTAGAGAAATAAGGAGAAAAATAAAACCACAAACAATCGAAGCATTGTCTCATATGCTTAACAGCAAAGATGCTATATTCCTTTATGAGATGGTGTGTGGGGCATGAGGTGGGGTAACCAAAGATACTTTGTCCCTCTGCAGTTTTATTTTGTTTTGGATTGTTCCTCTTTTTGCCTACCTCAGGCACTCTAGGAGGAGCGTGCCTGAGGTGTATCCCTCTTTTTTTCTTTTTTTAAAAATATTTTATTGATTTTTTACAGAGAGGGATAGAGAGTTAGGAACTTCGATAAGAGAGAAACATCGATCAGCTGCCTCCTGTACACCCCCTACTGGGGATGTGCCTGCAACCAAGTTACATGCCCTTGACCAAAATCGAACCTGGGACCTTTTTGTCCGCAGGCCGATGCTCTATCCATTGAGCCAAATCGGTTAGGGCTATATCCCTCTTTCTGACCCCCTCTCTCTTCCCCCCCCAATCTCTTGTGCTTCTCCTAACTCATCTTTTCTCATTCCCTCCCCTCTAGCGGACCCCCGAAGTGAGAGTGAGCGGGTGGAATTCTTTAACTTGGTACTGCTGTTCTGTGAACTGATTCGACACGATGTTTTCTCCCACAACATATATACTTGCACCCTCATCTCCCGAGGGGACCTTGCCTTTGGAGCACCTGGTCCTCGGCCTCCCTCTCCCTTTGATGACCCTGCTGATGACTCAGACCGCAAGGAGGCTGAGTGCAGCAGCAGTAGCAAGCTGGAGGTAAGTGAGTTTTTCTAGCCCTGATTAGTTTCTTCCTATGTTCCCATCTTCCTGGCTCCCAAGGTCCTCTGAGAGTCCCTTACCTAATAATGATACCTAATTATGATGATAGTATTTGCTTAGTGCTTCTTGGTTTACAAGGCACTCTTGTATCATTCATATATATATATATATATATATATATATATATATATATGTCTTTAATGATTTCAGAGAGGAAGGAAAAGGAAGATAGAAACATCAGTGATGAGAGAGAATCATTGATCAGCTGCCTTCTGCCCAATTGGGGATCGAGCCTGCAACATGGGCATACACCCTGACTGGGAATTGAACTGTGACCTCCTGGTTCCTAGGTCAGCACTCAGTCACTGAGCCACCGCAGCCGGGCTCGCATTATTCTTTTTCATGTGATCCTAACAACTGCCTTGTGAGGTCATCTTAAGCCTATTTTACTTATTTACTTATTTGTTTATTTTAAAATATGTTTTTATTGATTTCAGAAAGAGGAAGGGGGGAAGAGAGAGAAATATCAATGATGAGAGAGAATCATTGGCTGTCTCTTGCCCGCCCCCACTGGGGATCGAGCCCAAAACCTGGGCTTGTGCCCTGACTGAGAATTAAACCCTGACCTCCTGGTTTATAGGTTGATGCTCAACCAGTGTACCACACTGGCTGGGCTATTTTTTCTCTTTTTTAAGAATGTGTTTTTATTTATTTTAATATGTTATTGAGTTTAGGGAGAGGATAGAATGAGAAACATAGATCAGCTGCTTCCTGCATGCCTCCTGCTGGGGATCAGGCCACAACCCAATCATGTGCCCTGACCAGGAATCAAACTGGTGACCTCTTGGTTTGTTGGTCGACACTCAGTCATTGAGGCACTGCAGCTGGGCTGCTTTTATTATTTTGGGAGAGAAGGGGAGAGGGAGGGGGAGGGAGGGAGGGAGGGAGGGAGGGGGGGAAGAGAGAGAGAGAAAGAGAGAGAGAGAGAGAGAGAGAGAGAGAGAGAGAGAGAGGGAGAGAGAGAGAGAGAGAATGAATGAGAATCATCAATGTGAGAGAGATACATCCATCAGTTGCCTCCTTCCACTCCCTCCATACACACCTGACCAAGGATTGAACCTGTAACCTGGGTGTATGCCCTGACTGGGAATTGAACCTGATTCCCTTCCGTGCATGGGACGATGCTCACACAACTGAACCACGTGGCCAGGGCTATTTATTTTATTCTTAACTGAGGCCCGTGGTGGTTAAATGAATAATCAAGGCCTGAGTCTAGATCCTCTGCTTTTCCTGATATGGTCTCCTGTCTCCAACTCCCCTGTCAACTTTTCTAGATTGTGGGGAGCAGCTCCCTGGGCTAAAACAACTCCGCTTATGTTCTGTGCCCTCAGGATCCAGGGCTCTCGGAGTCTATGGAAATCGACCAAGGTTCCAGTGTACTCTTTGAGGACATGGAGAAGCCTGATTTCTCAGTAAGTTAGAGGCTAGTGTGGAAGAAGCCACCTCTTCAGGGCCTCCCGTGATGCCTCTTTTGGGAATGTCCTTATGCCCCTTTGTCCCCTTTTGTTTCTCTAAACCAGGGGGAGGGAACTTTTTTTGTCTGCCAAGGGCCATTTGGATATTTATAATACCATTTGCTTAATATAAAGTAATTCACTTAATATAAATTTATGTTGCTATGAACAAAGCTCCTAGATTTATTGAATTTCAAATCGCACATGCAGTTGCCTTAGCAGGGCCAGAACAAATGATTTTCCCACCCCTGCTCTAAGCCTTGTGCCCTTTTGCCTTTCTCTTAGTTGTTCTCCCCAACTATGCCCTGTGAGGGGAAGGGCAGCCCATCGCCCGAGAAAGCAGATATTGAGAAGGAGGTGAAACCGCTACCCAAGGAGAAGATGGAGGGAACTCTCGGGGTTCTTTATGACCAGCCGAGGCATGTGCAGTATGCCACACACTTTCCGATCCCCCAGGTACTCTTCCCCAATACTCTGTGACCATCTGTTTTGAGCCCAGGTTTCTGTCCCAGGACCAGCGGAGGGGTTGCAGCTGTTCCGGAGGGTGCAGCGTGCTGGGAAGGGTTTGAGCACTGGGCTGCTGAGGGGCACGGGGCATGCTTTTAAGTGGAGGGAAAGAGATTCAGGCACGAGTCTGATGGTGCTGCCGGGATGCAGGAGGAGTCATGCAGCCATGAGTGCAACCAGCGGTTGGTCGTACTGTTTGGGGTGGGAAAGCAGCGAGATGATGCCCGCCATGCCATCAAGAAAATTACCAAGGATATCCTGAAGGTTCTGAACCGCAAGGGGACAGCAGAAACTGGTGGGTGTGAGGCTCCTTAACCAATCCCCCGCCCCAAAGAATGCCCTAGTCAGTCTTCCCTTCCCTAGCATAGGGCATTCCCAGTCATGTCCCAATGTCCTGTCTCTTGGGGTCTCCTGAGAGCTCTAGTCCTTTTGAAACTTCCCCCCTCGTTCCCCTCCTCTGCAGACCAGCTTGCTCCTATTGTGCCTCTGAATCCTGGAGACCTGACATTCTTAGGTACCTCACAGTAAGCCCCATATTGCCCGCCCTCCCTCTCCCTTCCCTCCCTCATCCCAGCACCTCCCTGTATTTATTCCTCTAAGGTCCACATAGTTTGTGGTCCTTGCAACCTTTGCCTCACTGTCCCCTTCGTCCCTGCCCCACCCCTTCCCTGGCCCTCCCTTCCCATCTGCCCTCTTCCCTCCCTCCCACCCACCCATAGCCTTTCCCTCCATTCCTCACCCCACCCCTAGTCAACTCATTTATCTTCCCTGTCCTGACTGATCTCTTTCAACTGTCCCCTTAGGTGGGGAGGATGGGCAGAAGCGGCGGCGCAATCGGCCTGAAGCCTTCCCCACTGCTGAAGATATTTTTGCTAAGTTCCAGCACCTTTCCCATTATGACCAACACCAGGTCACAGCTCAGGTGTGGGCCTAAGTCCAGCACCCTTCCCACACTCTGGCCTTCCATACTGTTTTCCTTTCCTCACCTCCTTTCCCTCCTGAGCAGGGTAAACCTCCTAGTCTCATCCCCTTCCACCGCCATCCTTTCTTGCTTCCCTCCACCTCTCTCCACTCCTGTCTCACTCCCACTGCCCTTATCAGGTCTCCCGGAATGTTCTGGAGCAGATCACAAGCTTTGCCCTTGGCATGTCATACCACTTGCCTCTGGTGCAGCATGTGCAGTTCATCTTCGACCTCATGGAATATTCACTCAGCATCAGTGGCCTCATCGACTTTGCCATTCAGGTGGGGAATTGGTGGAGATAAGGCTGGAGGAAGGGGTTTGTACTGTCCTAAGGATAGGAGTAGAAGCTCAAGTCAGAGTCCCAGGCTATTTGTAGGGACAGAAAGATTAGCACAGGGGAGTGGAACATGAGCTAAGACGGCAGGAAAAGAGACTCAAATGCTCCCTGGAGAGGCCCAAGACACAGATTAGAGCATCGGGTATAGACTGTCCTCCCACCGCTGGAGTTCGGAGAATTCTATCCTGGAGACTGATTAGATCGTTGATGTGGCTGATGTTAATAGAATAAAGAGCTGTGGCATATAGCAGCAGGGCCCTTAGAGACTGAGGCGGCTCCAGCAGGAAGGGGCTGGGGCTTGGCTTTGCCAGTTTCTTCTAAGAAAGTGTGGGATTGTATATAATATGTGGGGCCTGTTCTCGTTTCTTACCCTACTTGCTCTGCTAGCTGCTGAATGAGCTGAGTGTAGTCGAGGCCGAGTTGCTTCTCAAATCCTCTGACCTCGTGGGCAGCTACACTACCAGCCTATGTCTGTGCATCGTGGCTGTCCTGCGGCACTACCATGCCTGCCTCATCCTCAACCAGGACCAGATGGCACAGGTCTTCGAGGGGTAAGCAGGGCTTCAGAATTACCGAAGCACAGAGGGCTCCCATGAACACCGGTGGGGCTCTCACCGTGGACGTGCATGACGTGCCGTCCATGGGGGTGGGGTGAGGATTGCCAAGAGACTTTAATCCGTGTCCAGGGACCTTTGTGTCCCAGCCCATGCACACTTATCTTCTGACCCTCTTGACCTTCCTTTCTCGTGACAGGTTGTGTGGCGTAGTGAAACATGGGATGAACCGGTCAGATGGCTCCTCTGCAGAACGCTGTATCCTTGCTTATCTCTATGATCTGTACACCTCGTGTAGCCATTTAAAGATCAAATTTGGGGAGCTTTTCAGGTAAGAGGTGAGAGGTAAAGGGTAGAGAATGGAACCTTATCCTTTATCCTTCCCATTGTCGCCCAACTCAGGAGCAGAGCACAGCCCAGGACCCTGCTGCCTGCGCAGGGTTGTTTGGGGCCTCTGCCTTCCATGTATTCTTAGTTCCTGAGAGTGGTCCTCCTTCCTTGTTGGCATTAGCTCCAGCCCATCCCTGTGGGGCCCACACTCCTCCCCCTGCCTTCAGAGGCCCCCGTGCTTTCTTCGAACTGGGTTCTTGCCTCATCTGTTTTGTCCATCTCCCTTTTTCCTGTCCCAAGGTTCCTGGTCTCTCACTTTCTCCTCTTTTTCTCTCCTCCCCCTTCCTGATCATCTCTCTGCCTCACCAGACCTTCAACACTTCTATCTGCTTTCCCCTACCCCTGCAGTGACTTCTGCTCCAAGGTGAAGAACACAATCTACTGCAACGTGGAGCCATCAGAATCCAATATGCGCTGGGCACCTGAGTTCATGATTGACACTCTGGAGAACCCTGCTGCTCACACCTTCACCTACACAGGGCTAGGCAAGAGTCTTAGTGAGAACCCTGCTAACCGCTACAGCTTTGTCTGCAATGCCCTTATGCACGTCTGTGTGGGGCACCATGATCCCGATAGGTATGGGGCGTACTGAGTGAGGAATGGGCACTGCGCTCCGGCCCCATATTGGGAGGGATGAGATGCCCGGGAGGTACTGCAATCTTGGTTATTGCCGGAGTGGAAATAAAAAGTTAATGGATGTGAGGTTTTATGGAACAAGGTTTTTCCTGAGGGCATTTGTACTTTTCCCCAGGGTGAATGACATCGCAATCCTGTGTGCAGAGCTGACCGGCTATTGCAAGTCACTGAGTGCAGAATGGCTGGGAGTACTTAAGGCCTTGTGCTGCTCCTCAAACAATGGCACTTGTGGTTTCAACGACCTCCTCTGCAATGTAGATGTGAGACTTGGGTGGGGTCCTGCTGGGGCCTGGGCCACTTACCAGGGCAGGAGTCTACTCTCAGTAATCAAGTGATCAGGGACAGAGATTTTAAAAATATATTTTTATTGATCTCAGAGAAAAAGGGAGAGGGAGAAAGAGAGAAGCATCAATGATGAGAAAGAATCGTTTTTCAGTTGCCTCCTGCACACCCCACACTGTGGATCAAGCCACAACTTGGGCATGTGCTCTGACCGGGAATCGAACCGTAACCGGTTCATAGGTCTATGCTCAACCACTGAGCCACACCAGCTGGGCGGGTACAGAGTTTTATACAGTCGAGGTATACCATTTTGATTTTGATTTGGTACCCTGTCTTCCCTCTGAGTCTGCCTGTCTGCTTTTTCTCCAGGTTAGTGACCTGTCTTTTCATGACTCCCTGGCTACTTTTGTAGCCATCCTCATTGCCCGCCAGTGTTTGCTCCTAGAGGATCTGATTCGCTGTGCTGCCATCCCTTCGCTCCTTAATGCAGGTAAACTACCAATCCCCTAGAATTTCTAGATCCCAAATTTCAACACAGACTTCAGTGTTCAGTGTCGGTCTCCCTGGCATCCCCAGAGGAGGGAGGGAAGTATATTTGGTGTGTCCCAAGCTGGGGAGCCTCTTTATAACCCTGCATTTGCAGCCCTGACCTGCCCATTTAGTGACCCTTCGGGGAACTCCTCATACAGCAAAACAGTTGGCTGCTCCACCTCTTCTTCAGCATTATCTTCTTGTTGTTTTTCTTCCTTTTGCCTGAGCTCATGTCCCCTTTTACCATCCCTCCTCCACAAACCTATATACAATCTGCTTTCCTTCTGCCCGATCTGCTTTGTCTTCCTTTCTGTAGCTTGCAGTGAACAGGACTCTGAGCCAGGGGCCCGGCTTACCTGCCGCATCCTTCTCCACCTTTTCAAGACTCCTCAACTCAATCCTTGCCAGTCAGATGGAAGTAAGTGGTCCTGATCTGAGCCAGCCTGCAGTAGAAAGTGTGGCTACCCCACCCCCACAGTTTCTACTTTTGCTTACCCTGACTTCAGCTCCCTTCCCAGACAAGCCTACTGTAGGAATCCGCTCCTCCTGTGACCGCCACCTGCTGGCTGCCTCCCAGAACCGCATCGTGGATGGAGCTGTGTTTGCTGTTCTCAAGGCTGTGTTTGTACTTGGTATGGGGGTAGGAAGGTAGTGGTGCCAGAAGTGTGTATAGGGTGGAGTGCCAGCTAAACTACAAAAGACAGTCTCTCTCCTGAAGGTGGTCTCCCTGACCTTTAGGGGGAGCGGAGGGAGGGAAGTATATTTCTGTTCCATGGGGCAGGGCTCAGGGAGTTGCTGCCTCTGTGGGTCTGGGGTGGGTCTCCACACAGAATTCGGATCTCACCCCTCCCTATCTCCCGCCTGTGGACCACAGGGGATGCGGAACTGAAGGGTTCAGGCTTCACTGTGACAGGAGGAACAGAAGAACTTCCAGAGGAGGAGGGAGGAGGTGGGACTGGCGGTCGGAGGCAGGGTGGCCGAAACATCTCTGTGGAGACAGCCAGTCTGGATGTCTATGCCAAGTACGTGCTGCGCAGCATCTGCCAACAGGTCAGTCTCACCTTCCCCCCACACCTCCTAAACGCTTTTCTATAATACAGTCCTGTTTCCAGCCATGATCACGCCACCTCTCTACTATACATTGTGTCCCTCACCAACTCCCGCCCTATCCCCCTTATTCGTGACCCTCCTTTCTGATTGCCCCAGTCCCCTGATAATCAGCCTCCTTAGGAATGGGTAGGAGAACGTTGCCTTAAATCGCTATGTGAGGACAGCAATGACCTACAAGACCCGGTGTTGAGTAGTGCCCAGGCTCAGCGCCTCATGCAGCTCATCTGCTACCCACATCGACTGCTGGATAACGAGGACGGGGAGAACCCCCAGCGGCAGCGCATTAAGCGTATTCTCCAGGTAGGCCAAGGCATTGGGGGTCTTGTAGAACGCAATGGAGTCCAAACTTGGGGTCAAACCATGGGAACCTTGAGAGAAAAAGAGATGAGAAGTTAAGCAGGAAGACAGACAAGGATGTGGGCGAGAGAAACAGCTCCAGCATGGGCTTAGAAGTAAAGCCAAAATGGTCTAGACTCCAGAATAAACTGTTGGTTAAGGGCCCAGCTATCTGGATGCAGTGGGACTTAGCTTACTGGCAGTGGGGCGGGGGCAGGGGTAGGGGTGAGGAATGGCATCTGGGAGACCTACTTTTTGGCCTTGTGTTTTTGGCATTTTGGCCATGGCTCAGTAATGAATGGTAATACTACTCAATAGCAACTACACTAGAATGTCTGCTTCATGCCAGCTACTGTGCTCAGCACACTATGTATATTTTCTCATTTAATCTTTACAACTCTGTGAAGTAGGTATGAGTATCTCTGTTCGACTGGTAAGGAAACCGAGGCTTGAAGAGGTCACATAGCTACCTTGTTTCCCTGAAAATAAGACATCCTCCGAAAATAAGACCTAGCGTATGGAAAGATAAGACATCCCCTGAAAATAAGACCTAGCGCAACTTTGGGAGAAAAAATTAATATAAGACACTGTCTTATTTTCGGGGAAACCGGGTAGTAAGCTGAGACTCAGTATGTGAACTTAGGTATGCCTTTGCCCTTTTTGCTTAACCACACAGCTTCAGACAATCAGGTGACTGGAGGGTGGACAAATAAAGCCATTAAGGAGAAGCTAAAGGAATGAGGTCTCTAAAGTCCAGAGGAGATAATGCCAAAGAGAGATTAGCTAGCAGTATAGCCTTGGGGTCTGGAAAGGACTTTGAGCAGCTGGTTTGAAACAGGAGAAGCAGGCTTCAACTTTAACATCAAGGATTTAGGTAAAGAGTTAAGCAGAATTTCCTTGTGCTAAAGAATGTGAGGTCCGCCCAGCTGGCGTGGCTCAGTGGTTGGATATTGACTTATGAATCTGGAGGTCGACAGTTCAATACCCATTAAGGGCACATGCCCAATTTGCAGGCTCAATCACCAGTCTCTCTCATCATTGATGTTTCTCTTCCTCCCTCTCTAAAACCCATAAAATATATTTAGCAGAAGCCGGTTTGGCTCAGTGGTAGAGCGTTGGTCTGCGGACTGAAAGGTCCCGGGTTCGATTCCAGTCAAGGGCATGTACCTTGGTTGCGGGCACATCCCCGGTAGGGGGTATGCAAGAGGCAGCTGGTCGATGTTTCTCTCTCATCGACATTTCTAGCTCTCTATCTCTCTCCCTTCCTCTCTGTAAAAAATCAATAAAATATATTAAAAACAAAAACAAACAAACAAAAAAAACAACCATAAAATATATTTAAAAATAAATAAGTAAAATAAAAATATTTTTTAAAAAAGAATGTGAGGCCTTGAAACAAGAACCTGGGGAAAGATGTGAAATCTTTCCTGAACCACTGTTTTCAAAGGTTAGATTTTTCAACCATTTTGAATTATTTAGGTGTAATATGTCCTAAAGCTGGGGCCATAGAGCTCCCTCTCAATGTGTGGTTCAAGGTTGTGAGAGATCAGGAACTGGCCTCGGAGTAATGAGCGGTTGTGGGTGACATGAAGGTGACTAGCTTGGGGTGGGATCTCTATTACAGAACTTGGACCAGTGGACCATGCGCCAGTCTTCCTTGGAGCTGCAGCTCATGATCAAGCAGACCCCAAACAATGTGAGTGGTGCCACGGCCCTCTCTTTCCCAGGCTCATTTCTAGCTCGAGTGTTAGGTAGGTAGCCCACCGTAAAAGAACGTTGGTCCTACCCTGGGTTCTTGAGATAAGAGAGGATGGGAAGATGGCAGATATGTAGAGCAGTGATAAAGGAGCTGGGTTGGAAGTGTTAGGACTCTAAGTTGTGGGAAGGGTTGACGCTGGTAGTCGTGGAGGCCGTTTCCGTAAGGAGGTAGGTATGCAAAGGAGAAGACTGGGGAACTGGAAAAATCTGCAGGGCCTGGAGGGTATGACTTCCAGCAGACTGGTGTCCGTCCCCTCCCATTAACCTCCACAGATACCTTCATCTGCCCTCATCTACCATCTCTTTTCCTTCACCCCAGCTTCCCATTTAGCATCCCTGTGCCTTTCCTCTTCCCCAGGAGATGAACTCCCTCTTAGAGAACATCGCCAAGGCCACAATCGAGGTTTTTCAACAATCGGCAGAGACCGGGTCATCTTCTGGGAACACTGCAAGCAACATGCCCAGCAGCAACAAGACCAAGCCCGTGCTCAGGTTGGGTAGACATGTGTTAGTGCCCATTCCCTTATAAGTTTCTCTGATGGCAATGTAAATGATTTCAACCACGTGGAGACAGATGTCAGGCATGCCCATCAGGAGAGGAGAGGATGGATTCTACCAACCTTGCCTGGCTCCTCTGTAACCCTGTGGACTCCATCTGTCCTCCAGCTCTCTAGAGCGCTCTGGTGTCTGGCTGGTGGCCCCCCTCATTGCTAAACTGCCCACCTCAGTCCAGGGGCATGTGTTAAAGGCTGCTGGGGAAGAATTGGAGAAGGGCCAGCACCTGGGTTCGTCTTCCCGCAAAGAACGTGATCGACAAAAGCAGAAGAGGTAAAGCAGCTGGAAGGGTGGGGGGCAGAGTCAAGAGGTAGAAAGGAGGGGAAGCATCCCAGTGAAGAAAATATAGGGCAAAGGGGTGAGAGAAAAAAACATGGAAAAGTGGAAAATCAGAGGGTAAGCATGGGCAACATTGTGCAAGCAGCTAGATCTTAAGATAGTAGGGCGTGGGGCTTGGGAGAATGAAGTTGGAAGATTCCAGATCTCCAGCCCATGGGCCTATTCTTTTTCTTTTTCTTTCATCTCTAGCATGTCTCTGTTGAGCCAGCAGCCCTTCTTATCCCTGGTACTGACATGTCTGAAAGGGCAGGATGAGCAGCGTGAGGGACTCCTGACCTCCCTCTACAGCCAGGTGCACCAGGTACAGCTCTCTGGGTCACGGAGCCTGGAAGGAGGGCAGAGAAAGATGTGCCCAAGAGGCCACTGTGTACTCGGAACCTTCACTGCTTTCTGTGAACACAGTGGGTGCTTTGGAATGGAAATGAGGGGATCCTGAGCTGTGTGTTATTCTTGTTTCTGTTTTAGATTGTCAATAATTGGCGAGATGACCAGTACTTAGATGACTGCAAACCAAAGCAGCTAATGCATGAGGCCCTCAAGCTGCGGCTCAACCTGGTGAGAAGGGGAGCTGGGAAGAAGAAGAAGAAGGGCGGGGGGGGGGCCTAGAATTGCAGAGTGAAGAAGCCCTATCCCAAGGAGGATAGGGGGGTGATGGCGGGCCCAGACTGTTCTGGGTCTTCAGGCATTCATCCAGCTCTCCTAAAGGACGCAGGTCCTGAAAGTGGTTAAGGACCCTGAATCCTAGCAGGGACACTGCCTCAGTTATCCTAGATTCTGGCCGGACCCTAGAAGATTTAGAAGCTCATTTTGGAATGTTGGATAAAATCTTGGACATCCCTTAGTCCAACTCCTGTCATTTAATAAGTAAGGAAACCAAGACCCAGAGGTGTCAGTTATTAAGTCATTGCCCTGAGTTCACGTAGCAAGTAATAGGTGCAACTGGGATGCTGACCTCAGGTGTCCCTAGTCCATCCAACCCAGGTTCTGATCCAAAGTTTCCTTAAATGCTGAACTTCACCCTGAGCCATCTGACTGACCTATTATGGCCTTGGCAGGTGGGTGGCATGTTTGACACCGTGCAGCGTAGCACCCAGCAAACCACCGAGTGGGCAGTGCTCCTCCTGGAGATCATCATCAGCGGCACTGTCGACATGCAGTCCAACAAGTAAAGCACCCCTCCCTTCCCTGCGTTTTGTGCCCAAGAGGGTCCCCCTTCCCTCACACCAGGTGCACAGCCCCCCTCCCCCACGATCCGTGTGACCCATGCAGTGGACTCAGAGGCCTTGGGTTCCCCACCTGTTTTTGATGCCCCTGGGGTGACATCTTAAGCACCATTCTCTGCTTGTATCCAACCCCCAGTCCTTTATTCTCACCTTTTCTCCGGTTTTCTCCTGGGCTTCCTGTCAGCGAGCTCTTCACTACTGTATTGGACATGCTGAGTGTGCTCATCAACGGGACCCTGGCTGCAGACATGTCCAGCATCTCTCAAGGCAGCATGGAGGAAAACAAACGTGCCTACATGAACCTGGTGAAGAAGCTTCAGGTGAGCAGAAGAGGCAAGCGCAAAGCTTGGGGAACAGCAATCTTCTTAGATCCCTGTCCCCTGACCTTGCAGTGGCTGTCCAGCCTCTGGGATTTTGCTCTGGCCAGAGACCCCCACCATTTCCTTTCACAGTCACTTTTTCTTTGTTATCTGTATAGCAAGGATTGACTGAATGGTTTTTTGTTTTTTGTTTTTTTTTTTGGTTTTTTTTTTTTTTGACTGAATGTTTTCATGCAAGGTTCTGTGTTGTCCCAAGGTTTTCCACCCCTATGTTTTTGAATTCTTGAACTCTTGTCTCCTCTTATTGTGCCTGCAGAAGGAGTTGGGGGAACGCCAGTCAGACAGTCTGGAAAAAGTTCGCCAGCTGTTGCCACTGCCCAAGCAAACCCGAGATGTCATCACCTGTGAGCCACAGGGCTCCCTTATTGACACCAAGGGCAACAAGATTACTGGCTTTGATTCCATCTTCAAGAAGGAGGCATGTTTCATTGTCTTTCCGCCCCGCATTCTCTACCTCCTGCCTTTTCCCCCTTTGGACAAGAGCCTTTCCTGCATCAACCTCGTATCTACAACGGCTCATCAGGCTATTGCATTCATCAGGTTCTGCAGTGAAAGTCGCCTCTGCAATGTTGAGCTCATCACTATCTTTACTTACATTTCTTCTCCCCATCTTGGGAGTCTCAACCTCTTTCCTTGGTCTCTTCATTCACCGGTACCCACCGTTCACCACTCCTACTCACCTTTTAACATACCACCCATTTCTCAGCACTTCACCTTCCTCTTTCCTCTGCCCCACCCACTTCCTGGCCTCCTCCAACCCTGCCTGCACCCCACCCATCTGTCTGGCTGACAGCCCACATCTGATACCTTCATCCCTGCATTTTTCTCCCTCCACTCAGTCATCTCTGCACAATTTTCTTTCCCCTCTCTCTGTTAGTTGAAGTATTTGTTGAGTAACTATAATCAATGTGTATAGTAGAGAGGGTGAGGAAGAAGAGGATCTAGAATTTGAAATCCAAAGTCCAACTCATTCATGTATACAGTCTCATGTCTTTTTCTGACCCATGTGTCTCTGTCCCCTTTCCTCAGTGTCTCTGTCTCTCTCCACCTGTCTCTCTGTCTCCCTCTGCCTACCTCTTTCTTCCTGTTTTTCTCTCTTTCCCTTTCTGCCTGTCTTTAGTCTCTAGCTGCCTTTTCTCTTTGTTTCTATCTGTCTTCCTCTCAATGTCAGTGTCTATCTCTCTCTGCTCCATACACCCATCGCCTTCTCACTTCTTAACTCTGCCTCCCGTGTGCATGTTTGTGTGTCCATACCCATCTGTCTTCATCTGACCATCTCCCCTGAATCTGCCCGTTACTTTTCTTTCCTTTTATTTCCTGAAGATATTTTCCCCTTCCTGTAAGTCCTTAAGGTCTGGCTTCTGTTTGACAAGCCTTAGCCACTTATTGTTTCTCATTTTCTGGAGCAGGGTCTACAGGTTTCCACCAAACAAAAGCTCTCTCCCTGGGATCTGTTTGAGGGCTTGAAGCCGTCAGCGCCACTGTCTTGGGGCTGGTTTGGAACAGTCCGGGTGGACCGGAGAGTGGCTCGAGGTGAGGAACAGCAGCGCTTGCTGCTCTACCACACACACCTGAGGCCCCGGCCCCGGGCATATTACCTCGAGCCACTGCCGCTGCCACCAGAAGATGAGGAGCCCCCTGCTCCCACTCTGCTAGAGCCTGAGAAAAAGGCTCCGGAGCCCCCCAAAACTGACAAACCTGGGGCTGCTCCGGCCAGTACTGAGGAACGCAAGAAGAAGTCTACCAAAGGCAAGAAACGAAGCCAGCCAGCTGCCAAGACAGAGGTTAGTGCCATCCCCGTGATGCTTCCGCTGCCTGTCTCTGTGGTTCTTCCAGTTTCTGGTTTATGGAGGGGTGGGGGCATGTGGGGCAGGGGTGCCTTTGGAATTATAATAACCATGTAGATCCAACTCCCCATCACCCCTCCTAGCCCACATCACCCGCGCCCCTCACCTTCCTCTTCTACCATTCACATAGGACTTTGGAATGGGCTCAGGACGGAGTGGCCCCTATGTGACAGTGCCTCCAGACCTCCTGCACCATACTAACCCTGGTTCCATAACCCACGTTAGCTACAGGCAGGGCCCCATAGGCCTCTACACCCAGAACCAGCCACTACCTGCAGGTTAGTGCCACCCCAGGAATGAGAGACTTACCTGGATTCTTCCTGCCTCAGGGATGATGTCCCTCATCCAAGGAGCTATGAGTAACCAGGACACCTAGCTGGGGATGGAGGGACAAAGAGCCTTGAGAGGTCAGTCTGCTCCCATTTCCAGGTGGCCCTCGTGTGGACCCATACCGCCCTGTGCGGTTACCAATGCAGAAGCTTCCTGCCCGACCACCTTACCCTGGAGTGCTGCCCACAACCATGAGTGGTGTCATGGGACTGGAACCCTCTTACAAGACCTCCATGTACCGACAGCAACAGCCTGCAGTGCCCCAAGGACAGCGCCTTCGCCAACAGCTCCAGGCAAAGATAGTGAGAGGGGCGATAGGGAGGGCCCCCAGGGAGAGGGGCATTTACGGGGCCCAGGACTGGGGAGACACTTGGGATCTTCACAGGGACGTGCAGAGTGGGAGATACAGTTAGCAAGATGGCAGAAAGTGTTTTCTGAGTTTAAATTTGTCCACTTTTGCCCTAAGTGGTTTGGCTCAGTGGATAGAGCATTGGCCTGCAAACTGAAGAGTCCCAGGTTTGATTCCAGTCAAGGGCATGTAACTGGTTGCGGGCACATCCCCGGTGGGAGGGGGGTGTGCAGGAGGCAGCTGATGGATGTTTCTCTCTCATCCATGTTTCTAACTCTCTATCCCTCTCCCTTCCTCTCTATAAAAAAAATCAATAAAATAGCCAAGACCGGTTTGGCTCAGTGGATAGAGCGTCGGCCTGCAGACTAAAGGGTCCCAGGTTCGATTCCGGTCAAGGGCATGTACATTGGTTGCGAGCATGTCCACATTAGGGGGTGTGCAGGAGGCAGCTAATCGATGACTCTCTCTCATCATTGTTTCTAACTATCTCTCTCCCTTTCCTCTCTGTAAAAAATCAATAAAATATATTTTAAAAAATCAATAAAATATATTTTAAATAAATAAATTTATTTGTCCCCTTTTTCCCTTTTAGCAGAGTCAGGGGATGTTGGGCCAGTCATCTGTCCACCAAATGACTACTAGTTCTTCCTACGGTTTGCAGACCTCCCAGGTAAGGGCACAAGATGGTGAGAATTAGGGAGCTTGAGGCAAGTTGCTCTGCACGCTCTTGGTCCTGACTCTCTCCTCCTTTCATCCAGGGATATACTCCTTATGTTTCTCATGTGGGATTGCAGCAACACACGGGCCCCGCAGGTACCATGGTACCCCCCAGCTACTCCAGCCAGCCTTATCAGAGCACCCACCCTTCTACCAATCCTACTCTTGTAGATCCCACTCGCCACCTGCAACAGCGGCCCAGTGGCTATGTGCACCAGCAGGCCCCTACCTACGGACATGGGCTAACTTCCACTCAAAGGTACCCAAGAGAGTCGGGGTTGGAAAGGCACTGAGGTACAGAAGCACATTTGATTTGGAAAAACGTGCCTGGGATGATGGGACTA
Organism: Pipistrellus hanaki; assembly: GCF_964339955.1. Taxonomy (NCBI): domain Eukaryota; kingdom Metazoa; phylum Chordata; class Mammalia; order Chiroptera; family Vespertilionidae; genus Pipistrellus; species Pipistrellus hanaki. The sequence continues at coordinate 71,013,911 of NC_140524.1, forward strand.
ATCAGACCTTCCACTTCTGGAGGTGGAAAGAACACTTATCTGGCCACATAACCAGTTGCTACAAAATGCCAGAGCTGGAAGGGATCCTGGCAACCAGTAGTCCCACACCTGCTTCTCTATATTACTTTGAGGCCCAGAGAAGGAAAATTATTTCTATGACTATAGTAAGGGCAAGTCTAGGGTTCATCAATGCACTGCATGATAAGTTGGCATAAAGCCAGTGTTAGAACAATCTTAACTCTGGAGTGGACTAATGAACTTATCCTCTCACTATTCTGAACATTAGTTAGGCCTAAGTTAAGACATTGTAATTGTGTCCTGAAGGTTTATAGCTTAGGGTTTAGAACACTGAAGGATAGACCAATGGAAGTCCTTTATTGAGAAGTAGTAACTGCTCACTGTGTGGCCAGCACTACTAGGACTGGTTGGAGTGAGGAAAAGTTTTTTGTTTTTTGTTTTTTAAACTATGAAGTCCCTCACCACAAAGAATTGTTACTCTAGTTGAGGAGATGAGACTTACCCAGAAGAACATTTAGAGAACACTGAGGAAAATCATAGCCAGACGTGCCGTTGTGCTGTGAAGTAAAATGGGAATCCAGAAAAGGTGCATGGTACTGTCATTGTGGGCCTGAGTCGTCAGAGGAAGTGTCACGAAGGAGGTTGGACTTGTGTTGAAGGATGGATATGATTTGGATTTGTGGAGAGGAGGAGAAGGAAGGGGATTCCAAATAGAGGGCATAGCACGAACAAACATGGGAGCCAAATGAGGAGAGTGGTTGAGGACAGGTAGGAGAAGAACTTGGATGGAGGTAAAATTGGTGTCGGGAAAGTAAGGGATAGGCTAGGAGTGGGCAGGTTGAAGAGGACCTTGACTGCTCAGTGCAGAACTGAGACACAATTCCAGAAAGAGCTCTTTGGACCTGGAAAGTGACATGACCAGTTGGACATGTCTAGAGATGAATATGGAATGCGTGGATAGGATGCATAGAGACAGTGCGAGAAGACTTGAGACAGGGGACCTGGTCAGTAGCCTGGTGTGGTGATGTACAGATTGGGGTAAGGAAAGTGGAAGGAGCAGTAGGACTCAATTGTCTTTAAGCCCCTGAAATGTTATTGGGGATTACCACCAACAACAAAAGCCTTACAAAGTGTTAACAAAATGCCTATCCTATGCTAAGATTTTTTTTCATTGTTATAAGAGGAAAAAAGCTAAAGCAGAATTGAAAAATTCTTAGCCACGAATGTTATGAGACACTGAGATGGGGTATTGTCTTTACCCCTTTCTCCCCTACTTAAAAAGCTGCCAGGACCCAAATGGCTCTTCTGATTAGCGACAGGAGGAACGAATGAAATGACTGAAGTGTCTTTCGGGTCAGGACCTGGGGCTTTTCTTTCACCTCTCTCCCTGCCCCATGCCTTGATCTCTGGACCTCTCTTTGTAGGTTTTCACACCAGACACTGCAGCAAGCACCCATGATAGGTACCCTGACACCACTGAGCACTCAGGGTGTCCAGGCTGCTGTCCGATCAGCTGCCATCCTGCCTGAACAACAGCAGCAGCAGCAGCCGCCGCCGCAGCAGCAGCAGCAGCCGCCGCCACAGCAGCAGCAGCAGCAGCAACAGCAGCAGCAGCAGCAGCAGCAACAGCAACAGTACCACATCCGGCAGCAGCAACAGCAGCAGCAAATCCTACGGGTAAGGCCCAGGAGTTCATAGGGGACCTGGGAACCCAAGGAGGAGGAGAGGCCCAGGCTCCTCCTCGTTGTTATCAAGACTGACTGAGGCAGTACACAGAAAGCGCCTGGCAGAGTGGCTGGCATGCAGTAGGGTCTTAGGGAGTTAGTTTCCCCTTATACCCACTTTGGTTTTGTGGGGGTCCTATTGGGAGAGAGTTGGGGGTTGTCTACTGAGAACTCTAGATTGGGTATCTCTCTGCAGCTCTCTGAGGAAGGAGGGCACTGAACCCAGTTTCCTTCCTGCTGCCTCTTCCCCTGTCCCTATCCCTCCATGCCTGGGCTCAGATGCTTGCTCTCCTTAGCAATATCTCTTACGTTTTCATAGCAACAGCAGCAGCAGCAGCAGCAGCAGCAGCAACAGCAGCAGCAGCAACAAGCACACCAGCAGCAGCAACAGCAGCAGCAGCAGCAGCAGCAGCAACAGCAGCAGCAGCAGCAACAGGCAGCGGCTCCTCCCCAGCCCCAGCCCCAGTCCCAGCCCCAGGTAGCTGCTGGACTCCAGCCCCAACCTCAGGGACAGCTGCCCAGGTTGGGCATGCAGCCAGTGAACCAGGTTGGGGACAGTGTGCCATGTGGTAGAAGGAGGAGGCAAGACATGGCACACTGAAAAGGGATGGGGAGATGGAGATGGAGATAGAGAAGGATGTGGAAGATTCCGAGTAGAGGGTTTGAGTTCAGTCTTCCAATTTCCATCTCAGTTCCAGCGCCAGGGGCTTCAGCAGACCCAGCAACAGCAACAGACAGCAGCCTTGGTGCGGCAGCTCCAACAACAGCTCTCCAGTAAGCCTTCCTTCCTTCCCAGGAAAGTCCCGTGAAATAAATTGGGGGCGGGGAGGGGCAAGTACCTAGGCCATTGCTTCTAATGGCCCATATTGTGGGGGCAAGCATTATATTCCATCCCTTCCCTTGGCACCTGAGTAGCTCTTCCCATGCGTATCTACAACCCTGCTCGGCATCCCAGCCCTGATCCTCTCTGGTTTTTCACAGATACCCAGCCACAGCCCAATACCAACATATTTGGACGCTACTGAGCCATCTGGAGGAGCTGCTTGTGACTGGATGTGGCCACACCCTTTTCTCTGAATTCTCAATTCCCCTTCCTGGGCTAACACCAGTAATGGTTGGGGCTCTTCCCTCAGGCTCCATTTTTAATGAGTTTTTAGTATTTTTGTTAATGTAAGGCATTAAGCTGTTGGGTTTTGTATATTATTTATATTGAGACCCCAGAGCTGTTGTACCCAATACACAGAGCTTCTTTGCAAAGGGCACGTGTGAGTTTTGCATATCTGGGAAGGGCGGGCCCTTGGGAGAGTAGTGGAGGCTGGATGGACAAGTTAGAAGCCTTTATTCTGTTCAGATCATCTCCCCTGTTCACTTTCTCTCCCCTAAATTTCTCAGTTGAATTGGATTGCTACCCTCTCTTTACTTCTCCATCCTGGCAACATATTAAGGTTTGAGTCCTTAGTCTCTTAAGAAGGGCAGCTTATGTTCTCAGCTAGATGATACAGCTTCTGGGTAACTTTCCTTCATGGTGGATGTACCATTGGGATTGGGAAGGGGCCAGAGGGGGAAAAAAAATCAATGATGGAACCTGATTCTCCTTCCACTCATCCACATGCTGAGTTTCGAACAAGCTTCAAAGTGGTGGAGGGGGTGACAGACACTGCCTACACATTTTGCCACTTTTTTGTGATCTCCATCATGTGCCAAGTGGTATCCTCGACAGAAATCTCCCCTGAGATTCACATTTTGGGGATGAAAAATTGCTCTGCATTAGCAAGTGTCACCTTTGAATAGGTGGCGGAAGTCTGGCGTGGTTCCAGGAGGAAGAGACACCAGTAAAAGGAAGCACCCTTTTCTTCCTCTGCTCTGTTGCTGGAACTGCTTGCTTTTACACTACTCACCTTGGCCGTTACCCAGGGTAACTGTTGGTCACTCCCGTTTTAAAGTAGATATAAAATCTGCTGCAGAGTCTCAATTGATACTATGCAGGGCCATTCTCAGCCCCTTTGCCTTCAGGTTTGTTTTTGTTTGTTTAAATACATTTTTATTGATTTCAGAGAGGTAGGGAGAAGGACAGAGGGATAGAAACATCAATGATCAGAGAGAATCACTTGTTGGTCAGCTGCTTCCTACACTGGGGATCGAGCTCACAGCCCAGGCATGTGCCCTGACCAGGAATTGAACCAGGACTTCCTGATTTATAGATCGATGCTCAACCACTGCGCCATAGGGGCCAGGCCCCTTGCTAGGGCCCTAGATCAAATGCCATCCGGGAGAGTCAACTGGTTTGCTACAATGGAGTCCCCTGGTGTGCCCACCTGGGGCTAGAAGAGGACTAGCCCTTTCTGTGTGGGTGGGCAGTACAAGATGATTTGATGATTTCAAGATAACATCCAGGTCGTATTTGCTCTGTATCACTGGCAAGTGTCGAGTGTGCTGGTAAAACCAGGAGCACCAATCCATACCCAAGTTGTAAAATATAAAATAATGAACTCCCGCCGAAACCGGTTTGGCTCAGTGGTAGAGCGTCGGTCTGCGGACTGAAAGGTCCCAGGTTCGATCCAGTCAAGGGCATGTATGTTGGTTGCGGGCACATCCCCGGTAGGGGGTGTGCAAGAGTCAGGTGGTCGATGTTTCTCTCTCTTCAACGTTTCTAGCTCTCTATCTCTCCCTTTCTGTAAAAAAATCAAAAAAAAAATTTTTTTTAAATGAACTCCCTCTTGAAGGTCCACAAAGTATGGCACTTAAGAGTTTTGTGCTCAAGGAATGGAACTCTCTGATAGGGCAAAAACAAACATGACTGAAGCTTCTGCTGAACATTCTAAAGCGGTCCATGGATCACTACTGGTGTCCCGTGAGGTCCGAAAGGTTGGCGACCACTGTTCTAAAGAGATACAGGAGTAGAGATGGCTGGGATAAGGGACACTCAGGGGGGCTTTGGGCACAGGGACTAAATAAACTGTACAGGTGCGCTACATTCAGGAACACACAGCCGGATCTAGAGAGGAGAGACCCTGGCAGTCTGAGGCTGACATGCCCCGCACAAGCAGCAAAAAAAGAATGACCTTTGAGAGGGACAGGATGAGAGCAAAGTGCCCCTCACTGGTGCTACTTGAATAGTGCTGGTGCTGAGAGGTGAGGGATGCTGAGGTGGAGGCCTGTCCATGGAGTATGACTGGGGTTTCCTGCAAGCAGTGCCTCAGTTTCTACCACCGTTTCAAGTTCTCAAGCTTTGCAGGTAAAGTCTGGACTAGCTGCCCTGGAAGATTTCCTGTTAGGGACAAAGAGGGTGTGTGCGAGGAAGAGGGATTTCATGAGCAGTGTGTGCCTGATCAGGGAAGGAATTGGGCCATGCCCCAGTACTTGAGCCATCTCTGGCACAAAAGGAGTTAATGGCAGGGACCGCGCCCCCCCGTGTCCGGGCACGCGCAGCGCGCCCCCTTGGTGCGCGGGCACAGCAGCCAAGCAGCCAGAGAGCAGATCTCGGGGATTCGGGTGCGGAGCCCTTGGCCTGGAGGCGATATGGGTGGTCCGAGGCCCGGTTCAGTCGCTTGCAACAGCCAGGGGAACAGGTGAGGCCGACTGCCCCGGTCTCTCATTCTTTAGCTGTCCATACCTTGCCCTATCCTATCCCCTCCCAACCGGGCTCCTCCACTCCCCAGTCAGTGCTCCCCATCCTCACCCCCATGTTTTCTGTCATAGGCAACCCTGACACCCCAATCCTCCCCCCACTCCTCTCCTTCACCTCTCTCTGAAGCTCACATCCCTGTCATCGCCCAGTCCATGGTCCCTCTATTTCCACAACCCGCCCGAATGCTCATCAAAATACCCCTACTGAGGGCCCCCAACCCCATTCTTATAATGCACATTGCCACCCCCCCACCCCCGCAGTGCAACCCCATCCCTCTTCCATCGTAGCATCTCACAGCCGGGCTCCCTCCCCCACTCTGCAGCCCCCCTCCTAACAGAGGCCTTTATCCTATCCTCCCCATTCCAATGCAGCTCCATCCTTTAATTCCCTTCCGAGCCCTCATAGCCCCCAATCCTGTGGTTTACAATACCAGTGCATTCCTGTACAATGCCCCTCACCCAATACTGCTCCAGCATAAAAGTACCCCAGATGCCATTCTAATCCCTGGCATTGCCACCTCTCCTTGTCTTCTTCCAAATTGGAAGTTGGACCAGGATGAAGATCTTGGCCTTGGGGACTTACTGTGGGTTTTAGGGTACAGAGGGCATTTGGGGGTCGATTTGTCTAAGTGTTCATGGGGGGAGGGACTGCAGGGAATTGACTCAAAGGGGACCGGCATTTGGCACCAAAGGGGTACTGGAGAGGGAAGCATCCCAAAAGGGTTAATGGAATTTGTGGGGAGGGGTGGCACCGAGAGGGTTAATCCTGGGGGTGGGTGCTGGTGGGGAAGCAGTGTGAATGAGCGGTCTGTGCCCCAGAGTTGCCATGGAGACAGTGAATGGGGGGATTGTGTGAACTCAGCTGTGGACTATACCCCCCCTACACACACACACACACACACACACACACACACACACACACACACACTTGCTCCTGCTCCACCTCCCTACTCCTACCCCTTCTTTCTCTCCTGCCCCTCCTCCCCCACCCCGGGTCATTATGGGCAGTGGCTGGAACATAACCCATAACCCCCCATATTTTGCTCCCCATTTCGTCTGAGCCCCCTCCCTCCACCCACCTTCTGCTCTCTCTCTCTCTCTCTCTCTCTCTCTCTCTCTCTCTCTCTCTCTCTCCCCCCCCCCCCTTCTCGGAGGTGGGAGGTGGCGAATGGCTGGGCGTTCCCAATCCCCCTCCCCCACCCCTTCAGGCAGTTCTGAAAGTCTTAAAGGAGAAGGCCCGCAATCTTGGAAATTGGGAGAAATGAGGGGAAAATGAAATTGTGTGTGTGTGTGTGTGTGTGTGTGTGTCCATGCACGAGTGTCTGTGTGTACCTGTGGATATGTGTGGACTGTACCTGTGTGTCAGAAGGCCTGTGGCAATTGTGTTGCTATTCCTGTTTCTGTCTCTACCTATATGTCACCATCATGCTGCATGTGTCTGGATGTTTACCTGAGTAGTGTGTGTGATTGTATCTTAGTAAGTCTCTGGCTGGGTGGCACTCTCTGTCTCAGAATGTGGCACTATATGAGGGAATCTCTGTGGGTTTGGAATGTATGTCTTTGTGAGTGAATATTATAGTATTATTATCTGGCTTGGTCTCTCTTACTTCCTCTTTGAGACTTTGTGAGTCTCAAAGTGTGAGTCTCTGAGAGTGTGTTCCCCACACTCCTCTGTTTGTTTTCCACTGGCTGAGCATCAACAATGCCTTGGGTGCTAAGCAGAAGGGTTTCTGCCTTAGTTCTGACATTCCATGTGACATAGAGCTAGCTGACAGAGATGATCAAGGCTTAAGGATTTGGGAGCAGTTAGGGCTGAGAGAAATGTACAGAAGGGCACTGGAGGTTCTGAGAACTTTGAGAAATGGCTCTCCTGCCCCTATCCTTGCCCCTGCCCCACCTGAGCATGAAGGGTATCTCTGTGGGACCCGTTGACTGTTTGCTGCTTTCCCTTCTTATGCCAGAGTCCCAGAGTGAGGTTCACAATCCTGTCCCCTGAGGCAGAGGTCCCTGTGTGGGCTTTCCAGTCCTGGGGCTAGAGAGCTCATGTTCCTGCAGCATGCCCAGGGACCTGGCTCTAGTTCCAGTTCTCACCTCTGCCACCACATGCTACTCTGACTCCAGCTGGCGCTCAGGAGCTCCAGTGGCTGAGTTCAAGTTGGGGATTGGGAATTTGGAGTGGCAACCACTGTCATTCTGTCAGTCCCCTTGGGTTTCCCAACCGTGGCCAGACACATAGAATGGTTCAGATTGCCAGTGGGGATCATCTATGGGTCTCTCAGCCCTTGGGCACGTGAAACTTCTCCTAACTAGGAGAACAGCCTGAGCCCAGCAGGGCCCCCCAAACTCACTCCATAGCCTTCCCCACTGTATCGGATGACGAATGCTTCCCTCTTTCCACAGGCCTGTCTGGCCCTGAGGGCGTCTCCTTTCTGAAGCTGTGGTGCTTGGATGACCTGCTCTCTACGTGGCCAGCACCTGTAGGTGTCCCTCAAGAGCTCAGTTTTGAGGTTCAAGTCAGTGTGGCCATGAAGGGGCTGCCTATTGGGCTGATGCTGTGACCCTGGAATCTGCCTTTCCTGCCAGTCCCCCTGCCCAGAACATGTGGCTGCAGCTTGGCCTGCCCTGGCTGTCCCCGAGCCCCAAGCCCACAGTTGGCGGGAGCCTGTGCCTCACCCTGTGGTTCCTTGGCTTGGTGCTGAGGGCTAGTACACAGGCCCCAGCGCCCACAGTCAATACTCACTTTGGAAAGCTAAGGGGTGCCCGGGTGCCACTGCCCAGTGAGATCCTGGGGCCTGTGGACCAATACCTGGGGGTGCCCTACGCAGCTCCTCCGATCGGCGAGAAACGGTTCCTGCCCCCTGAACCACCTCCATCTTGGTCGGGCATCCGGAACGCCACACACTTCCCCCCAGTGTGCCCCCAGAACATTCACACAGCTGTGCCCGAAGTCATGCTGCCTGTCTGGTTCACTGCCAACTTGGATATCGTCGCCACTTACATCCAAGAGCCCAATGAAGATTGCCTCTACCTGAATGTCTATGTGCCCACGGAGGATGGTGAGTGCTGTGGCCAGGCACTGTGCCCTCCCTGCCTTCACCCGCCCTGTTGTGTTTGAGGCTTGCATGTGGTTGTGTGCCCTCCAGCATGCCTCTGTCTGTCTAACCATCACTCTGCTTGGCATCCCCCTTCCTCCTCCCTGTTCTTTGCTCTCCCAGCATCGTCTGAGCTTCCTTGTGTGAGTGACACTGTTACCAAGAGGGCCTGGCCAGGCCTCAGAGCTCTGACAAGTCTAGGGTCAGAATGCTGGATGGGGGGTTCCCTGGGGGAGTATGGGTCACTGCCGGCAGCTGCCCGCGGGAGGATGGTGGCCCCACCAGGCCTCCCGTTGCCATTCCAGCTGCTTTGGAAGGTGGAGGTTGTGTGTAGCCAAAGGAGCTAGGTGTCGGGGGGGGGGGCGGGGGGGGTGAGGGGACAAGCCTGGTGGGCACTACTTAGGTGCCTCCTCTTTTACTAGCTGGTGCCTCCTCCTGCGGGGGTCACACTAAGGTAAGTGACAGAAACAAAGAGGTGGTGGGAGAGGCTCTCTGCCATGTGCCACCTGCAGAGCAGCTCTTGGGATCTGGGGGCGGAGGGTGCATGCCCCTTGGCAGAGGCCTCCTGTTATTTTTTAGTTTTTTATTCATTTTACAGTAAAGCGGATTTCCAAGGAATGCGCCCGAAAGCCCAACAAGAAAATTTGTAGGAAAGGAGGTAGGTAGCGAGCCGGCGGGGAGGGAGAGAGAGAAAGAGAGAGAGAGAGAGAGAGGGAGGGCTGCCTGCCCACCTGCCCTTACCCCTGAGGACCCTGCCTTCCTTCAAGTAGCCCAGGCTCAGGGGGCAGGTGGTGAGCAGACATAAGCTCCACCTCATCCAAGGGCCCTGGCCGCATTTCCAGGGAGGATTTGGAGGCCTAAGGCAGATTCAGAGCAAAAGCAGCAATCTCGTTTCTTCTGATCTTCTCAGGCCTCAATTCCACCCTTAAGTGCATGCTAAAGACAGAGCCAGTGGTTCTCTCTGGCCACCTCAGGAGAACTCAAGGCAGTCAAAGTGGAACCAGAGGCACTGCCTTTTCCTGGTTAGGGGCCCATGGGCTCACCCCTCTGAGTTCCTTCCTGGATTGATAGTCTAGACTTAACTCTCCAGCGCTGAAGCTGAGACCAAACTCATGCACAGGCTTAGGAATCCTGCCACCCGACTCCCCACCCTTGGCCAGAGCATAGCTAAGTGACCTGGGCTGGTCTTGTGGCAGACTTGGGGTGGGGGGTTCCTCCTGCAACTATGGACTCTAAAGGAGGCATGAGACCCTGTGTTTTAAATTGACCCTCTTGCTGGGAGGAATTGGTTCCCCCTGTATAACAACTCTTCATGTTCGAGTAGCACTGTATGTTTTCCGTAAAGAACTTTCATACTTACCTCATAAAATCTTCCCTATATCTCTGGAAGCTTCTAAGGAGGGAATTGGTATCCCAATTTTATGGATGAGAAAACAGGCCCAGGGAAGTGACTTACTGCTCATCCCGTCACTGTCTGTGGCAGAGCTGGGAACAAAATCTGGGTCCCTTGACCCTCAGGACTTGTTCTTTCCACTGTAGCACGCGAGCCAACTCAACTCCCATCTAGTCATTCCCGCCTCCCCAGTTCTGAAAACTGGTCAAGTGTGGACAGGTTGGGCTAAACTAGAAACAGTAACAGCCTAAGAACTGGTAGAAAATCAGCCTAATTCCTACAACCCTTTTGCAAACTTGGAGTTTGTGTTTCTTTGAAATCCTAAAGCAAGGTTCCCCCCAAGTGGGGTCTTCAGGATTCCTGGGACTGGGTATTCCCTGCTGAGTGAGAACCTCAGGGAGCAGAGCCCAGGATCTCCACAATGGGCATGTGTACTGCTCCGGGGGAGTTTTCCACCATATCTCTACTCCTAGCCCAGGACCCTATAAGCAGTAGGCTATCAGTAAACACTTTTTTTTTTTTCCACGAATGAAGAAGCATTGTGGTGCTGCAGCAAGAGTACAGGTCTGGGAGCCACAAAGCCTGACCAGTCACAGCTCTGCTGCTAACTCACAGTGAGACCTTAGGTATATTTTCCTTTAAGGACCTCTGTTTGCACTTGTGTAGGTGGTGGAGGACTGGTACTGTCCTTAACATTCCATTAGCCTATCGATGAACTCAAGAAGAGGGTCTCTTTAGTATATTTGATTTAGTATAATTGATTTCAGAGAGGGAGGGGGAGATAGAAACATCAATGATGAGAGAATCATTGATCAGCTGCCTCCTGCATGTCCACACTGGGGATTGAGCCCGCAACCTGGGCATGTGCCCTGACTGGGAATCGAACCGTGACCTCCTGGTTCATAGGTCGATGCTCAATCACTGAGCCATTCCAACTAGACAAAGAGGGTCTCTTAAACTTGCTCCTTTGAGTTACTTACTTTGGTGGGAGGGAGAGGAAATGATCTAAAAATTAACCATTTCCTAGGAGGAATGACCTCCCCAGAGCACCAGTAAGGGCCTAAGACAGTCCAGTCCTGAAAGCTTGACTGGAGACCTGGCTTATAGTTCCATTCAGATACATATTCTGATCATAATAGTTGACTGTGGGCAAGGCCAAGTGCTAGGTTGGCCTTGTTGGGATGTGCAGAGATAAAAATGAGGCAGAGGAAAGATTTAGAAATAAATAAAGGTCTGATTGCCACTCTGAAGAAGCCGAGTATTTAGTCTCCTAGCCTAGTATTTAGTCTCAGCTGGTTTAGCCAGGACCCACAGGTTAACCTGGGAGGTGGATTTTCAGACAATTGGAGGGGAGGTCTTTTAGTCATTTAACTGTTCAAAGTAGTTCCCTATTCAGAGCCCATTTGGAGGAGACTCATCCACAGAGGTGATTAGGGTTGTGTGCTTAGGGTAGGCAGGGCTGACCTGGCTGGGATCCTGTAGCCGGGATCCCCCATCCTCAAGATGGGGGATGGTGGTTAAGCTGGCCTGGGTGACAGGCATGGCAGCAAGGAATAGCTCAGCAAGCAGAAAGCTGAAGAAGCAAGGGCAGATTGAGGAAGCTGAGACAGTGCAGCACCCAGGAATGCTCCCACCAGTCGGGGAGGGATGCATCTTCTAAGTCAGGGCACATGGGAAGTAAAGGATTTCCTGATGAGACCAGCCCCATCTTCACCCCAACCCAGATCAAGTTGGAGGGAATTCATGTTTAGGGATGAGTGAGTCCTTTCTGTCCACTATGTGGATAATGAAGCCCCAATCCCCACAGGATCTCTGTGGGGCAGTAATGGTAGGTATTAAGACAGTAGACACACTGAAAGTTTGGGAAGCTGGAGGTGGTTTCTATCCATTGAGCTGGGCTCTTGCCCTAGTTGAAAAGCCATTTTGTATTATGAGGGTGGTTTCTGTTTTGATTAATGGCTGTAAGGAAATTCAGTCACCGGAGCCCAGGCCAGCTGAGAAAGAAGGCTATTTGCTGCCTCCAGGCTGAGAGTATCTGGTGTCCTAGAGAAGTTAGTGCCGGGTGCCAGCAGAATGACCTCTGTTTCTACACGCTGCCCAGCATCCAGGCACTAGGTCTCCTTTTCCCACAGCCAAACAGGAAGAAGAGTTGGTGCCAGCTTACCCCCAGGTCTTAAATGTCTCTCTTCTCTCCTCTGGTCTCTTCTTTTCTTTCCTTCCCATCTTTCCCTTCCCCTCCATGTTTCACCTCTTTTCTCATTTATTTTCCCTTCCTTTTCCCCTATCCCAAAAAGATGGCATGGTGCAGTGGAAAGACCATGGGTTCCAGAGTCAAGTATACCTGGGATTGAATCTCACCTCTAGCACTTTCTAGCTATATCATCTTGAGCAAGTCACCTTACCCCTCTGAACCCCAGTTTCCACATCAGTAAAACAGGAATAAAGATAGTACCCGCCTCATTGGGGTGTAAGGATGAAACTATATGGCAGAAGTGAAGTCTCTGACATGATAAATATTCAGTACATAGTACACAGTAGGAGTTATTAGCATTATTCCTATCTCTGTTTCCCTCCTTCCCTTCCTCTGTTTCTCTCTCTGCTTCTGTTTCTTGGTTTCTCTTTCTCTGTTTCTTTCCCTCCCTCCCTCCCTGCTTCCCTCCCTTCCTCTCTATATTTCTCTCTCTACTTCTCTCTCTGCTTCTCTCTGTCTGTGTCTGTGTTTCCCTCCCTCTGCTTCTCTCTCTGTTTCTATCTCCCTCCCTATATTTCTCTCTCTACTTCTCTCTCTGCTTCTCTCTGTCTGTGTCTGTGTTTCCCTCCCTCTGCTTCTCTCTCTCTTTCTATCTCCCTCTCTCTCCTCCTCCCCCTACCCTACCCCGATTTCTCCCGGTTTCTTTCCTCCCCTCCCTCCTCAGGCTCTCTCTAGATCTCAGAGCAAAGCTTGCTATTCTCAGGCCTAGTTCCTAAGAGCAGGAACCTCATTTGCCATTAACCAGAGCAGGAGGTCCCAACAATGAAGACCAGAGGGACAGCTTCATGTCCCATTTTCTCTCGTGGGAATCAAGATGAGCTGAGGCCCAGCTTGTGCTTGCTCACTGGTCCCAAGGAGCCCAGGGCTGGGGTCCCTGGTACCTTTCTCTGCCCAAATAGCTCACATCCACATCCACATCCACACATGCTGGCAATGCTGCCTCTCACACTCAGTGCCTGCCCTGCTCTCCAGCTCAGCCTGCCTGGGTGTACACTCACAGCCCCTTCTAGATGGAAGAAATCCCTTCCCTGAGTGGCTCTCTGGCTCTGTGCCTTGGTCCACCTGCTGCTATCTCCTTCCTAATTGGAAGGTAGTTGGTTGAGATGGGCTGTTGGGACAGGGAGGCGGGGCAGGGAGGTGCAGGGAGGCCAGCACAGCAGGCGTCTGCAACACCATCTTCCTGATGAAAGTCTGGGCTTCAGCCCACCCATTCCCTCAGTTCTTGCCATCCGTCCTGCCTGTCCTGGGCCTGGGCCCAGAGCTGGCTTGCTGGGCCACACTGCAGTCATGCTGTTTTTGAATTCTCTCTCTGTTTTGTTCTCTGTTCTGTGCTGTTGTGTCTCCCCGTGTCTGGTCCCCAGGATCCGGCGCTAAGAAACAGGGCGAGGACTTAGCGGATAATGACGGGGATGAAGATGAAGGTATTTGGGGGCTGCAGGGCGTGGCAGCTGGTGCATGGCACAGAGCCCCTCCCCCTCTCAATGGGGAGAAGCCCCGTCTGTCTGTCTGTCCGTCCATTGGTGTGTTTCTGTTTCTGTACAAGGCCATTAGGCTGTTCATCCATCTTTGGCCTGGTTGGCCATTGCGAGTTCCAGGGTGATGGACATGCTGGTGGGAGCAGGGGACGACAAGCAGAGCCATGGGGAGGGCATCCTCACCCCGGATCCCCACCCATTCTCAGTCCTATAGTAGTAAGCTTCCTCCTCATCTTCTGTGATTCATGGTCACCTGCCCCTACTAAGCAGCAGGGAGAGTGGAGAGAAAGCAGGGCTGAGGGAACATGAAGAGACGCCTGTGTTGTGGGGATACTGGCTCCTGGGAGAGGGGCCCAGCAGGATGTTGAACAGAGGAGTGAGGCAGTGACAACCAAAGGGAATGGAGAATAGCTCCAGCTAGAACCTCCCCAGGCTTCTCTTAGCAGAAGGACTAGGAGTTAAAGCTCCAGGCTGAGGCCGGGACACCACAGCTCAGTTAGTAGATGGTATAAGATCCTTGAGTGATGGTTGAACCAGTCTTTCTTCCTCCTTGGAAAAACAGGGTGCGTTTGCTCAGCAGCAGAGAGCTTTCCCTTCTACCTCCGTGACCCTGCCCCCTCACCCCTGGAGGGGCCAGGCAGTTCAGGGGGCCTCTTGGTGGCTGCTAGGACTGTGCTGGTGTGGCTGAGTGTTGAGAGGCTGCAGGTAGAAGCGATCAGGCTGGGAGCCTCCTCCTGAATGCCCATCCCATCCCTGTCCCTGTCCGCTGAGACTGGGGAGCAACCACTTTAAGTTCCCTTATTGTATAGCCTCTGAGAGGCTCCATCTTCATCCTAATGCTGACTGGGGCCAGATTTCTCAGTCTTAGTTCTATTCTTTCCTCTTCCACCTCCCCAGTGGCTCCAGATAAATCTGACTGATGTCCTAGGAGAATGGGGTAAATGATCACATGGCTGAGAAACCATGTCACTAAGGGTCCCCTATCCCATCTCTGCCATTCACTCCCCTTTCCCCACATTCTTCCTTGTTCTCTCCCTGTGCTACCCCTTCCCACACCTCTTGTCTCTGTCTGCACTGGGGGAGGGGGGAAGCTGCTGCCAATGGCTGTATTTCTATGGAACTGGTCTAGTTTTGGGGGTTCCAGGGCTCCCAGCCCCTGTTCTCTAAAGCCATATCAGGTCCCAGGACTCAGGTGTCCAGGGAAGGACTCGCTAGATGCAGCCAAGGGACCAGCCCTTCTCTTCCTTCTGCTTTCCCCTCCCCTGCCTCCAGGCCTACCTAGGCCTAGCTGTATCAGGGCTGCTGGGAGGCACTTGAAACCAGATTCTTTAAAAACATCACTGAAGTCCAAGTGTCTCTGGCTGATGCTTGAGCTCCAGGCTGAGCAGCCCCATGAGTCCTGCCCTCAGAGATGGTGGTGGTGTCCTGGCACCTGGGATAGCTTTGCTACCTGCACCCCCCCACACACAGGGCTGGTGGGGGTGGGGAAGGAAGGGCATCCTACCCAGCCTGTGTCTCACCCCTTCTTCTTACAGACATCCGGGACAGTGGTGCTAAGCCCGTCATGGTCTACATCCATGGAGGCTCTTACATGGAAGGGACAGGCAACATGATTGATGGCAGCGTCCTCGCCAGTTATGGCAACGTCATCGTCATCACCCTCAACTATCGGGTTGGGGTGCTAGGTATGGTTCCCTGATGTGTCTATAAGGAAGCCTGGGTTCTCAAAGAGGGAGAAAAGAATGCTGGGGAGTTAAGAACAGGTGGCCTTGGTTTCCTAGCTGGTGCTAGTGACCATAGTAAAAATTCTGTTATTCCATTACCCCTACCCAAGTAATGGGAACTTCCCTATGTCCCCAGGCCCTTTCCTGGATGTTTAGTTCCTATTGGAAATTCAATTCAAATTTCACACTTTCTGTTAGGTCTTAAGCCAGGTCTCTGCTTCCAGACTTTTGCTTGACTGAGTCTTATAGAGCCCATTAATTGTCTCTTGTCCTATCCTCATCACTACCCACCCACAATCTCTAAACACCCTGCACATACACAGGAATTTCTTCTAGCAATCACATATCCACACACCTTCACATGTTCATACATGCACACTGTCTCATTCACCCCCATGCATATGGTGATTTCTCATTCATCCCCCCACAAGCACACTCACATATCCATATAGACTTCCTCACATATACACACATTTCCCCAGCACTCCATATACACTCCACACATATAATCTCTCACACACACATATGTTCACTTGCCCATATATACCTATACATCCCATATCTCTACCCCACATCTACACAGATTTCTCTCACCTCATTCACATACACACACACATTCCCATATATTGTTCCCTCCACATACATATCTATATCCATATGTATGCTCTACACAAAGGTCCATATCCTGCACATCCACTCACAAACCTCACGCATATATACCCTAAGTGTACGTAAATATTTCTTCCACACATACTAATATCCCCCACTTCCACATTCATCCAATATCCACATACACACATATGTCCCTCATCTTCCATACATAAACACAAACCGATATTCCCCCTTCCTACACATAAACACCGATACTTACACATCCACACCTCCCCGCCCCACACATATACAAATATCACACACACACACACACACACACACAACACACACACACACATATATCCCTGCTTGCACATCTATATACAGATCTCCTACTCATATACCCACATGGACACACATGTCCCATACATACCTTGCATATATACATCCAATACATACATGTGTACATATTCCCCAGCTAACCCCACAAATGTATACACATTCACATACCCACATCTGCATGAAGCACCTCTCAGTCACACACACACACACACACACACACGCACACACACACACACAAATGATTTCATGGATCCCACTAAAGCTCATCCATGAAACCCAGGTTGAGGACCTCCCACTTTACAATCTCCTATCATTTGGCTAACAAGAACAGCATATATGTGGGCAGAAATATTATTCTTTGGGCTTAAGCAATTACTGATCAAACTAATATTACTCAAACCTCAGAAGGAGCCATAAACTAAGATTTGGTCAGAAGTTCTTTACTGCTTCCTGTGTATTCTTCAGTGCCTGCTAGGAAACACAAATGTTATCAGTAAAGCCACTGGCTGGATTCTGGGTACATACAAGATGTTTTGCTTCTTGGTGCCAGTTGTAGAGCATGCGTTTGTCCCTGCCACTTGGGGATTTTCCTCAGTGTAGCTGAGGCTTTGTTGTTTTGTTTCCCAAAGCATCCCAGAACAGGTGGCCAGTTTTGAACCACAATTATAGTAAGTCCTCGCTTAACATTATCAATAGACTCTGTGACTTTAAGTGAAACAATGTATAACGATACCAATTTCAACCTTAAGCTAATTGATACAAAAAAAAAAGAGTTAAATTCCTATGGCATCTTATCAATGTTATAATGAAAATATGTCGAAGGACATGAAGTTATTTTAGGACCTGCTGTATATGTATTCATTTACCCTCCTTCCCATCTGCTTCTCTGGAGCACTGAGCACAAACAGTTCACTCTAAGGTCCTTCTTTAGACATCTTGGGTTCATGTAATTGGAGAAAGTCCAAGGCAGAATGGTAGTTATTTGAGAAGCCCTCATTGGGCTTGAGACCAACAAAAGAAAGGGACCCCAACAGGATATAGGACGTTGTTATCCCTGGGACTGAGGAAGTAGGGACTTGCCAAGTTAAATTCTGGGTACCCTTGCCCAGGTACCCTCCAGGCAAACTGAAAACCTGGTAAACATCAAGCCTTGAGTGACATGGATATCTGGTTTTGATATCATTGGTGCCAGAATATCCTGTCTTCTGTTGTCAAGCAACTTACCATGTACTGCAGCATAAACTTGGTCCCAGGGAGACTGGCTCAGGTTTATTTTTAAAGTGTGTGGAGTTTGGTATTTTAGCCCTCATTTTCACATGCTTTACATGGATGGCTGAGTTACGGGGGAGCTAGTAGTGAGTGACTGCTCTCCCAGACTGCCAGGTTTTGTGTGCTTGTGGTGGGTCATGTTTGCTTTATCATCTTACTGAGCCTGTTGGATATATCACTTAAAGCAGGACTCTTGTAGTAAGGATGGCTGGCTGGCATGGCATCATCCACATGCTGCAGATCTTTTTATCCCAAGTTTCTTGGGATCCCAGGGAGCCAAGAGTGATGGTCAAACCTTCTACCCAGCCCTTTCAGTCCTTTGTTCCTAACCCAGGAAAGTGGTACATGTTGGAGCAATCTACTTTACTTCATCCAAATGCAGGCTCTTCCTAATGATCGGGACAGATGTATTTGACACATTTCACTGAATGATACCTTCCTCGACAAAGGCTAAGGCCAAATCTGCTGTTGCCCAAATGAGAGAAATGGGAAAGAGGATTGGGGGAAAGGAGGGGCAGAAGACAAGCAGGCTAAGAGAAGTACATAGTGATTTTTGCCAGAGGGCCTCAAGGTTTGGATAGCTGGGTTAAATCTTGGTCAGCATACTTCTTAAGACTCTCAGGAGCAGCTTCAGTTTGTGAATGGGCCTGGCAAAGGAGGAGCTGGTCCCCTTGTCTAGAAGAATAAGCGCTCCTCAGTTTATCCTCGTCCAGGCTTTCTCTAATTCCTTCTCATTTCCTCATCGGGAACCTGGGGCTGAAGAGGGCTTGTGATTAGGTCCTGCGAGGAATAACTAAGTACTTTACATACTTAATTGTACCAAAGGTAAATTAATAACTTGAAGAGGGTGAAATGAGCTCTCTTGCAGAAGCTAGAGACAGAAGGACTTGAGAAAGATGCTGAGGCATTCTTGTGCCTTACTGAGTCTTTTGAATTCAGCTTCTGTCCATGGACTTTCAGGACTGCCAGGGAGCTCTCTGTGAGCTGAGGGCACCTCCTCAAACATGGCCTCTCATAAAGATGATGCCAGATACTGTGAATGAGCTTTTCATGGTGGGGTTTAAAAAATACTAACTCAGCCTGGCCAGTGTTCCTCAGTAGTTCAGTGTAATTTCATGCACCAAGAGGTCACTGGTTTGATTCTGGGTCAAGGCATATGTCCAGGTTGCAGGCTGGATCCCCAATATGGGGTGTGCAGGAGGCAGCTGATCGATTATGTTTCTCGCTCATCGATGTTTCTATTTCTCTCCCCCTTCTCCCCCTCCCTTCCTCTGTCACTAAAAATCAACAAAAACATTTTTAAGAAATGCTGATCCAAGTATGGGTTTCCAATATGTAGGAGCTCCAACAAGTTCCACCTGGAAAGAACCCTTCTGAAAGTCTAGGATGGGAGAAGATAGAGCCCCAAGGAGCCTAGAGATCAGGAAGAGGGATGAAATGAGGCAGCAGAATCCATCTGAAATGAAGACATGGGAGAGGGGGAAGATATAGGACATTTCTGTGGAATAGCCAGCAGGTGGGTGGGAAGGTAGTCTCCATGGCAACAAGTAACCACAACAGCAAATCCCAGCAGGTGGGTGGGAAGGTAGTTTCCATGGTGACATGTCTCCTGGCAGCAAATTTCACTGGGTGGGCGGGAAGACCTGTTTCTGTGGTAATGCACTGCACTGACTCCCTGATTTCTCCACCAGATGAAAAAAATGGTCTAACCCAGTGGTTTTTCAACTTTAGCAGGCATCAGAATCATCAGGAGAGTGTGTTAAAAATGCTGATTGATGGATCCCATCCCCAGAGTTTCTGATTCATTAGAAGAATGGAATGAAGACCTGTCCTGAGAATGAGGGGAAGGGAACATCTGAGGCCCTGGAAAGAAGTGGAGATGGACTAACTTGTACAGGAAGGGCAAGGAGAGCTTAGGAGTTGTTGTCTCTTAGAATCTTCACTTTCTTCAGAGAGAGAAGGAAGGGGGAAAAGAAGTAACCACAGATTTACAATATGCTGAGCATATTAGTTATGCTTATTTATGTTCCTTTTTTCCTTGTAACAACAAAGAGTATTTTTTATCCCCATTTTACAGAAGAAGCTATAGCCCAGAGATGTTAAATAATTTGTAAGTGATAGAGCCAGGACTCGAACCAAGGACTGAGTCCAGGGTCCCTGATTTTTCCACTCTATATTGCCAGATGTTATACCCATGACCAGAATAGTACATCAGGGCAGAGAATGCTGGGTCCTGGCTATTTGCAGTTCCCGCAGGTTAAGTCTCCCAACTGGAGGCATCCCCTTATAATGGTCTGAAGATCCCTCCTTCCAAACTGGAGAATGAGTGGGAGGCAGGGAGCCAACCCTTCCTATACTGATGGTGCTGGACCTTGCAGAAAGGAGCTCTGCTTTATACTAGTTAGGTGGATAGAACTATGCTGCATGCTCATGTTCTGTCCTCACAGCCCCTTCCATCATACTGTAGGTCCTTCATCTCTCCGCCTTCACTGTCCTCATGTCCTTTGTTGAATCCAGGTTTCCTGAGCACTGGAGATCAGGCTGCCAAGGGCAACTATGGGCTCCTTGACCAAATTCAGGCACTCCGCTGGGTGAGTGAGAACATTGCCTTCTTCGGTGGCGATCCCCGTCGTATCACAGTCTTTGGCTCAGGCATCGGAGCATCCTGTGTCAGCCTCCTCACGTTGTCACATCATTCTGAGGGTGAGTAGCTCTGAGGGCAAATATGAACTAGCAAAGTGCTGGCTACCCTGCACCAGAGTGCCCAGCTCTATGCCCCGGGAGCACCAAGAGAATCAGCCCACCCTCTTCTATCAGCTCAGTATACCTTTGGGGAGAAGCTGATGGGAAATGTTTCACTAGAAGAAGATGGAATTCTCCCAATGGGAGAGAGGGGAGGAGAGAATCCCACTTACAGCTTGAAAAAGGAATCCCATTTACATCCCCTTTTGACATCGGAGTCTTATTTCAGTGAGTAGGAGCCATTGCCTCTCTCTGAAAGGCAAGAGTTCTTTTTGAGGCAAGGAATCTTTAAGTTAGGGAAGGACACATGATTGCAAGGTAGAGCTCTAGGGTGGAAATTAGTTTTTAGGTGTAAGAAATACTCATTCTCTGGTTTTCTTTCTGACGAACAAGTCTGTACAAGAAGGGATCTGTCCTTGAGGGGGGAGATAGGTCCCAGGTAAGAACTGCTAACCTGCAGGGCAGGCTTTTTCTGAGGATAGAAACCTATCATCAGACTCGGACCTCCTTGCAGGCTGTACAGCCCTGCTAAGGGAAACTCTCATTTTAGCCACAAGGAAAGCCTCTCTCCTTGCTGTGTGTCCCTCTGCCAGTAACTCTTCCAAGGGGGCTGAATAGGCCCTTTTGTTCTCACAGAAAATGTTCTCATCACCTCTGGGCTATAGCACAGTCTATCTCTGAGAGGTAAAGGTGCCTTTCTCTGAAGTAAGGAAATCTGTGAGAGAAGACTTTTAAAATATATATATATTTTAAATTTTTTACAGAGAGGAAAGGAGAGGGCTAGAGAGTTAGAAACATCGATGAGAGAGACACTGATCCAGCTGCCTACTGAACACCCCCTACTGGGGATCTGCCCGCAACCAAAGCACATGCCCTTGACCAGAATTGAACCTGGGACCCTTCAGTCCACAGGCCTATGCTCTCTCCACTGAGCCAAACTGGTTAGGGTGAGAGAAGATTTTTTTTTTTCGTTGAAATCAATCCCATGAGTTAGTGATATTCTCATAAGACTTTCAGTCTCTTTGAAGAAGGCCTATCTCTCTGAGAGAGAAAAATCACCTGCTCTGAGAGACCTAGAAATCCTCTATCCCTCTAGGAACTACCCTGGTGAGGGAAGTCTAAGCTGGGATCTGCATCCTACCTTAGAATGTGTTTCTAGGTGATTATAATTAAATCAGGAGTCCCTTTTCCACAAAGATGGGTGAAGTGACTGGCTGTGAGGGTGCCTCTGTCTGAAAAGAGGAACGAACAGTATCTCCTGTGGTTGGGGACTATTTCACAGGGAGGAGAAATCCTTCCTCAGAATGGTGCTATACTCTGTCTCCTAGCAGGCCCTGGAGGTCTGGCTGCTTTAAAGAGTTGTCCTCTCTGCCTTTTTGTAATTGACTCATGAAGAATAATCTTTTGAAAAGTGAGGCTGCCTCTTAAGTTGTCATCTGTATTTCTCTTCCCTTCTTTCTGCCCATGCAAACTGTCTTTCTCTTTGAGCAGTGGTCGACAAACTCATTAGTCAACAGAGCCAAATCTCAACAGTAAAACTATTGAAATTTCTTTTGAGAGTCAAATTTTTTAAACTTAAACTTCTTCTAATGCCACTTGTTCAAAATAGACTCACCCAGGCCGTGGTATTTTGTGGAAGAGCCACACTCAAGGGGCCAAAGAGCTGCATGTGGCTCGCGAGCCGCAGTTTGCTGACCACAGTTTTAGAGGAATGGAACTGTGTGCCCGAGGACCAGATTATACTTTGGCGGTGTTGGGGTCAGGGAGAGAATGATACCCACCCCCCTTTTTAGGAAAGAATCATTCATTTTTTTAGTTTGGGGGACTGGCTCCCTACCAACTAGGGGAAAAATCTGGATCTGAGGCCTTAGTAGCTTTAAGAAAAGGAAGGTCTCTATGAACACTAAGGTCTGGGAGGGCACATTCCCTGGAGACTTAAAGATCCCAAGACCTTTGCCCTCAAAATCCTTCCCCAAACTCCCAGGATGTGAGGCTCTCTCCTGCTTGCATTTCTCATCTCTCATGAAAAAGACCCCTTTGTGGTGGAAGCGCCAGCTCCCTGGTGGTGCGCTGGCACAGAACTGGGCCCAGCTGGGCAGGAAGCATGAGTGGAAGACAAGGAGAGATAAAAAGAAAGAACATAAGGAAGCTGATGTCTGGGACCCAAGGGGTTAATTCTTCCTGGCCTGTCCTTAACTCCCAAGTTACCAACCATTGCCCAGGACAAGGAAGCAAGAAGCAGTCAGGGAAGGGACCCAGCAACCTCTCCTCTGGTCCTCACCAATCATCCCAGCCCAAACGATTTTTCCTCTTTTCTAGCCCATTCAATCCATAGGGCAGCCTCAATAACAAAGGAATGAGGAGATGTTTGATTTGTCCCTCAGAGACAGGCAAGAGAGGCCTGGGCTGTGGATGACAAGACAGATCTGACCTGGTGTTGCCTATCTTCTCTAGGGCTTTTTCAGAGGGCCATCATCCAAAGTGGTTCTGCTCTATCCAGCTGGGCTGTGAACTACCAACCAGTAAAGTATACCAGCCTCCTGGCAGACAAGGTGGGCTGTAATGTGCTAGACACAGTGGATATGGTGGACTGTCTTCGGCAAAAGAGTGCCAAGGAGCTAGTAGAACAGGACATCCAGCCAGCCCGCTACCATGTGGCCTTTGGCCCTGTGATTGATGGTGATGTCATTCCTGATGACCCTGAGATTCTCATGGAACAGGGTGAGTTCCTCAATTATGACATCATGTTAGGTGTCAACCAGGGCGAGGGGCTCAAGTTTGTGGAAGGGGTGGTGGACCCTGAGGATGGTGTCTCTGGCACTGACTTTGACTACTCCGTCTCCAACTTTGTGGACAATCTATATGGATATCCTGAGGGTAAGGATACCCTGCGGGAAACCATCAAGTTTATGTACACAGACTGGGCAGACCGTGACAACCCTGAGACCCGCCGTAAAACACTGGTGGCACTCTTCACTGACCACCAGTGGGTGGAGCCCTCAGTGGTGACAGCTGATCTGCACGCCCGCTATGGTTCACCTACCTACTTCTACGCCTTCTACCATCACTGCCAGAGCCTCATGAAGCCTGCTTGGTCAGATGCAGCTCATGGGGACGAAGTACCCTATGTTTTCGGTGTCCCTATGGTGGGCCCCACTGACCTCTTCCCCTGCAATTTCTCCAAGAATGACGTTATGCTCAGTGCTGTTGTCATGACCTACTGGACCAACTTTGCCAAGACCGGGTAAGGAGAATGTGGGGGTTCTTTTTTGGGACCCCAGCATGCCCTCCCCTCTGCTCTATCTAAACCACTTCCATCATCTCTCTAAAGTATTCTCCAAGTCTTGCTTGGTAACCCTTTCACACACAACCCTCCGTACTTTCTTTTGAGTCTTTCATGCCATTTCCTTTCCTTAAAATTTTTGCTTAGGCTCACAGCTCAGTTAACATTAGTACTGAGCAGGAATGAGAGTCATTGACTAAACTATGGGATGCAAGGTTAAATGGCCGGAGGCTGTGTGAAGTAGGAGTAAAGTACATTCAGAAAGAGCCTTTAAAGACTCTTCCGAAAATTGGGCAACTGAAAAGATTGATGGATGCTCAGTAGCATGTGAAAAGGAAAAAGTGGCATAGCATAATCTTACAGGATGAGCATAGGCAGTGGTCGGCAAACTCATTAGTCAACAGAGCCAAATCTCAACAGTACAACTATTGAAATTTCTTTTGAGAGTCAAATTTTTTAAACTTAAACTTCTTCTAATGCCACTTGATCAAAATAGACTCACCCAGGCCGTGGTATTTTGTGGAAGAGCCACACTCAAGGGGCCAAAGAGCTGCATGTGGCTCACGAGCCGCAGTTTGCCGACCACGGGGCACAGAGAAGGATGAGATTATTCCATGATGCTGTGGGCAATAGGAGTTCAAGGCTGGGGAAGAGGAGTATGGGCAAAGGGAGGGACCCTGAAAAAGATGGAAATAGTGGGAAGTTTTAGACTGGAGAGGAGGTTCTTAGGGATGGATGTGAGAGGAAGAAAGCTGGGACCTTTCTTCATCTAGGTAGATTGGTGACCCCAGATTTTCATGTGGTATTTCAGGGATCCCAACAAGCCGGTCCCCCAGGACACCAAGTTTATTCACACCAAGGCCAACCGCTTTGAGGAAGTGGCCTGGTCCAAATACAATCCCCGAGACCAGCTTTACCTTCACATCGGGCTGAAGCCGAGGGTTCGAGATCATTACCGGGCCACTAAGGTGGCTTTTTGGAAACACCTGGTGCCCCACCTATACAACCTGCATGATATGTTCCACTATACGTCCACAACCACCAAAGTGCCACCCTTGGATACCACCCACAGCTCCCACATCACTCGAAGGCCCAACGGTAAGACCTGGAGCACCAAACGGCCAGCCATCTCCCCTGCCTATAGCAATGAGAATGCCCAAGGGTCCTGGAATGGGGATCAGAATGCAGGGCCACTCTTGGTGGAGAACCCTCGTGACTACTCCACTGAATTAAGTGTCACCATCGCTGTGGGGGCCTCCCTTCTGTTCCTTAATGTTCTGGCCTTCGCTGCCCTCTACTACCGTAAGGACAAACGACGTCAGGAACCCCTGCGGCAGCCTAGCCCTCAGAGGGGAGCTGGGGCCCCCGAATTGGGAGCTGCTCCTGAAGAGGAGCTGGCAGCATTACAGCTGGGCCCCACCCACCATGAGTGTGAGGCCGGTCCCCCACATGACACACTGCGCCTCACTGCGTTGCCCGACTACACTCTGACCCTGCGGCGCTCCCCTGATGACATCCCACTCATGACCCCCAACACCATCACTATGATTCCCAACTCCCTGGTAGGGCTGCAGACATTGCACCCCTATAACACCTTTGCCGCTGGGTTCAACAGTACTGGGCTGCCCCACTCACACTCCACTACCCGGGTATAGCTCCAGCCCAGAGCACAGCCTATCTCCTGGCTCCCTTCCTCCCAGATCCACGCACACACATGCACACACAGACACACACACAGAGACACATACAGATATATATGTATACGCACGCACCCACGCCCAACAGCAGACCCACCTGCACAAACATAGATAGACGTGGACATGCACCCGCATGTACAGAAACACAAATAAGGAAGTAAACCTAAACAAGCCCTCCAAATGGGGACGCAATTGAGTCCTTGGGAAACTGAGGACCCGTGGGACAGCAGCTGAAGCCAGCTCCTTGAGCCTGACCACAGACACTCCTGGGGGCCTGAAAGCACCAGCTGGACACCCCCTTGGTGCTCGCCCTCCGCCTCTCTTGGAACCGCAACACCAACCAACTCCAGACTTGGGAGCTGTAAAGAGCAGAGTAGCTCTTTCTCCCCTAGACTCGATCTTTTTTTTTCTGATCTTGTTTTTGTTGATTTAAAAAAAAAAAAAAAAAAAAGGAACAAATCCTTCTCCAACCTGTGAGTGCAAAGAAGCTCCAGAAGGGAGGGCCCCAGCCCCAGGTCTTTCTGGCTCCAGTGATCACAGGGTCCAACCAAGGAACAGGACCCCCAAGAAACAGATTTGAGTAACACCACAGGTTGGAAGGAAGAAGAGGCTATCACTGGATGGGGCTGGAGGGCCACAGGGAGAACTCTCCAGCCATCTCTGTGTCCCCGTGAAGGGCTGCAGACTGCAGAGTAGATTTGGAGAATGAGGTTCTGTGGAGTTCATGCCTCTGTCCTCGGGGTAATGCCATCAGAAATTCACCCCATTTTATTTACTGTCTCTTGTGTCTGTCATTTCTCTTTCAAAAAGGCAGTGTTTTTTGTTGTTGTTGGCTTTTTTTTTTTTTTTTTAAGAAAAGTTCTTAAAACACTAACAGAAACCCATGGAGTTTGTCCTTTGTAAAATTTTAAACACAGTGTCTTGTTATAAAAATAAAAAATCCAGTTAGCACTCCCAATTTGCCTCCCTTGCACAGGCCTTGCCCCAACAGACCTCCCAGCTGGGTGCCTCTGCAGGCTAGGAATCACAGCAGCTCTCTGCCTCCTGTGCCTTTAAGCTGATATATGTCTGGGCTGTGCTCTGCTGGACCCGCATGAAGGCCTCTCCAGTCTTCATCAGGTTGCTGTCCCCACCCCCCAGGGCAATGGGTTCCTGCTGCTGAAGCCTTCTTTTAGTGCCTCAGGGCCTCCTAATGAAATAGAAAAAATAACACTTCTTTCTCCTCTGCATGCCATCATGCTGCTGCCGTCTCCACCAGTGCTGCCAACTACCACCAGGGCCACCACCCTGCCCTCATCCTGGACTGGGGACTAGGAGGAGGTTTGACCTCTAACATGTTGAAATTCTTACACTTATCTGAATCCAGTGAGGCATCAGGTCTGTAGACTCTCTTGCCTTGGGTGACTGACAGAGCAAGGGCCTTCCACTCCCCAGAGATGCTTGTGTCCTATTCTGTTAGTTGGAATTGGAGAAGTTTATTGGGGCCCTGGGAGCAGTTTCTCTCCAGGATTATCATCAGTGGCTGCCTATCAACCTTGGGGGACAAATTCAATGAGGTTCTACAGGGTTAGCATTATAGTATTTCATATTATTCTCAATGACTTGAAGGGCTGAACCAGCTCATCAAGTGTGACAGTTGGGTGGGGTTGCTGATACCTCAGAAACAAAGAATATAATTCTTCTAAGTGACCCTGACAAAAATGAGTGAGATGAACCAACACAACAGAGGAGATGAACACAAGGTAGTATAAGGACCAAAAGAGAGATGGGCGATTATTGACTTGACACAGTATAGTTAAGAAAGAAAGAAAGAACTGGAAACATAGTGTCAGGGTGGGTCACAGCTGAATGAGTTCATAATGTAGAATTTGTTTCTACTCTCTTCCTTTTTTCCTTCCTCTCTTCTTTCCCAAACTAACATGCACACTAGCATATAATAACACAAATATTGCATGAAGTGGCTGGGAGGTAATCAGGCTCTGAGTTTTAGAATTAGAAGTATCCTCAGAGTCATCTGGTCCAACAAACTTATTTTACAGTTGGGAAAATGGGCCCAGAAAAGTCCAATGTCACAGTCAGTGTTAGAAACAGACATGGAGTGCAGTCCAGAAATATGTGACCTTTCCCATGGTCCTCAACTTTTTTTTCCCCTCTGCCTAGCATTGGTTATGCCTTTTAAAACATTAATGTGTCTGCCCTTGGTCAACACATTTTCAGCATATGTGGAAAAGCTGGAGAGGGTCTGGAGAAGAGCAAAAACAATGTGCCAAAAGACTAGCGTGTTGTTTTTTAATTTAGAAAGGAGAAACATGATGAGGAAACATTAAATAATTGTAGAGCACCTACTATGTGACAAGTGTGTTATATCTTTAAAAAGTTAACTCCTAAATAAGGACAAAGCTGCCATTTCCTCTGACAATGATAGAGGGGGAAAGATTGTTAGATACAAGGGAAAAAATTTATATGGATATGAGGTGATCATGGCACTCAGTAAGTTCTCCAAAACAGTTGCAAATTGAATGAAAGACTACTACTAAGGAAAACACTGGCATTCATCTTCCTGGAACCAGAGGGCTGAATGACATGACCTTTTTAGGTCAATTCAGAGTCTTTGTGTTTATAATCCTTTGATTGCTCCATCTCAGATATTACCAAACTGGACCTCCTCTCTTCTGGTGTGTGTGTGTGTGTGTGTGTGTGTGTGTGTGTGTGTGTGTGCCTGCACACGCACGCACACACACGCGCACGCTCTCCAAATTAAGAGGCTCTCTATTTGTGTAGGATTTAAACATTACCTCTCCTCTAATAACTCAAGGTGCTATTAGCAAACCCAGCTCCAATTCTATTTCAGTGAGAGATTACAGTTGATCTTCATACCTTTGAAAGGTCTGGGTGGAAGAAGTGGCCTCCAAGACAGGCAGGGTTTCAATTAAATTGTAGTCAGTGCTATGCTGGGGTAACTTGAGGGTTCTTAGACCCATTACTGACAGCCAGCCTTGAGCTCAGCTAAAAAACCCAGCTCTTTGTTTGGAGAGGGGCTGAAGATATACTTGGATTTTATTTCCCATTGCAAAAATCATTAGTGCCTAGAATGAATGGATCCAGCCTGCATTCTTAGATTTATCTGGTTTCTGTATTAGTCCTTTTGGGAGCTGAAGAAAGCTATCTTGAGGTCTAAATTTGTGATGGGTGTCAAAAGCCAGATATTGGTCACTGTAAAAAATCTCCATAGAAAGCAAGTATGATTGTCAAGACTATAGACCTGGCCCTGTACTAGTTCACATACTGTGAGGGATAAAAGATACCTGCTTTGAGGTGAATACTATCAGGAAGACAAAACTGAACTATGATAAAATGAGTGAAATGCATAATTTAGCATGTGGCTTCAAAAAAGGTTAAAGGGGCTAGAGAAATTGCAAGGCAAGTGGGGGCGGGAACTTTAGGGGGACATAGAGGGCATTCCAAATTGGGAGAAAAGACTCAGCCAGAACAACCATATCAGAAGGTCTAGATATGCTTAAGTTGCAGTGAGGAACTGACCTGACTAAAGTAAAGGGTTCAAGTTAAATAATTGAACATCAGATTGGAAAGGCAGGTTGTGGAAGTCTTTGTATCAGCAAAAGAGTTTGGGTGTTATTGGATGAGTGATGGGATGCCCTGACTTTTCCTTTTGCTAATGGTTTTATAGAGAGAAAACAAAACCTCCTCGGCTCCTCTTTTGCTTCTTCTCTTCTGTGAGAAGGATTTCTAGAGTAGAAAGGACAGAGAGTACCCCAGAGAGGCTCCTAAAGGCAGTTTATTCCAAAAGAGCCTTTAGCTGCTCTGAGTAATTTCATCTCATACTCTGGATCAATATCAGCTCAGAGCATTGTGAGGACTTCCAGCTCAGGTTGCAGGACAACTGCTGGTAGCTGTTATAATCTCATAGAAAGTGAAGAAGATGCATACTGTAATTTAGAGATAGGCAAACATGGCTCCACAGTTTTACAAATAGGAAGAGATGAATTCCATAAATTATAGATAAATAAATTTAATATTGATTGAGGACAAGAGCCTAGGACAAATGACTAGAAGTATGGTTGGTGAGCACTTGCAAAAGGAAGTGAAGATTGCTCCGCCCCTGCATGGATTCAGGAAAAACAAATCATCCCCCACTCAGCTCATTTCCTTTGAAAGAGTGACTGGAGAGGTAGATGAGGAGAATGCTATACCTACAGTATATCTGGAGTTCAACAAAACATTATCTTATGATACTCTTGGGACAATATGCAGAAATATGAGGTGGATAAACTTAAGTGTGGGCAGATTCTTAACCAATCGAATGACTACACACAAAAAGGTTGTGTTTTAATGTCTCTAGATCAAATTTTAATATTACACACAGGTGGGAGAGAAAACCAAAATGACAGAATCAGAATTCATAGAGATGTCCAGAGGCTGGTATGATGGACTCACTATAGCAAAATGAAACATAACAGGGGTATAACCTTCCTATGATACATTTTCCTGCTCTTATTTCCAGGTTCCTGAGTATCCAATAAAAAGGTTTAGGGCTAAGGCAGTAAAAGATGTCCCACAGAAAACTTAGGAGCAAGAGCCTAGAGGAAGACCCTTAGAACATATATGGGAAACATGTAAGCTTTCCTCAGGGACCCCCAGAAATACCTGGGGAGGGCAGCCTGGCACAAGACTGCAATTCCGGTGGATCAACTAAAAGAGCTCAACAATTGCAATGTAATCATTACTGGAAGATGGAGAACCCCAGGACCTCTGGGTTACAACGAACTCACCAGAACTGACTATCAATTCTGTATTCAGAACTAGAAAGACAATAGTGAGCAAGATGGACGTGGTCTTGACCCTCACAGATAAGACAGATATTCAATAAAAATGTACATATATAAAGTTTATTCCAATAAATATTAGTCTGTGAAAAACAAGAAAGTTAATAGGAACAAGTATAAAGTCACTCATTTGAATTTCAAAATGTAATAGTAGCAAGGTAGGATGTGAGATATGTGGCTTAGAGGGTTTTTAATTAAATGAAAGTTTATCATGAGCCGTGAGTCAAAAGCATAGTTTGGCCCTAGCTGGTTTGGCTCAGTGGATAGAGTGTTGCCCTGTGGACAAGGGTCCCAGGTTTGATTCTGGTCAGGGCACATGCCCAAGTTGCAGGCTCGATCCCCAGTAGTCAAGGAAGCCAATCAATGATTTTCTCTTATCATTGATGTTTCTATCTCTCTTCCTCTCTAAAATCAATTAAAAAATACATTTTTTAAAAAAGTGTAGTTTGGTTCCTACAGAATGTCTTGTGACCTTGAACTGCATTAATAAGAGTATAATGTCCAGAATAAAGGAGGTGACCATCATGTGGTATTCTGCACTGGTCAGACCACGCCTGAGGCCCTTTGTTCAGTTGTAGGCATCACACTTCAAAGGAGATGTCAACGAAAGTATATCCAGAGGAAGAGAATAGTGAAGGGACTGGCAAATCCCAGGAGAAATTTGTCCTCTGTCAAAAATTCATTACTGGGTTCATGGTGAAGAGGAAGCTATAGATTTATTCTGTATATATCTCCAAGAGCTCCAAGATCTCATGGGTGGGAGTTGTAGGAAAACAGATTTTGGTTTGACATAAGGAAGTTGCTTTCTTTTTTATAATGAAAAAAAATTATAATAAAAGTTTCAGCTCATAGTTCCAGCCTCTTGAAGTCCTTTACAAATTTATTATCAACATTTTCCAAAACAGAGAAGAAGAAAATTCAGATCTTTTGTAAATAACATGGCTATGAACACAGGGGTGCATATATTCTTTCTGATTGGTGTTTCAGATTTCTTTGGCTATATTTCCGAAGTGGAATCGCTGGGTCAAACAGCAGTTTCATTTTTAATATTTTTTGGAAATTCTATATTGTTTTCCACAGTGGCTGCACCAGTCTAATGAACAAAATAAACTGACAAACAAAATAAAAACAGTGGCATGGATATATAGAACAAACTGACAGCTGTCAGAGAGGAAGGGGAGGAACTGGTTAAAAGAAGGTGAAGTGGCCGGACCGGTTTGGCTCAGTGGATAGGGCATCAGCCTGCGGACTGAAAGGTCCCAGGTTCGATTCTGGTCAAGGGCATGTACCTTGGTTGCGGGCACATCCCCAGTAGGGGGTGTGCAAGAGGCAGCTGGTCGATGTTTCTCTCTCATTGACGTTTCTAACTCTCTGTCCCTCTCAATTCCTCTTTGTGTAAAATCAAAAAATTATATATTTTTTACAAAAAGGTGAAGTGTTTAGCCAAGAAAGATATAAACATAACCCATAGATACAGACAATAGTGTGGTGATAGCCAGAGGGAGGTTGAGCGGGAGCTGGATGGAGGTGGGCAAAGGGGGAAGAGGGATGGGGACATCTGTAACAGTGTGAACAATAAAAATAAAGTTAAAAATTCCTAATCTCTTCTTCTCAATATAAGCATTCCGCTGTGTTTAGGAAAAACTTTCTAATGATTAGTTGTACTCTCTGAAATTAGAATGGACTGCCCATAAAGGTAAGCAGCTCTCCATCATTAGAGATATTCAAGCAGTGACTGGACAACCACTCCATGTGGATGATGCAAAGACAATGAAAGCATCTGATAAAGGACCAAACCAGATGACTAGGGTTACTGAGATTCTATGATGCTGGAAGGTCTCATGGTAAAGTATTTAGGAAAATATTTCTGGAGCCTAGATGCAGGTAGGCTGGAGGAGGAGAGACTGAAAGCAGAGATAATAACTGGTTAAGAGGTACCTATTCTGAGGGCTACAACTATTTTCACCTCCAGCCCTCCTTGAATCCCAAAATTACAGTCGAAAGTAGCTTTGGTGGTTGCCTAATTTCCCTCCCTGGTGATCTGATGCTTAATTTCCCTCTGCAATCTCCTTGTAAAATAGTTATCTTGTATCTGCTTAAATACCTCCAGTAATGTGAAAATCTGTCCTTTCAGAGTAAACTATTGCATAATATTTGGTCATCTTGAGTCATTATAAAGTTCTTCCTTAGTTTGAGTCTAAATATGTTTTCCCATAGCACCTGCCCTTTGCTCCTGATGGCTCCCTCTTACAAAACAAAACAATATTATGAACCTTCCAATATTTGAAAATTGGATCCAAACTACAGCATCACCATGTTGATCCATTCTCCACATTAAACAGCCCCAGTAGCTCATATACAAGGATTTTTAAGTCTTCTCACACTTCTTGTCTCACTTTTCTGTGCGTGCTCCAGGTTGCTAATGCCTCCATTCATGTGTGGTGTTCAAGGCTAAAGATAGTCCTCCACTGTGGTCTAATGAACAGAGAAGAGAACACAACTGTAACCTCCTTCATCCTAGCACCAAATGCATTAACATTTGGGGCAGTTGGTATAAAAAATATTGAGCTTATAGGCACCTCAAGACCTCAAGACCTGAAACCTTTTCACACAGGTCTTTACTAAGTCATGTCTCTCCTACCTTGCACTCAAGCATTTGGTCTTGACAAACTCAACGATGAAATTTTATATTTCATTTCCCCAGTTCACTATGGTCTCTTGGGGTCTTCCAGAAACCAGCTTCATGTCATTTACAGATTTGATCAGCATTCCCTCAATGTCCTGATCCAAGTTGTTAATTAAATTGTTGGACAGGTCAGGGACCTCCCTCCAGGCTGACAAAGATTCATTAGTCACCAGCTGTCCTGTCCACACCCCACATCTTCCCTTCTTATCTATAAGGACATCTCACACCAGGACATTCTTAAACAAAATAAGATTGTATTCTGAAATCCTCTTTGGAAGCAAGTGAGTGAGAGGTAAGGGAGCAGAGAGGGGAGGAGAGAAGTTTGACCTCAGTTCCAATGATGAATCCCATGCTTCCGTCTCCATGAAGGAATTTGCAACCAGCAGCTCAAGTAAGTTACAAGAACTGAAGGAATTTGCAACCAGCAAGTTACAAGAACTGAATTTAGGGTCAGAAAACTTGCATTCATACCCATCTCTGCTTCTTTCTAGCTGTATGACCTTGGACAAGTTGTTTAACTTTTCTGAGTATGTTTGCTTATCTGTAAAACCAGGATGGTAACACCTACCTCACAGGGTTTTTGTGAGGATTAAATGGGGAAATGGATGTTAATGTGCTTTGTAAACTATAAGCACCATACAAATGTAACATATCATTATTATTTATTGAGTGCCCACAATGTCACCAATATAGGGTATAAGGAGGGGGGCGGAAAGGGTAGATAAGCTGTAAGTAAGAAAAAAGATAAGTGAGATATGGTCCTTTTCCTTGGGTAGCTCTTTTGTAGGGGAGATATGTTCACAAAATAATTATAATATAAATTAGAAAAATAGGACAAATTGTGGTACCGGTAATTTGGAAGAATGAGGGGTCCCTTCAAACTGGGGGAAATTAAGGAAGGCTCCATGGAGCTCTGTTCCTTGACAAGGGGCATGGATCCAACAGAAATGGCTGAGAATGGACAGCATTCCAGGTGGAGGAGCCTAGGAATGGAATTATTGGAGCGCTTCAGGTGCTGGAAGCAATCCTGTTTACCTGTAAGAGACCATGAGGCTGGTCAGCCACATCACAATTTTTTTAAATTAATTTCTTCATTGATTAAGGTATCACATATTTGTCCTCAACCCCCCATCCCAGTCCCCTCCAATGTCTCCACCCCACTATTGTCCTTGACCACTGGTTAGGCTCATAAGTGTGCACGTAAGTCCTTTGGTTGATCTCTCCCTTATATCCCCACCCTCCCTTTGAGGTCCAACAGTCCGACCCATGACTCCTTATCTCTAGGTCTGTTCTTGTTCATCAGGACATCACAATTTTTGTAGACGTGGTCATCCCCAGCACAACAAGTTAAAGAATTCAGTTCCTCATAAGGAAACCTGCATTTAAGCAGAGCCTCCCAGGTCTCACGTCTGTTACTCTTCAGCTGACCTCCTTGAAGAAAAACAACTCTTCTGTAGGCAAGAGGCATGTGGAAAAGTTCCAGGATAAAAAGTTCCAGGAAATCACATTTTTCCTTATCTGCAACTGAGAATTTAAGTTTCCAGGAAGGGCAGAGACAAAGGCCTCATTTAAATCCTAGGAATCTTCAGGTGGAAGTAGCTCTAGGTTAAGGACTCAAGTGTTTTCACTGAAGGAGAATTATTCACCATATTTGAAAGGCTTCTTATTCAATTCCACGTGAGAAGCAGAAAGGAAGAGGGAAATAGTTCAAGGGCTCTCAAGGTCCATTTTTGCCGGTTTCTTTGGATTTATGGTTATAATTTGGTGCCACCTGGTGTTAGAGACAGACTATAGCACACTGGTATAGCTGCCTCCTTCCTAAACTTAGAGCTCTGTACTGCCACCCAGCAGCATTTAGGGATGGGTTAGCTTCCTGCCAGGGGTTAGAGCCAACAATTCAGAGACACTCTGCTGTCTGGATAATGGAAGAGAAGGGGGAGAAAGGGGAAGTGTTGCTCCAGGCCTCATGGCAGTCCTTTCCTCTTCCTCCAAAGCTTCTATTTTCCTCAGAGTGCCCCTGGGAATGTGTATTTTCCCCAAGTACTACAGGATTGGGTTTGTCCTGTCCCCTCCCTCCACCCCCCACCCCTCACACATTCTCATGATAGCTTGCATTATCTGTAAGAAATGATACAAGATATTTCTTTCAGATGTGACCAATAGAAATTGTTGTAAGCCTTCGGGTGGCCAATGGGTCTGTTTCCCATGAGCTCAGGTTTAAAGTGTTCCCTTCTGAATGAGCTATACTGTTCTAGAATGACTGAGCCCAAATTCCTTGAGAAATCTGCTCTCTGAGGCTACATTTAGCCTTCTGACGGCCCTTCTAAAAAATTAGGGGAGGGAGAACCAGGGCCTCAGAGACTAGAACAGATGGTGGCCCCCTTTTCCTCAAACCACTTTTCTGAATAGATTCAAAGTAGTCAGTGAAACTAAAATCAAATTGGTCACAATGGATTAATAGTAGAGGTTAGGGTGAGAGGATGGCTCAAATTGGAATGACCATTGCTGAGTAAGAACAAGACTGAACTAGTGAAAAAGTTAATCCTTCTTCCACTGCCTCCTTTCTCAGGTCCCCTTGAAGTGCCCCACTCTCTCAGGCATAGCCTTTTCAGGCTCTTCTGAATGCCTGTTCCCAGTTTGGAGTATAGATAGTGGGTGTGAGCATGAAAATGACCAAGGGCTATAGGAAAGAATTAGCTAGATTAGAAGGTTTCAATCTTGGATCACTACTTTTATATGTCCTGGCTCTTCCATGTGATACATTAAATAGAGAAGGTAGACCTAGACCGGAGATCGGGATGGCAGGACACACACAGGCTTTATTGGAGGGAAGGGTACCCCTGCCGGCTGCTTCCACGGAGAGGAGGGAAGAGAGCGAGCGAGGGGCTTACAAGCACTTTTAAGGATAGGAGGCGGAGCTTAGGGCACTCAGCACACACTGATTGATTAGGTACCTAGGGATTTAGGAATCAGGGGGCTTAGGGTATTTGGCAGGTGCTGATTGGTGGTTCAGAGCTCAGGAATGTCTGGCCGCAGGTGGGGTTTATGTCTGTCCATAACTGAAGTAAGGGAGGATCTATCACCATGGTCCCTACTATTCAGGGAGGCATGAGTAGAGGTCTTCTGGCAGAACAAGAAGTTAACATATTCCCTTTTATCCTGTACTTTGGATAAATTTTTAAAAGGTAACCTTTTCTAAGAAACTGAATGACAAGAATATACATTTCTTATCTTACCCTGGATCAATAGAAATCTAACTGTAGGTCAATTTATCTGGTGCAATGCACAGGGCACCCAAACAAGTCCTTTTTTGGCCAGAGCCAACTATCAAAACAAGTGAAAGGTCAGAGGTTATGCCAAGCTGCCTAGACTTTATATCCTGACATAGATCTGGTGAGATTGGTTCAGCCAGGTGGAATCGGCTTCCCATGTTGCCCTTTGCATGGCATGTGCTCCCTTCTACAGTCACCTTGGCCCTTGAGCTCTCCCACCCTCCCCTGCTCCCTAAGAGCAAAGAGCCCCAGTGAAACTCTACCTCTTCACACATTCTTTTGATTATGTTTTAGGACACGTGTTCTGACAAATACAAGTGTGTTTAAGAGTCTAACTGGGGGGGAAATTGGATTTGAGACTGCTTCTGAAAATCTGGATTCTATGGTGGCTGTTGCTATTATTCTTACTAGCATTTTGGTTAATGTCCTAAAGTGGCTGAGTGACCTTGATGGCAAACGCCATCTTTCTAAGAAACCTGCTGGCGCTGCAACAGATTCCTCTGCAGCTTGCTCTGTCTTTTCCTATTTCAAAGCCTTTAGACCGCCCACTGAGACCCCTTTTCCGGCTGAGAAGCCAGGCAGGCTCTCAGATCATTTGTGGAGCAGATGTGATTGACATGATCTGTATCTAATGAATGCTCGTCTCCTTCCCAGCTCAGATTACTAGTTCCATTCTCTTTCCCAGTTTCTTTTTGATGACTCATCCTTCAAATTCTTAGCTCGCTCGGCTTCCTAATACGCACCCGCCCGTCTTTTCTCCTTTGGCTCCTAATTGCCCCCACCTTTGGAAGAACGGGTTTTGTGGAACCTATCGGGTATAGTTTTTACAGTGTACTTTAAACATATAGAAACAAACAAAACAAAACAAAATTTCCGTCCAGAAAAGAGGCGGTTCATTTCCTTATAAGGATCTTGTCTCTGTGCTTGAGCTTTCCCTTTCACAGGATGGGGGTGGGTGAGGGAGAAACGCCAGCAGGGCTTCTGCCTCTGTTTCCAGCTCAACTCCAAACCCCAGCCAGCTTTGAGTCCCCAGCAAAGGTCAAGCTGCCCCACTCCAACACCGGCCTCACTAAGGGAGGAGTCCAGAGGCACAATTAGGGTAGAAAATTTCCAACATTTCTGTGGGTCTCTTGGGTAACTGTATCAAGTATAAAACCATTTTGCTGGGGACTTCAGTCCTGAAGAGGAAACAGACATTGAAGTCATGAATGGGGGCCAGGATTCCGGGGAGGGGGTTGAGAGAAGGGAGAGCAAAAACAAGCAGGGGCCTGAGACTGAACTAAGAAGCTGTCCTAGACCCAGTCCGTTTAAACAGGTGAATAAATGGACTTCCACCTGAGCAAGGGTTCATTGCCACGCTGTGCCCAAGCAGGTCCTCACAGCACGCATTCCTGGACAATATCAAGTGAAGCCAATAGAAGTTCTATAGTGTTGTAATGTACCCTGAGGATCACACAAGGACGCCTCAAGAAGTCGAATTAAGGAGCCATATTTATTTCATAAGCCGGTGAATACGAGGGGGCAAATGCTCTCTAAATCTCTTAGTGCCCCCTTGGCCAAAATATCAGACTTATATAGGCAAATATCACAAAGGTATTGATTACATCTCGAGGTTTGGGATGAGGAACCTGGTTTGCAAAAAGCAGTTACAGAAGCTAAATTGAGCAAGTTAGTTATCTACAAAGATTAATTATAGTTGCAGGTCTTGGGACCACTGAGTCAACAGAAACACAGTATCTGGAGCCACTGAGGCAATTCAGAGTAATTTTGCTGTCCTGATCTCCAGGTGCAGAGTAATGTGTTTCGAAAGACCAGTAAGATCACAATCAATGGGATATTCAAACCACAATTAATGGTGTATTCAATCGAACGGGATAACTTATAAGTTCAGAAAACCAAAATAACTTTTCTATTATTTTAGCAAGCAAATAATTACAGAAACCAAATCAGCAGGGTTAAAATATCAAACAGTAATTTTTACCCAAGTATGGCAGGAAGTTGCAAGTAGCTGACTAAATTTGTCCCCTTTGGGCACTTGTAGGCTAAGTTGCTCTTTCATACTCACACAATCATCACCACTTCTGTTTCTTATGCCGTAGCATAAGAAACATAGAAGTGGTGATGATTTCAAACCTATGATTGAAAGCTTCCAGTTTTGCCTAGGTTTAATACTGCCTTACTTGTACAGTGTTTGCACATAGTGGGCACAAAACAAATTCTCTGAGTCTGAATATAATATCTAAACTAAAGACTCAGAGATCACCCAATCTGCAAGTACTCCCAGACTAAGGCTTGTCATGGGAGGGAGCTTTTGCACTTTTGTATTGTGTCTATGGGAGAAAAGAGTACTTTGAAGCTTGGGGAAACAAAATAAATGTAGGCACCTTCCTTTGCTATTCTCTCCTAGCCAGCCCAGCTGGAGGCCCCTTGGCTAAATCCTGTCTACAGCTCACTTGCATTGTCCAGGCTTGCCCCTCTGGCCTCTGAGAGGAATGTAGCCAAAGAAGAGGAAAGAGGCGACATGCTTTCTGCCCCTGCTGGGGTGAAGAGTAAGTGGAGACACAATCTCCTCTGCTTCCCAGCTCCTCCTCTCCTTCATCTTCATCTCAGAACAATTCTGAAGTATTTCTCTGTCACATGTTCCGTCTGTCCTCATTAGTTTACACAGAATCCTTGCTCTGACATTTAAAGATAACAAGGGTCTGAGTGATGACAGATCCTCCCTCCCCCCAACTCCTGCCCTTCTCTGGTGGAGTATGCCGAGTGCTTTGGGGCCCACCTCTTCCTGTTCCTCTCTTCAAAAGGCATCACCATTCCACATGTTGCTGTTCTCTCTCCAGTCTGCAAGGCAGCCCCGTTGGGTCCCTCCTCCTTCTCCTCCCCCTCCTCTAATCCTGGTTTCTCTACCTCCTCCATAATGAATCTTGCTCGTTACTGTGGAATAAACCTCCTCTTTAACATGCCTTGGTCTCTGACTCCCATTTCCTGCCCCCCACTTTCCTCTTTTCTCCTCGTGGCTTGGGACCCACAACCTCCTCCCCCTTGCCCAGTAGCATTAGCGGTGCTAATTCCTGGTGATTTTTCCAGCATCTCTGTCCATAAACTGCAGCCCACGTCAGAGATTACCTCTGGGCATAGCCCTCTGAGCTTCTCCAGGAGAGGTTCCAAACCTGGGGAGGCAGCGAAGACAATCCTGCCCCCCCCCCCGAGTTCTCTGGCCTTTTGGCATCCATCCAGACCCCAGAAAGTAGAGGACACATCCTCTACTGTCCCTCAGGTTCCCCATTTGTAGCCTTGGCTCAATGACTGGGATGCTGGTCCTTAGCCTTTTGCTACCCGACCCCATGAATTAGAATGGGCAATCACCAAAGACACCTCCAAGGTGTCTCCTCACCAATCTGGCTACTTCTGTAACGAGACTGGGTCCAAATGATCTGAAAGCAGGACTTAACATCCTCACATCAGTAATTTCTGCCGAGGAGCCGGGAAGTGGCCAAAGGTCCCACATGTCCAGGCTTTTTCTATCTGCGCTCCCTTCCCTCCCTCTGCTCTTTCTATTCCACAGCTCAGGTTCTCCTAGCTTACGAGAAACCCCCTCAAACTGGTCCTCAACCCCTCTCTCTGTCTCTAACTCTTTTGACTCAGCCCCACCTCTCTTGCTCCTGCTGCCCCACTTTCTGTCCTCTCTTTCTCCTCCTTCTTCACCGCAGCTGCCCCTTTCCTGGCCGCCCCTTCCCTGCGGCTGCCACCGCTGTGGGAGCCACGGTTGCCACCTCAGGCCGCAAGCCCACCAGAAGTCACTGCACAGCACAAGAACCACCTGCCCATTGTCCGGCCAGCCGCTCCAAACAACTAAGTGAGATTTCTGTTTTGGTTTGCGCCATCTTGACATGGCAAGCCCCACCCCTCTCTGGCCACATGGCCTGCCGTTCCCATGGGGACAGCCATTTTGAACCAGCAAGTCCCACCCCCACAGGTCCAGCCTGGTGTGGCCACCCACTGCTGCGCGCCTCCTCCTCCTCCAGCCCACAGCCCGCTGCCTGCTCCACCACCACCTTTCCATACACAGGTCCAAGATCTGAACATGGCATTTAAGGTTTTAATGCCTGTGAGGAGCAGGCAGAGTAAGCCTGCCTTCGACAGAAGGTGAGCCTGCAAACCCAAGCCTTGCTAGCTATGAGGCTGACGGAAGCCATGCATGGTCCAAAGAGGACCGTGCATGGTGGGGGTGCAATGAGAGGATGAATGCCACCTGGAAGATGCTTCAAGTGTGGAAATGAAGACCATTGGCAAAGCCATGCCCCAGCCCCTGGCTCCAACCAAGCTCTGCCCAGCATGCAGTAAAAGTGACATGGAAAAGTCATGGGCCCTCTGCATCTCAGTGTAGAGGGGCCCCCCTTCCAGGTCACGACATGCTACTGGCCATGCTGGAACTGGCTGAAGACTGAAGATGCCTGGACTCAACGACCCCCATCACTCTCGCGAGCCCAGGGTAATGCTCAAGGTAGCGGGTAAGCAGGTCTCCTTTCTGGTTGATATGGGAGCTACCTTCTCTGTCCTGGCCTCCTTTTTCCGGGCCACTCTTCCCTTCCATGATCTTGGTCATGGGTATTGATGACAAAAAAACTGCTCTGGTCTCAGCGCCTTCTCACTCTGCCCTCTCCCCCACTCCACCCTTCCTAGAGAACAACTTTCTTGCTGGCACAGCTTATCAGAAACTTAGATCTCTCTCTCACTAGGGAAAAGTGGCAGTTTTAAAAATTCAAGCAGTTAGAGGCCTGGAAACAGGCTTCAGGGCCTGTACCCTCCTCCCCCTGCCTTTTCTAAATATTTCTAAATATTTTCTAAATATTGAAACATTAATTGCTAGACATGTTCAGAAATATTTAATGGAAAGTATGTAGAAAGAAAGAAAGGAGTTCTGAAGTTAACTGTTGACAAGAATTGTAAAAGGACCCACTATACCAGGCCACTAAAGAAACACCAGTAAGCCCCCTCTCCTCACCCTACCTTGTTCGCCAGGCTTTTTCCAAACTCTGGGATACCTTTCTGGCATACCCACCCCCCTCTCTCTTTCTGCCCCCCACTCTTTAAAAATATATATTTTATTGATTTTTTACAGAGAGGAAGGGAGAGGGATAGATAGCTAGAAACATAGATGAGAGAGAAACATCGACCAGCTGCCTCCTTCACAACCCCCCACTGGGAATGTGCACGCAACCAATGTACATGCCCTTGACCGGAATCGAACCTGGGACCTTCCAGTCCACAGACCGACGCTCTATCCACTGAGCCGAACCGGTTTTGGCGCTCTCTCTCTCTCTCTCTCTCTCTCTCTCTCTCTCTCTCTCTCTCTTTTCCTCTCTTTCTCCTGGACATCTTTAGGCCTTTCCAACTATTTACTGATGAGAAACAAGGAATAGCTATGGGGGTCTTCACCCAGCCCCTAGGGCCAGCCTTCGCCCCTGTAGCCTACCTTTCCAGACAGCTTGATTCCATGGTTTGGGGATGGCAGCCCTGCCTCGGGTTCTGGCTGCAGCTGCTGCTCTCACCAAGAAGGCCCAGAAGATCTGCCTCCAGCAACCCTTACAGGTCTTCTCCAACAATAGACTACAGGGTCTTCTATCACACCGATCCTTATCTCTCCTTGTCCCCTCTTGCATGCAGGATCTCCATCTCCTGTTCCTCGAGAGTCCTGGAATCTCTGTAACTCAGTCCCATCCCTGAGCCCAGCCACTCTCCTTCCCACTGCCTCCACCCAACATGCAGCAATGCACTCCTGCCCCGAGGTCATCAGAGGCTCTCACTCAACCTCAGGTGGGACTCTCAGATTTTTCCTTTCTCTAATCCTTACTTAACTCTGTTTGTGGATGGGAGCTCGTGCCTAGACCCCCAGGGACATCGGAAAGCCTCTTATGTATAATAGTTGTAACACTCCAGCAGACCCTGGAGGTGGCCCGGCTCCCAGAGGGTACTACCTCTCAAAAGGCTGAGCTCATTGTGCTGAGCAGGACCTTGCCTCTGGCCAAAGGGAGGAGGGTAAACATATATAAAGACTCCAAATATTCCTTTCTGATAGTCCATTGCCACATGGTTATTTGGAGGGAGAAAGGCTTTCTCTCCACTAAAGGCTCACCTATTATCGATGCTAGACTCATAACCTGCTTAGTTGATGTCTTACAGCTTCCCGCCCCCAGATAGCCATCATGCACTGCTGAGGCCATCAGACTGACTCCTTGATGGTTATGTGGGGAAACACCTGAGCAGACATGGTGGCCAGAGGCTTAACTCAGAGTGAAGGGTCCTCAACCCAGTTCTATTCCTTTCCCTTCCCTCCATTACCCCTCAGTATACAGAAGGGATACTCCTACAATGGAGAGGCTCTTCTGGTCCTGAGGGATGGATCTTCATAAATAACAAGATCTCTCTTCCCAAGGCTCAGGTAGGGGCCATTGCCCAACAGGTTCACTGGCCATTGCACATTGGACCTCTAGCACTTTGGAGGTTCCTTGAACCCTTTACCTTGCCCACACTGCGAGACGCAGTCACGAGCACCTGCTCCTCCTGCTCCACATGTGCAGCTGTCTCACCTCAGGGAGGAATGCATCACAACTTTCCTAGCAGGTAGTTGGAAGACAGCGTATCAAATGAGGGAACGCCTCCCAGGGCAGGACTGGCAGGTAGACTTCACCCATATGTCTCCCCACAAGAAGACCAAATATCTGTTTACCATGGTAGACACCCTGACAGGGTGGGTAGAGGCCTTCCCTACCCGCAAGGAAACTGCTGAGGTTGTGGCTGAGACCCTAATAACACACATAATCCCTAGGTTCAACCTCCCCACCTCTATACAATCAGACAAAGGCCCAGCTTTTATATCAAGGGTCATTCAGCAGGTTAGCACCTCTCTTGGCATCTCCTGGAAATTGCACATACCCTACCACTCACAATCATCGGGTAAGGTTGAGAGGATCAATAGCATCCTTAAAGACCACCTAACTCTTTAGAAGTTCACAGCGCCTGGCCAGACCTCCTATCCATGGCCCTGACCAGAATCCGGGCTACACCAAGGAGCCCCACTTTCTTAAGTCCTTTTGAACTTATCTTCCATACCTGCCCTTACTCAGGCAACTGCTCCGGGAACACACTGACAGCTCCAGGTCCAGAAAAAGCAGCAAAACCAAACAAGTGACACTATGGCAGCCTCAGGACCAGTTTTTACCTCCCAAGTGACTCTCAAAACTTCACCAAGCAGTCCCTTGGGGAAACCATGCTGCCACACCCTCATCCAGCATGGAAAACACCCCCTGTTTTTCGCTCGCTCACCCCATGTCTCCTCCCATCATTAGGCCCATTGGTATATATTCCTTTAATTTTGTTCTTTAGCCCATTTCTCATGTGCTGTTTCACTAGTATTTTGCAGAACAGAATGCAAGCTTTCACCAACCAGAAGGTGGGAGAGATCTATCAGGCCCTGAATTCCTTGAGACTCCAGGTTCCCTAATGACGCCCCCCTCTCAGCAGGAAGTAGCTACGGAAAACAGACCTTCACCCCCTGACTTTGCCCAGACTCTCAATTTTTTTAAATATCACCAAAAGCCTGGAATGATAGATCCTCCCTCCCCCCAACTGGTGGGCGGAGTATGACCTTACCGCATCTGCGCCGGGATATCTCTGAGACATTGAACCACCAATCAGTTAGTGCTGAGTGCCTTGAGGCCCACCTCTTTCTGTTCCTCCCCTCAAAAGGCATCTCCACCACTCCACAAGTTGCTGTTCTCTCCAGTCTGCGAGGCAGCCCAGTTGGGTCCCTCCTTCTCCTCCCCCTCCTCTAATCCTGGTTTCTCTACCTCCTCCGTAATGAATCTCGCTCATTACTGCAGAATAAACCTCCTCTTTAACATATCCTGGTCTCTGACTCCTGTTTCCTGCCCCTCAAACCTTATAAGTGATACTGGAAACCAAGTACACATGGGAGGGAGAGCAGGCTAATGTGTAAAATGTTTAATCCAGAGATGTTCACACTAGTGACACATCTGGGGGCCAGTGTGATTTGGGGCAAAGAAGTCAGGATAAATGCATGTAGCTGTGTTGGAAAATGGGAGTGGGCAATTGTGAGCGTATAGATCTCTAAGCAGATTGGGAGAGCTATTGGCTCTCACTTGCAAGGGATTCATGAAGGAATTGGGATTTCAGAAATGGCTGAGTGACAGAACCAAATGGCCATATGGTATTTGCATATGAGATGGGAGTGGAATTAACAGATGGAATAGATTTGATCAGGAAAGCTTGAATTACTTGTGACTGTTATTCTTTCTCCTCCCCTCTCAACACTTGTTTGTTGGGTATCAACTCTATCATAGATATCAGTAACATAAAAATAATAATGATAGCAAATAATTATTGGGTATTTGCTATGTGCCAGGACTGTGTTAAGCACATTATCTTATTTAAATTGACCCAATGATGTAGATAACAT
Source organism: Pipistrellus hanaki (assembly GCF_964339955.1). Taxonomy (NCBI): domain Eukaryota; kingdom Metazoa; phylum Chordata; class Mammalia; order Chiroptera; family Vespertilionidae; genus Pipistrellus; species Pipistrellus hanaki. The sequence goes on from NC_140524.1 coordinate 71,058,420, forward strand.
TATTGGGCCCCTTTTGCAGGTAAGCAAACTGTGGCTCACAGAGATGAAGTGACTTGCCCCCAAATCACACAACTGGCTGTAAGTGCAAGAGACTAGATTTTAATCTAGCCAGTTAGAGTTTAGAGCCCATGAATTTAATCAGTGTGCTCTACCTAATCTTATAGTTGGATAATAATAAAATGGGATGCCTTTAGTGGCTGGGGAAGCTGGAACAAGGCTTTTGAGAGCAGGACAATGTAAAGCAGAAGATCCCAGAAGCAGCAGCAGAGCCCCAAGCCAGCTATGAGAACAGGCAGGTAGAGCAAGCATCTGGGTAACCAGGATGCAGCAGACACTTAGAGGAAGCCCAAACAGGCAGATAGTTGGCAGACAGGGTATTTAGCAGCCAGTGGCAGAGGTTCTGACATGAGTCCCGGGCTTCCAGAGCAGAATGCCAGATGTCAAAAGGTCTGGCTAGAACTAGATAAAGCATTACTCTTGAGAAGATTAAGGTGCCAGATAGGGCATCAAGGTAGGACTAAGGAGCGTGGGACACCAGAATAGAGGCCTAAGATAGGGGCTTTTATATAAGAAAATAGTCCAGTTAATATATACTAGTATGCATATATAATATATATTTGTTGTTATTAATACTCACTAGAGGATATTTTTTCATTTATTTTTTTTAGGGAGAATTGAAGAGAGAGGGAAGGACAGAGAGAAACATTGCTGTGAAACACATGCCAAAACTGGTTTGGCTCAGTGGATAGAGCATCGGCCTCAGGACTCAAGGGTCCCAGGTTCGATTCCGGTCGAGGGCATGTACCGGGTGGTGGGGGGTGGGCAGGAGGCAGTTGATCGATGTTTCTAACTCTCTGTCCTTCTCCCTTCCTCTCTGTAAAAAAACCCAATAAAATATATATATATATATATATATATATATATATATATGATCTTCCCAGACCAAAAAAAAAAGGAAAAAGCTAAAATAGTTTATTACCACCAAGCCAGTATTACTAGGAATGTTAAACTTAAATAAGAAGAAATATGAATAATAAAATGGCAACAACTATATACCTATCAATAATTACTTTAAATGTGAAATAATTAAATGATCCAATCAAAAGACAGGGTGGCTGAATGGATAAGGAAACAAGACTCATACATGCTACCTAGTAGGGACTCACTTCAGATTGAAAAACACACACAGACTGAAAGTAAAGGGTTAGGAAAAGATATTTCATTAAAATGAAAACAAAAAAGTGGTACCAATACTTATATTATACAAATAGACTTTAAAACAAAGCCTATAACAAAGCCTATAACAAAGAAGGACCCAACAGTTTCACTTATGGGTATTTATCAGTAGAAACCCAAAACACTAATTGAAAAAGATGTATGCATTCCTTTGTTCATTGCAGCGTTATTTACAATATCCAAGACATGGAAGCAAACAAAGTGTCCATTGATGGATGAATGGATAAAGAAATGTGGTACATATAAACAATGGAATATTACTTAGCCATAAAAAAGTGATTTTTTTTTTTAAGTGAAATCTTGCCATTTGCAACATTGATGGAACTAGAGAGTATTGTGCTAAGGGAAGTAAGTCAGAGAAAGACAAACACCATATGATTTGACTTATATGTGGAATCTAAAAAAAATAATAAACAAAATGGAAACTAACTCATAGATACAGAGAACAAACTGATTGCCAGATGGGAGGGTGTTTGTGGGATAGATGAAAAAGGGGAAGGTATTAAAATATGCAAATTGCCATTTATAAAAACAGTCACAGAAAAAAAAAAAACCCAATAAATAAATAAATAAATAAAAGCAGTTACTGGAATGTAAAGTACAGCATAAGGAATATAGTCAATAATCCTATACAATAAAAGTCTAATGTGCAAATTTTCCCTTCAGAAGTTTGAGTGACTAGGAGTTTGGCTGCTGCTATAACAGGTGCTGACCACCAGGGGGAGACACAGAATGAAGGAAGGCCCCAGCCAGCAGCTGGCAGCTGGGGGAAGGAAGGACCCAGCTGGCAGCTGGAAGGCCCCAATCGACCCTGATCACCATCTAGGCCTAGGGATCCCACCTATGTACAAATTTTGTGCACTGGGCCTCTGGTATTATAATAACTATATATGGTCACTTATTGGAATGATCACTTCATAAGTTACATAAATGTCTAATCACCATGTTGTACCCCTTGAACTAATATAATATTGTATTGTAATTAAAAATATTTTTAATAAGAACAAGACAGGAATGCCCACTCTCACCACTCCTGTTTGACATAGTACTGGAAGTATTAGCCATTGCAATTAGACAAGAAAAAGATATAAAAGACATCCAAATTGGAAAAGAAGACGAAACTGGTTTGGCTCAGTGGATAGAGCATCTGTCTGTGGACTGAAAGGTCCCAGGTTTGATTCCAGTCAAGAGCATGTATCTTTGTTGCGGGCACATCCCCAGTAGGGGGTGTGCAAGAGGCAGCTGATCGATTATTCTCTTTCATCGATGTTTCTAATTCCCTATCCCTCTCTCTTCCTCTTTGTAAAAAATCAATAAAAATATATTTTTTTAAAAATTGGAAAAGAAGAAGTAAATATTTCCTTATTTGCAGATGACATGATATTGTAAATAATAAATCTGAAAGACTCCATCAAAAAACTAATAGACTTAATAAATGAATTTTGCAATGTAGCAGGATACAAAATTAACACCAAGAAATCTATGGCATTTCTATACACCAATAGTGAACTTATAGAAAGAGAGACTAAAAAAGCAATCCCATTTACCATCACACCAAAAAAAATTAAGATACCTAGGAATAAACTTAACTAAGGAGGTAAAAGACCTATACGCGGAAAACTACAGGACACTGAAAAAAGAGATAGAGGAAGATGTAAACAGATGGAAGAACATACCATCTTCTGGGTTTTAAATCTAATAGCTTTTTGGTGGAGTCTTTAGAGTTTTCTATGTACAATATCATATCATCTGCAAATAATGACAGTTTTACATCCTTCTTTCCAATTTTGATGCCCTTTATGTTTTCTTCTTGTCTTATTGCTGTTGCTAGGACTTCCAGTATTATCCTATATAATAAAAGCCTATTATGACAAATGTCCAGTCATCTGGTCATTTGTTCAACCAATCAAAGTGTAATATGCTAATGATATGCTAAGGCCGCTCAACTGCTCACTGTGATGTGCACTGACCACCAAGGGTCAGACAGTCGACTGGTCGACCAATCGCTATGATGTGCACTGACCTCCACAAGGCAGACATTCGACCAGTCACTATGTTGTGTACTAACCACCAGGGAGCAGATGCTCCAACTGATAGGTTAGCTTGCTGCTGGGGTCTGGCCCAATCGGGAGTGAGCCAGACAGGTCAGACACACCCTGGAGCCCTCCCTTGGTTCCTCCCCATCTGGCCAACCGCCTGTGTCCCTCTCTGGTCCCAATGGTGAAACCAGTGGGGTCCCTCTGCCTGGCCTGTGCCCTCTTGCAACCTGGGATCCCTCAAGGGATGTCAGAGAGTCAGTTTTGGCCTGATCCTGTAGGCTAGACTGAGGGACCCCAGTGGTGCATAAATTTATGCACTGGGCCCCTAGTATTGAATAAGAATGGTGAAGCCCGGCTGGTGTGGCTCAGTATTTGACCATTGACCTATGAACCAGAGATCATGGATAGATTCCAGGTCAGAGTACATGCCTGGGTTGTGGGCTCCATCCCCAGAGTGGGATGTGCAGAAGACAGCCAATCAATGATTCTTTCTCATCCTATATAATAAAAGCCTAATATGCAAATTGACCATCACTCCAACACACAAGATGGCTCCCCCCCATATGGTCAAAGAAAGCCACCCCCATATAAACACAAGATGGCCACCACAAGATGGCCATCAGGGAAGGGCACTTGGGAGGGACCAAGCCTGCAGGGGAGGGCAGTTGGTGCCACCAGGCCTGCAGGGGAGGACAGTAAGGGGCACCAGGCCTGCAGGGGAGGTCAGTTAGGGGTGCCAGGCCTACAGGGGAGGGCAGTTATGGATGACTGGGCTGGCAGAGGAGGGCAGTTGGGTGTGACCAGGTCTGAGGGCAGGGCAGTTGGGAGGGATTAGGCCTGTAGGTGGCAGGCAGCTGGGGCGACCAGGCCTGCAGGGGTGGGCAGTTGGGGGGTATCAGGCCTGCAGGGGAACAGCAGTTGTAGGGGATCAGGCCTTCAGGGGCGGGCAGGAGTTGTGGGAGACCAGGCCTGCAGGGGAGGGCAGTTGGGGAGGACCAGGCCTACAGAGTAGGAGAGTTAAGGGTGTCAGGCCTAATGGAGAGGTCAGTTAGGGGTGACCACGTCAGCAGGGGAAGGCAGTTGGGAGGGAACAGGCCTGCAGGGGAGGGAGTGAGGAGTGACCAGGCCTGCAGGGGAGGGCAGTTAGGGGTGACCAGGTCTGCAGGGGAGGGCAGTTAGGGGTGACCAGGCCAGCAGGGGAGTGCAGTTAGGGGTGACCAGGCCTGCAGGAGAGGGCAGTTAGGGGGGAACAGGGCTGCAGGGGAGGGCTGTTGGGGGCAAGCAGGCCAGTAGGGGAGCAGTTAGGTATTGATCAGGCTGGCAGGGGAGTAGTTAGGGGGTAGTCAGGCTGGCAGGCAGAAGCAGTTTGGGGCAATCAGGCAGGTAGGCAGGCGAGCGATTGGGAGCCAGCCATCCTGGATTGTGAGAGGGATGTCCGACTGCCCATTTAGGCCTGATCCTCAAGGGGTCCCAGGTAAGAGAGGGTGCAGGCTGGGCTGAGGAACACCCCCCCCCATGCACAAATTTCATGCACTAGGGCCTCCAGTTATTAATGTTTCTGTCTCTCTATAACTCTTCCTTCTTCTCTGAAATCAATAATAATATACTGTTTTATTTTTTTAATTTCTTTATTGATTAAGGTATCACATATTTGTCCTCAACCCCCCATCCCAGTCCCCCCCAATGTCTCCACCCCCCTATTGTCCTTGACCACTGGTTAGGCTCATAACTGTGCACATAAGTCCTTTGGTTGATCTCTCCCTTTTATCCCCACCCTCCCTCTGAAATCCAACAGTCTGGCCCATGACTCCTTATCTCTGGGTCTGTTCTTGTTCATCAGTCTATGTTGTTCACCATTTCCCCTAGATGAGTGAAATCATGTCCTACTGGAAATATACTTATAAGAATAAAAAATGAGACAAGCAATAATCGTTATGCTGAAAGGCATATGAATCAGTCTGTAGAGTGTTTCTTTCTGGGCCACCAGTTCTTTTGAGACCCAATTTCAATGTCAAACAGTTCCTTATGTGTATATGTCAGCCATGATACTTCAGTTCTGGGTGGTGGGAAAATGGTGGTAATGCAGGTCCAACTCTCTCTGGTTTGGTCTTGGGCAACCTGCAGTGATACACAGCTGCTGACTGCTATTATGGCAAGGCGTCATCAGTGTCTTCCCTCTCTGGACTGCTTCTCTTCTGTCTTCATGGTTGGAGTAGTCCTGTCAATTCCTCTCTGTTGCCAGAATCCACATGGTCTCGAAAATATACAAACATATTCTCGACCAAAAGTTAATAAAGGAATATTTTCTATAAATTTGACTTGGGATCCTTTTTCATTTTTTTCCCAAATGGTTTTCCTCTGGCTTGTTTTGACACCATGTGTGTTTTTCATGGGTGTCTTGCTGATAGCATTACAATTTAATTTTCTAAAGTACAAATTTTCTAGATGTAATTTACTTACAAGATATTTTTCTTTACATGATATTCTACTTTCCCCCTTTTTTGATATAAATATTCGGAGGCTTTTGAAAATTTTATAATGTAGTCTTTTTAAAAAAAATATATTTTATTGATTTTGTACAGAGAGGAAGGGAGAGAGATAGAGAGTTAGAAACATCGATGAGAGAGAGTCATCGATCAGCTGCCTCTTGCACACCCCCTACTGGAGATGTGCCCACAACCAAGGTACATGCCCTTGACTGGAATCGAACCCGGGACCTTTCAGTCCCCAAGCCGACGCTCTATCCATTGAGCCAAACCGGTTTTGGCATAATGTAGTCTTGATAGTTTTTAAATTTTAATTTTTTGCACTATAATATGACTGCTTTAGGTTCATTTCATATTGTGAGATTTTATCCTAAGATGAACTACTAATAAAAATTTTAGTTAACACTTTAGGAACAGTTTTTTTTTGTCCAGTGCAATTAGTTTTTCTACAATATTCGTTTATCTCAATTAACCAATTTAAATTAGCCTGAAAACTTGTCTACTATTTTACTGTCAAATTTATTACTCTAAAACAATCTTATTTTATCATGTATTTAAATATTAGGAGAATGTATATTTTTTAAGAGTGGTGAAAGTGGACAACCCCATCTTTTCTTATTCTTAGGGAGATTGGTTTTAGGGTTTTTTTTCCCCATTGAGTATGATGTTAGCTGTAAATCTGTCATATATGGCCTTTATTATGTTGACACACTATCCCTCTATTCCCACTTTGCTGAGAAATGTTATTAGGTGTTGGATTTTGTTGATTGCTTTTTCTGTATCTAATGATATGAACATGTTATTTTTGTCTTTCAACTTGTTTGTGATGCATCACATTTATTGATTTGTGAATGTTGTACCAGCCTTGCATCCCTGGAATAAATCCCACTTGGTCATGTTGTATGATATTTTTAATATATCGCTGGATCCAACTTGCTAATATTTTGTTGAGGATTGTAGCATCTATGTTCATCAGGGATATTGGCCTGTAATTCTCTTTTTTTGTAGTGTCTTTACTGGTTTTAGAATTGGGATAATGCTATCCTCATAAAATGATGTTGGAAGTGCTCCTTCTTCTTGGATTTTTTGGAATAGTTTGAGCATAGGTGTTAGTTCTTTGAATATTTGGTAGAACTCCCCTATGAAGTCATCTGGAGCAGGGCTTTTGTTTGCTGGGCATTTAAAAATTTTTTTTAAATAAATCTTTATTGTTCAAATTATTACAGTTATTCCTCTATTCCCCCCAAAGCTTCCCTCCACCCAGATCCCACCCCACACTCTGTCTTTTCCTCCTGCACTGTCCTCATCCATAGGTGTATGATTTTTATCCAACCTGTTCCTGCACTCTCCTCAACCCCTTCCCTCCAAGAATTGTCAGTCCACTCCATTTCTATGCCCCTGATTCTATTATATTCACCAGTTTATTCTGTTCATCAGATTTTTTATTCACTTGATTTTTAGATTCACTTGTTGATAGATATGTATTTGTTGTCACTTTGTTGTTCAAACTTTTTATCTTTACCTTTTTTTTCTTCCTCCTCTTCTTAGAGAATACCTTCAGCATTTCATATAACACTGTTTTGGCGGTGATGAACTGCTTTAGCTTTTTCTTATCTGTGAAGTTCTTTAACTGACCTTCAATTCTGAATGATAGCTTTGCTGGGTAGAGTAATCTTAGTTGTAGGTTCTTGCTATTTCTCACTTTGAATATTTCTTGCCATTCCCTTCTGGCCTGCATAGTTTCTGTTGAGAAATCAGCTGACAATCATATGGGTACTCACTTGTAGATAACTGTTTTTCTCTTGCTGCTTTAAATATTCTCTCTTTGTCTTTTGTCCTTGGAATTTTAATTATGATGTGTCTTGGAGTGGTCCTCTTTGGATTCCTTTTGTTTGGGGTTCTCTGTGTTTCCTGGACTTGTCAGTCTATTTCTTTCACCAGATAGGGAAAGTTTTTTTTTTTGTCATTATTTCTTCAAATAGGTTTTCAATATCTTGCTCTCTCTCTTCTTCTGGCACCCCCATAATTCAGATGTTGGTATGCTTGAAGTTGTCCCAGAGGCTCCTTACACTATCTTCATATGTTTTAATTCTTTTTTCTTTATTGCTTTTCTGGTTGGATATTTTTTTGCGTCTTCGTATTTCAAATCTTTGACTTGATTCTTGCTATCATCTAGTCTGCTGCTGGATTTCTGTATATTATTCTTTGTTTCAGTCAGTGTATGCTTAATTTCTAGTTGGTCCTTTTTCATAAACTCAAGGGTCTCACTAATTTTATCGGTGGTTTCTAGAAATTTCTTGAAAACCCTTATAACCATGGTTTTGAACTCTATATTCAGTTGTTTGCTTTTCTCCATTTCTTTCATTAGTGACCTGTTTCTTTGTCTCCACATTTTGGCTCCTTACCTTAGTTGATAGAGTGGCTTATGTGCTAGGTGTTCTATAGGGCCCAGTGGCTCAGCCTCTCTAATTACCTGAGGTGGACACTCTTGGTACACCCCATTGTGGACTGTGTGCACAGTCTTGTTGTATTTAAGCCTTGATTGCTGTTGGTATCACTGGGAGGAATTGACCTCCAGGCCAGTTGGCTATGGATCAGTTGTGTCTACAATGGTTGAACTGTGCTGAAGGTACCCTTATGGGGCAAGACTTTCTTCTGTGGGACTTTGACGCTCACTGAGTCTGCCCCCTGACTGTGTCTTTTATGGATGTGAAGAGTTGTAATCTGGATGGTCTCAGTCTGACCACTGGGTACACTGGCTCTTGGATCTCCAAGGAAGTGCAAAGTCAGCCACTGCCTGAGGCAACACAGCAGGAGCTATAGAGAGATCTGCAGATTCCTCCTCTTTGTTTGGAGTTTGGATGTTCCCAGATGAAGCCCAGCTGTGAAGCAATGCAAGCTGCTGTGGAGCCTTGGGCCTTCTTTTGGAGGCTCTGGGACTCTCAGACTCAGCTGCAGTATGTTAGGTTTCAGATTACAAAGTGCCAGGCCATTCATATGCAAAAGCCTCTGTGCACAGCTTGGGTGAGGTTTTAATTGGGTGGGGCAGGGTCTCAGGGAATCACCAGGACAGAGCAAACAGCAATGGCTAATCGTCATCCCTGCCCTGAAGAGGTTCCTGGGTCTGTGTGTCCTGAGGCACTGTGCAGGAACAATCATCACTGCAAGTACCTCTGAGAGAAAGTCGTTCTCATGCTCCAGCCAGATGCCGACAGTCCAGTTTCTTCCCGTTTGAGTCTGGGTCCCCAGAGTCTCTCCAGGAACTGGAGTTTAGAGCAGTCGGGAGCTTGTGTCTCCCTCCCAATTGAAAAAGACAACAGTGTACTCAGTTGCCAGCCCCTTTTTGTGTGTGTGTGCCTTCATACCTCTGCACTTCACTTCTGCACCTCCACTTCTCCTCTGAGTCTTAGTGTGCTTTTCTCTTTCCTACTTGTATAATTTCCACTCAGCCAGCCTTCCCATGGTTCTAGATGATATCCATTTTGTCTTTTAGTTGTAGTTTTGAAGTGGTTATGCGAGGCAGCAAGATCAGGTGTTTACCTATGCCGCCATCTTGTTTTTTTCCTCTGCTGGGAGTTTTTTTTTATCACGGCTTCAATTTCATCAATTATTATAGACCTTTTCAAGTTTTCTGATTCTTCCTGATTCAGCTTTAGAAGATTATAGTTTTCTAGGAATTTGTCCATTTAATCCACATTATCCAGCTTGTTGGCATATAGTTTCTCATAGTATTTTCTAACACTCCTTTGTATTTCTGTTATGTCAATTGTTATATCACCTTTTTTTCTCTTTTTTCTTTTTTTTCTCAATCGCCTGCATCTTCAGGCTTTTTTAAAAATACATTTTTTATTGATTTTTTTTACAGAGAGGAAGAGGGATAGAGAGTTAGAAACATCGATCAACTGCCTCCTGCACATCCCCTACTGGGGATGTGTCCACAACCAAGGTACATGCCCCTGACTGGAATCAAACCTGGGACCCTTGAGTCTACAAGCCAATGCTCTATCTATTGAGCCCAACCAGTTAGGGCACCTTTTTTGTTTCTGATTCTACTTATTTAGGTCCTCTCTCTTTGTTACTTTATGAGTCTGGCTAAAGGTTCATCAATCTTGTTTGTTTGTCTTTTCAAAGAAGCAACTCATAGTTTCATTGACCTTTTGTATTGTGTTTTTCCACTCTGATCTTTATTATTTCCTTCATTATACTTACTCTGAGCTTTTCTTGTTGTTCTCTTTCTAATTCTTTATGTTGTAGGGTTATATAGTTTATTTAAAATTTTTCTTTTTTGAGGTAGGCCTGTAGTGCTATGAACTTTCCTCTCAGAACTGCTTTTGCTGTGTCCCAGAGATTTTGAGTTGTTGTGTGTTCATTTTCACTTATTTCCATGAAGTTTTTATTTCTTCTTTGATCTCATTGATAATCCATCTATTGTTTAATAAGATGCTATTTAGCCTTCATGTGTTTGAATGTTTTGGGGTGCTTTTATTGTAGCAGATTTCTCCTTTCATTCCATTGTGATCTGAGAAAATGCTTGATATGATTTCAATCTTCTTGAATTTGTAGAGACTTAGTTTGTGTCATAACATGTGGTCTATCTTTGAAAATGTCCCATGTGCCCTTGAGGAGAATGTATATTCTGCAGCTTTTGGGGGAAATATATATCCTATATAATAAAAGGCTAATATGCAAATTGTCCCCTTGACCAGGAGTTCTAACAGCAGGCAGGCCAGCCAATTGCCCATGTTCCCTCCCCGTGGCCAGGCTGGCCAGACCTCACCCATGCACAAATTCATGCATCTGGCCTCTAAAATATATATACATACACACTGAGTGGCCAGATTATTATGAGTTCAGGGATCATAATAATCTGGCCACTCAGTGTATATTTACCAGGATTACATCCTCTTGTTGTATCAATCCCTTTAGTATTATGAAGGGATTATTATGATCTTCATTTTGAAGTCTATTTTCTCAGATATGAGTATTGCTACCCCAGCTTTTTATTTTTCATTTCCATGGAAAATTATTTCCCATCCCTTCACTTTCATCCTATGTGAGTCTTTTGTTCTGAGGTGGGTCCCTTGTAGACAGTGTATCTATGGGTCATGTTTTCTTATCCCTTAAGCTACACTATATCTTTTGATTATAGCATTTAAGCCATTTACATTTAAGGTTATTATTGATAGGTAGTTATTTATTGCCATTATTGTTCTTTATGCCTGTGTTCTTCTCTTTCTATTTGGCTGTGAGGACCAACAGAAACTACAGTGGAAGAGTTCCTGTGCAGGAGACATTCATATGGAGCAAGACTTTCTTCAGTGAAGCTTTGATGCTTCCTGAGTCTGCCTCTTGAGTGTGTCACTTGTGGATGTGTAGAGTTGTGATCAGTATTATCTGAAGCTGTCCACCATGTGCACTGGCTCTGGTGTCCCCCAGGATTCGAAAAGTGAGCTGTTGCCTGGGGCCACCCAGCAGTTGCTACAGAGAGATCTGCAGATGGCTCCTACTTGTATTAGGCTTGGTAGTGCCCAGCTGTGAAGCATGGCAGGCTGGTTCTAGCGCCAGGTCTTTGTCCTCTTATTGATAGGTTTGGGGCACACTGATGTCAACTGCTGATTGATAAATTTTAGAAAAGTCTGAGGCCTGAGCCCGAACAAGCCATTCATATAGTAAAGCTACTGCAAGCAGCTTGGGTGGGGCTGCATATTGGATGGAGTGGTGTCTCAGGGGATCACCAGGGTAAAGCAAACAGTTTGAACCTAGCTGATGGAAACTCAGATATGTTTTGCTTTAGCAGGAAAGTCCCAGGAGGGTCTCTGATTGGTCCAGCTTGGACCTAAACCTAGGCATTGGGACCTCTGATTGGCTAAGTCTGGTCCATCTCCACCTCTGGCCAAGGCTCTGTGACTGACAGCCTCTTCAGGACCATACAGAACTAGGTGGGGCAGCACCTTGAGAGCAAAGCTCTAGCTCAAAGTATACTATATGTGGACTCTGCTTTCTAGCCAGGGAGGCATTGCACTTGCTGTTCCTTCCACCTCTTTAAAATGTATATACAGAGACTGTCAACTTGGGTTTGTGTTCTGTGAGGGCCTGAATACTTCATATAGAGGAAGGAGAGGGCATTTTGGGGTTCCATACACCTGAGTGAGAATTCCAGTTCTTCCCCAGCAGGCTGTATGACCTGGGCAGGTCACTTTACTTCTCTGAGCCTTATTTTTCCTCCCAACCGGACTGGTGCTGAGGATTTAAATGAGGTGTATTGGGAGTCAAGGCCTGAGGTAGAAAAGGGTCCTCTAGGTGAGACAGCCATGATGAGGATCCCAGGTGCTAAAGTCTCAAGTAGGAGAAGTCAGTCACACGGACTGCACTTGATCTCCACTATAGCTGTGAGGTCTTGGACAAATGATCACTACACTTCTCTGAATCTTAGTTTCTTCACTTTAGTGCTGCTGCGGAAGTAGGAAAGTTTCCCCGCCACCGCCGCTGCACTCACTAGCTGTGAGCCTGACTTCTGCCTGAGCAGCACCCCCCTGTGGGAGCGCACTGACCACCAGGGGCCAGCTCCTGCATTGAGCGTCTGCCCCCTGGTGGTCAGTGCATGTCATAATGACCAGTCGTTCATAGTGACCAGTCGTTCTGCATTTTGGTCGATTTGCATATTAGCCTTTTATTATATAGGATCTCTGAGCCTCAGCTTCCTCATCTGCAAAATGGGGATAATACAATACCTACCTTATTTATAGGATAAAACAGAATAAATATTTAATAAATGTTAGCTATTATTTTTTAAAATATATTTTATTGATTTTTTACAGAAAGGAAGAGAGAGGGACAGAGAGTTAGAAACATCGATGAGAGTCATTGATCAGCCGCCTCCTGCACACCCCCTACTGGGGATGTGCCACAACCAAGGTACATGCCTTTGACCAGAATTGAACCTGGGACCTTTCAGTCCACAGGCCCAACGCTCTATCCACTGAGCCAAACCGGTTTCGGCTATTATTTTTAATATTATTATTTTACTGCAAACTAAATTTCAGTAACTGATGGAAATGTCCAATTCTCAGTATAAATGTAAATTTAAGTGCAAAGGGGAGGTATAAATCAGATATTTCTAATTTACCTTATAGAGAACAGAATTTTTCAGAATGTTCACACTTAGAAATGGTAGGAGAGCCAAAACCGGTTTGGCTCAGTGGTAGAGCGTCGGTCTGGGGACTGAAAGGTCCCGGGTTCGATTCCAGTCAAGGGCATGTACATTGGTTGCGGGCACATCCCCAGTTGGGGGTGTGCAGGAGGCAGCTGGTCGATGTTTCTCTCTCATCAACGTTTCTAGCTCTCTATCTCTCTCCCTTCCTCTCTGTAAAAAAATCAATAAAATATATTTTTTTAAAAAAGAAATGGTAGGAGAAGGGTTACAGTAAATTAGTGGCTATGAAAGAAAGAGGTTCTTACCTTGGAGAAGATCTTTAAATTGCTAAATGCAGTGGCTTCATCCAGTGTTTCCCAAACTTTTGATATATGTGTACCCCTTCTAGAATTTTCGTAACGCTGAGTACCCCTCGTACTCATGAGAACATAGAATTAGGCACAGCTAAGCACTGTGCAGTGCATATCCCCACCAAACTCCGGTGCAGCTCGTACCCCCACCAAACTCTTCCCGTACCCCTGGGGGTACGCGTACCACACTTTGGGAAACACTGATTAAGCCTTCAGTTCCTGACCCTCTGCAGTATTGTATACAAGCGACCTCAGAAAGCCTCCTTTTAGAAATGCTCTTCAGTTTTTGTGACATTTTGTTCTCTTCTATTTTCTCTGATTATGCATAAGATGTATCAGCTAAAAGCCTTATAGCTTTCTTGTTCCTGGCAGTGTAATTCCTGGTTAGGACACATCATCTTTACAAATGATGAGACTAAAGAGCCAGAAAATGGAAGTAGCTTATTCAGGGTTGACAGTCAGTTGTTTCTTCCTTGCCTCCTTCCCTCTTTTCTCATTTGCCATGGTTCTTTGCTCTTTGATCTCCAATATTCACTTCCTCTTTTTATAAACTCGTCTGTTTGCATAGCTGCTAGGATTGCCTCCAGGTTTATGACTGCCAAATTGAAATCTCCCATCCATGCCTCTCTCCAGAACTACTACTCTGCCCTTCTGACAGTTAACTGTATGTTTCAGTAACACTTCACACTCAGTGTCATTTTCCTCCATAAGGCTAGCTTCCCTCTTTGACTCCAGTCTTATTAATGGCACCTCCATTCTCTTAGTTAGCTAATCCCTCATAAAATTTTGTCAATTATTCCTATATAATTGTCTACATGGCTTAATGGTCAAGCACACTGCCTCTATGGACAAGACTGCCTGGGACCAAGTCCTGGCTCTGTGATTTTGGGCAAGTGACTTTAGTCTAAACCAGAGGGCATTAGAGCTGGAAGAGACCTTAAAGATACTTATTTCTTCAAGCTTCACCCTTTTTTTTAAAGAAAATAAAATTGAATTCCTGAAAGGTAAATTGACATGGGAATTAGAACTGGAACCCAGGGCTATTGGAGCCCTAGCCCAATGCATTTTGTTTTTGTTGTTTGTTTGTTTGTTCGTTGTTTTATAAATATATTTTTATTGATTTCATAGATGAAGGGAGAGCGAGAGATATAAACATCAATGTTGAGAGAGAATAATTGATTGGCTGCCTCCTGCACATCCCCTACTGGGGATCGAGCCCACAATTTGGCATATGCCCTTGATCGGAATCGAACCTGGGACATTTTAGTCCGAAGGCTAACGTTCTATCCATTGAGCCAGACCGGCTAGGGCCCAATCCACTTTGTACTATACCACATTGCATCTTGAAGTTTTATTGTATCTGTCACTACTGACACTTCCCTATATCAAATGTGTATCACTTCATGCCTGGATTATTGACAAAGCCTGCTACCTATCTTGCAACCTCTGATCTACCTCCTCCCTAGTTCATCCACCAAGTTAATCTCCTTAAAGTGTCATTTTCAACTTGTCATTCACCTCATTGATAAGCTTTTAGTAATTCCTCATTCTCTACTAAATAAAATTCAAATGTCCAACTTAGGCATCAAAGCTCCTCCAAGCACTGGCCGGGTGACTCATTTGGTTGGATCATTGTTTCATACTCCAAGAGGTGACAGTGTGATTCCTGGTTAGGACACATCCCAGGGTTTCTGTTAGATCCCCTATGGGGGCACAATCAGGAGGCAACTGATCAATGTTTCTCTCTCACTTCGATGTCTCTCTCTCTCTCTCTCTCTCTCTCTCTCTCTCTCTCTCTCTCTCTCCAAAAAGAAAAAAAATAATTTTTAAAAGTTAAAAATAACTTCTCCAGCCTTAGCTGGTTTGGCCCAGTGGATAGAGCATCAGTCTACAGACCAAAGGGTCCCAGGTTTGATTCCAGTTCAGGGCACGTACCTTGGTTACAGGATCCTCCCCGGCCCGGGGCCCTTGTCGGGGCTTGTGCAGGAGGCAACCAATTGATGTGTTTCTCTAATATCAATATTTATCTCTGTCTTTCCTTCTCTCTTCCACTCTCTCTAAAAATCAATGGGAAAATATCCACTGGTGAGGATTAAAAACAGAAAACTTATTCCAAATCTAGTGTCAGCCCATCTTTCCATGCTTCAGTATCCACACTACCCTTTTTTTACCTCATGACCTAGCCATGCCCAATACTTCATGTTCCTCGAACAGTTCATGCACTTTCATGCCCTGTTGATTTTTCACATATTGTTCTCTCAACTTTGAGTGCCCTTACTTTGATTTTCCTTCTGCCAAATTCTTACTCATATTTCAGGGCCCAACTCAAATATCTCGATGCATGAAGATTTTGCAGATTTCCCCTAGTCAGAATTAACCTCTATGATAATACATGTGACAAGAGTTGCCATCATAAATGGGTACTTAGTAAACATGAGTTCCCACCTCCCTTCCTTTTTTCACCTGTGTTCCCACAACATGTTGCTTATACCTTTGTTTAACACTTATTCCACTTACTTTATATTACAGCTGGTTATTTAAACAACTAGTGAGACTTGCCTTGTTCATCTTCACTTCCTCTATGGCCCCTAACAGAGTTCCTGGCAAGTGATAGGTACTTAAATATTTATCTAAATGAAACGAAACTGTGGAGCCAAGTCTTGAGACATCACCTCATTAGTAATTCAGCAAGACCAACTCCTGTTACTGAACATGAAGTGACATATTAAGAGAAGAGAAATCTAGTAAGCCCTGTTGGAAAATCTCCAACAGGCTTTGAGCAGCCTTGGTAATTTTCAACCAGTTTGCTTCAGGGTGATAAGGTAGGAAAGGTGACACAAGTCAGACAAAATTCTTATCTACACATTAAAAAAAAGAAGCTGGGGTCAATGTAGCTCCATTGTCTCAAGCCAGTGGGTTACAAGTAGCTGAAGAGAATATTGACTGGTGTAGAAGAGGCAAGGAGGTAGAAACCAAAAACCCTTTGGAGCCATTTGTAAAGGGAGGTTACCATGACCCATGAATTAATCTTTCCCTTAAAAATGATTATTGACTGAGCTCCCTGCATCATTTCCCTTGTAAGGGTGCTAACTGTGATGGGTGATACAAGCCAAGGAGGTTGAAGTGTATAATACACCTCTATGGTCTCTCAGTAGCAGGTTCTATTCCAGGAAATTGTGGACATGCTCTTAGCTAAGGCTGTTATGCAGATTATTCCAATTTTGGAAGTGATTCCTGGCATATGGCCAAGATCCATTTATTCATTCAATTGTCATTAATCTAACTTTTTCTAAACAACTACTATGTGCTAGGCACATAGGTGCTAATACAGAGATGAAAGGTCCCCACCCTTTAAAACTATTCTTATTGAAGAGACACACAAGTAAACAGACAATATGGTAGGCTATGATGAGTGCTATCTCAGAGATATACAGTGCAGAGGAGAAAACAGAGGGAATAAAATCTAAATTTGCCTGACTGGTGTGGTTCCATGGTTACGTGTCAACCTAAGAACCAGGAGGTCAAGGTTTGACTCCCAGTCAGGGCACATGCCCAGGTTGCAGGAGGCAGTCAATCAATTATTAACTCTCATAATTGACTCATTATTGAGGTTTCCATCTCTCACTCTTCCTTCCTCTCTGAAATCAATAAATATATATATATATATATTAAAAACTAAATTCCTGAATTTAGCACAAAAGGTCACTGGCTACCTCTCATCACTCCTTAGCCTTTATATGCAAAGAGTTGAGTTTCAAAGAATGAAAAAGAGTTGATAAAGAAGTGGGGAAAGTGTGTTATAGGCAGGTTTTATCCCAAAGGCAGTGAGAAGCCAATGGATGATTTTAGAAAGACCACTCTAAAGAAAGTTTGGAAAATGCATGGAAAGAGGCCATGAATGAAGGTAAGGAGATGGTTAGGAAACTGGCTTACTATTTCAGTTGTAAAATTATCAGAGTCTATACCAGGGCAGTGGAAGTGGAATAGAAAGGAAGAGGAGGAGTCAGAAGGTATGAGAAACTTACAGAGTTTAGTTATTTATTGAATACAAAGTGATAGGAGGGTGAGCAAGGTGGAGAAGCTAAAACTTACTCCCCAGATTCTTGGCTTGGGCGATTGGGTAGATATAATACCATTCATTCACTGAGGTAAGGGAACACTGGAGTAATAGCTTGTTTGGGAGCAGAAGAGATTATATATTTGGAGACGAGTAGTGAGATCTAGCTTGAAGATACAGATGAAGCTATTGGAACAGATGAGACTGCTCTGGGAGAGTTTGAGAAGTGGTAAGAACAGATGAAATGGAACTCTGAGGAACATTTGATGAAATAGAACTCTGAGAAACATTTAAGGGGAAGAGTAAGAGGAAAGCATGGAGCAGTCAGAGATTAAAAATCCAGTAGAGAAAAATATAACAAAAATTAAAGGAGATGCCCTAGGCAGTTTGGCTCAATGAAAAGAGCATCGACCTGAGGACTGAAGGGCCCCGGGTTCGATTCTGGTCAAGGGTATGTACCTCAGTTTCAGGCTCGATCCCTGCCTTGGTCAGGGAGCCTGTGGGAGATAACCAATCGATGTGAAAGATGTTTTTCTCTGTGTGTGTCTTCTCCTCTCTTCCACTCTCTAAAAATCAATGAAAAAATATCCTCAGGTGAGGATTAACAAAAAGAAAAAAAAATTAAAAGAAATGATGTAGCCATTTAAATTTTTTTTTTATTGATTTCAGAGAGAAAGGGAGAGGGAGAGATAGAAACATCAATGATGAGAGAGAATCATTGATTTGCCGC
Source organism: Pipistrellus hanaki (assembly GCF_964339955.1). NCBI lineage: Eukaryota > Metazoa > Chordata > Mammalia > Chiroptera > Vespertilionidae > Pipistrellus > Pipistrellus hanaki. Next base: position 71,076,471 of record NC_140524.1, read on the forward strand.
TCCTGCATACCCCACCCTGACCAGGAATCAAACTATGACCTCCTGGTTGACACTCAATCACTGAACCATGCTGGCTGGGCCAATATAGCCCTTTAAAAAATCCTGTTTTACAGTAATACTTACTGATATTTTATCGGAGGGGGGGTGTTAATCCTCACCCAAGGATATTTTTCCATTGACCTTTTCATCAAAAATATCACTGCATTTCTTTTCTTTTCTTTTTTTTTTCTTCTTTTAAAAAAAATATATTTTATTGATTTTTTTTTTTTTTTTTTTTTTACAGAGAGGAAGGAAGAGAGATAGAGAGATAGAAACATCAATAAGAGAGAAACATTGATCAGCTGCCTCCTACACACCTCCTATTGGGGATGTGCCTGCAACCAAGGTACATGCCCTTGACCAGAATCGAACCTGGGATCTTTCGGTCCGCAGGCTGACGCTCTATCCACTGAGCCAAACTGGTTTCGACTGCATTTATTTTCTACACTCTACTACAGCTTCAACATTTTCCTCTCAAAATAAAAGAATCCCAAAGCTTAGAACTAGATCTCTGGGCCCTTTGTCTTCTCATCTCTTCCACATTCAAAATCCTTGCATCTCTTAATGGCCAGCATCCTCTTGGATCTGCAGTTAGGCTCAACACATTTTAGCCTTAGCACAATCTTCTTTTTGGTTTCAGCCTTTTTTTTTTGAAAATTGACTTTGTCTACCCACTGTAGCCACTCTGCTTCCTACCATAGCACCTCTTTCCCTGGGCATACAGGGAATCCTTCCCCTTCTTATACTGGGTCACTTTGTGAGGTTGATGCTTTTCACACTTCTTACAGAAAGTCCTTTGGGTTTTAGGCACATTGACCATTTTGTCAGTAGAGCTGTCTATATGATGAAAACGGGAAACTCAACATCCACACTTCTCACCTCACTCCTCTCCATTGAATTTTAGAGAGATTAGAAGGGAGTGGGAGAGTCAGAGAAAGAAACTGATATGTGAGAGACAAATCAATTAGTTGCTGCCCTGACCAGTTTGCCTCAGTGGATAGAGCCTCAGCCTGCGGACTGAAGGGTCCCGGGTTCAATTCCAGTCAAGGGCATGTACCTTGATTGTGGGTACATCCCCAGTAGGGGTGCAGGAGGCAGCTAATTGGTGTTTCTCTCTCATTGATGCTTCTAAGTCTCTCTCCCTGCCCCTTTCTCTTTGTAAAAAATCAATAAAAAAAATATATTTTTTTAAAAATTGGTTGCCTCCCACATGGGCCCCAACCAGGATATGTGCCCTTGACTGAAATCAACCCGGGACCCTTCAGTCCTCAGGCCGATGTTCTATCCACCAAGCCAAACCAGCAAGGGCCATTTATTTTTTAATATGTTTTTATTGATTTTTATTGATTCGTACTAGGGATCAAGCCTGAAACCTGGGCATCTGCCCTGACCAGGAGTCGAACTGGGGAACTCTCGATTCATGGGTCGAAACTCAACTACTGAGCTACACCAGCTGGAGATTTATAAATAGTCATGCTATAATGGCAAGTGAGAGAGGAAACCAAGTATAAAATAATATGTTTTGAAGAGAAGATTGGTTGTTGCCACAGATGGTAGGTGAAAGGTAGGAAAACTGGATTAAGGGAGTCAAAAGATACAAATACTTCTAGTTGTCAAATAAGTCATGGAGATATAACATACAGCATGGTAAGTACAGTTAATGATATTATACTGCAAATTTGAAAGTTGCTAAGAGAGTAGATGTTAAATATTCTCCTCATAAGAAAAAAATTATTGCTATGTATGGTGATGGATGATAACTAGACTTATTGTGGTGGTCATTTCACAATATACACAAATATTGAGTCATAATGTTATATACCTAAAAATAATATATTATATGTTATGCCTCAATAAAAGTAATAGCATGTATCATATGATGAGTATTTTATTTTAAAAATATATTTCTAAAAAGGTATATTTCTATCTTTTCATTGAAAAACAACTATAAACTTTTAAGCTTATTAATAATAACCATTTCTGAGTGGTGGTGTTACAGACTCTTTTTCTTTTTATCCTCATCATATTTTTGTATTCTTGTTTTTCCATAAAGAACATGCATTACTTATATAATCAGCAAACATAAAAAATAATATTAAAAGGGGAAAATCAAAGGAGAAGAAAGTTTCGAGAAGGTGGAAGTGGTCAACTGAGTCAAACACCTCAGAGTCAGTAAGATTCATTCTGAAAACTGGTGAAAACTGTTTAAGTGTAGTAGGAAGTAGAGGCAGAAGCCAGATTGGAGTGGAACTGAAGAGTGAATGAGTGATGAAGAAGTGTAGACAGCAAATGTAGAAGTGTCTTTCAATAACTTGGTTAAGAAGGAAAAGAGGGCAGAGGCCCAGTTCAAGATGCCATCCAGTTTGAGAATCTCATACTATTCTTGATGGTTTTGACTATCCTGATGAAAGGTTATCCTGATGAAAATCTGATATTCAGATTTTCAGTGTAAGGAGTTACAGCATAGCGTGCAATTTGAAGCAGCGGTCAGCTCAGAAAATCAATGTCAGACATTGCTCTTCTGGTGCAGGTTGGAAGTGGTTCATGGATTTTAAAGAGGGACATCTGTAATACTTTCAACAATAAAGATAATTTTTTAATTGCTCTTCTGGGCTCAGTGACAAATTTAGAACTGAGCAAAACACTACAATGCTACATATATGGCTACATAATTTAAAGTGTGGGTTAGTCTTTAAAAAGAACCCCTCTCCTCACCCCCAAAAAATCCTTGTGATGAGGATGAAATAGTTGTGGAAGTTCTCAGGGCTCATGTGTTAACAGTCTGGGCTTTTATTATTATTATTATTCTCACCTGAGGATATTTTTTATTGTTTTTAGATAAAGTGGAAGGGAGGGAAGAAAGGAAAGAGAGAGAGAGAAAGAGAGAGAGAGAGAGAGAGAAAGAGAGAGAGAGAGAGAAGTGAAAGAGACACATAAATTGATTGCCTCCCACACATGCCTCAACCATGGTAGGGAATCAAACCGGTATAACCCAAGTACAGTATGTGCTTTTGACCAGGAATCAAACCTGAGACCCTTCGGTGCCAGGACCAATGCTCTACTAGGGGTGTCGAACTCAATCAGAGAAGGGGCCAAAATCTAAAATCCAGCCTAAATCGCGGGCCGAATGGTTTACTGAACAGTCATAAACTGACAATGTCATAAACTGACAACGGAGTGCAGTGATGACAGCGCGGTGCGGGCCACATTGCAAGGCCTGGCGGGTTGGATTTGGCCTGCGGGCCTTGTGTTTGACACATGTGCTTGAACCACTTAACAATGCCAGCCACGGCAAGGACTTCTTTATCAAGGTGTATAGCTCAGTTCCTTAGACAATATTGTTCTATAGGAATAATGCCAACCTCAATGGATTCTATAGCTTAACCCAGCTTTGATTATGAGATTAAATGTCAGCAGTGAGAAAGAGCAGTTTGTTTATTTTAAAGCACAAATTCAAAAATCAATAACTGCTTGACATTCTGAAAAGTGCCTTCATGCTGGAAAAGCCATTTTCTAGGATTTAATGAAGTAACTCCATCATCCTTATCTTTTGTAGGAGGAAAAGTAAGCAAAATGGAGGCCTCTTCAGAGAATCTGAAGTTCTTCCTTTATACCCAAAACAAAGGCTCCATAGATTGTGGAATCCTTATTCTGCAGGCATCTGCTTCTGGGATAAGCAGAGGGAGGAGAATTCTAGGGACATCCAACTAGAAGAGGGTTTCACTTGAGGAGGCGCAGGGCAGCAAAGCCACAGAGAAGAACCATAATCTTTAAACAAAAGGCAAGATAGGAGAAACCAAGATGGTGGCATAGGTAAACATCTGAAATTGCTGTCTTGCACAACCACTTCAAAACTACAACTAAAAAACAAAATGGACATCATCCAGAACCACAGGAAGGCTGACTGAGTGGAAATTCTACAACTAGAAGGAAAGAAACCACACTGAGACTCAGAGGAGGTGTGGAAGTAAAGTGCAGAGGTATGGAGGTGCATGCAGAGAGGGCTGGAAACTGAGTACTCAGCTGGCTTTTCCAATCGGGAGGGAGACACAAGCTCCCAACTGCTCTGAACTCCAGTTCCAGGCAAGACTCTGGGGACCCAGACTCATATGGGGAGCAACTGTACTGTCTGACATCAGGTAGAACTCAGAGGAGGCTTTCTCTCAGAGGTACTTGCCTCAATTATCGAGGGACACTGAGACCCAGGGGCCTCATAGGGTAGGGCTGTGGATCAGCCATAGCTGTTTATTCTCTCCTGTTAATTCCCTGAGACCCCACCCCACCCAAGCTGTGTGCAGAGGCTTTTGCATATGAATGACTTGGTCTTTTGAAATATAAACTTACCTAACAAACTGCAGCTGAGTCAGAGAGACCCAGAACATCCAAAAGAAGGCCCATAGCCCCACAGCAGCTTGCATTGTTTCACAGCTGGGCCTCATCTGGGCACTTCCAAAACCCAAACAAAGAAGAGGAATCTGCAGATCTCTCCAAAGCTCCTGCTGGGTGGCCTCAGGCAGAGGCTAATTTAGCACTTCCTTGGAGATCCAAGAGCCAGTGTACCAGGGGTCAGAGTGGGACCATCCAGATTACAATACAGATCCATAAGGGACACACTCAGGGGGAAGACTCATTGAGCACCACAGCCCCACTGAAGCAAGTCTTGCCCCATAGGGGTATCTTCAGCACAGTTCTCCCATCGTAGACACAGCTGATCTTCATAGCCAATTGGCCTGGAAGTCAATTCCTCCCAGTGATACCAACAACAATCAAGGCTTAACTACAACAAGACTGTGCAGCCGAAACCAGTTTGGCTCAATGGATAGAGCATCAGTCTGTGGACTGAAAGGTCCCAGGTTTGATTCCGGTCAAGGGCATGTACACTGGTTGTGGGCACATCCCTGGTAGGGGGTGTGCAGGAGGCAGCTGATCGATGTTTCTCTTTCATCGATGTTTCTAGCTCTCTATCCCTCTCCCTTCCTCTCTGTAAAAAATCAACAAAATATTATATATATCACTGTGAACACAGCCCACTGAGAGGGCAGGGCGGGGCGAGGATGAGCTCCCGACTCCACTGCAGGGCAGGGCGGAGTTATCCCTAATCCTCACCCAACCAATCAGGGTTAGCCGAGGCAGTGACATCACCACCGACCAGAGTAAAACCCCTGGACTTGGCGAAATTCGCTCTCTCTTCTGCCATGCTGCCGGCATGAGTGGGACAGAGCCCATGCTAGCATGGAAAAGGCTCTTTTGTTTATTGCATCGGACTCGGCTCCCTGGTGGTCCTTGGGGATCACGAAGTCTGGGCGTAACACCCACAAAGGGGCACACCAAGAGTGTCCACCTAAGGTAACTGGGGAGGCTGAGCCACTGGGCCCTATAGGACAACTTCCACACAAAGCCACTCTATTAACACAGGGAAGCAGCCAAAATGTGGAGACAAAGAAACAGGCCACAAATAAAAGAAATGGAGGAAAGGAAGCTGCTGGATATAGATTTCAAAACCATGGTTATAAGTTTTTCCAAGAATTTTCTAGAAACCGCCGATAAATTGTGAGACCCTCAAGGATATGAAAAGGGACCAACTAGAAATTAAGCATACACTGACTGCAATAAAGAATAATATACAGAGATTCAACAACAGACAATAGGATTCAAGAATCAAGTCAAAGATTTGAAATAATGAAGAAGCAAAAACCACGCAACCAAAAAAGCAAAAAGAAAAAAGAATCCAAAAATAAGCGTAAGGAGCCCCTGGGAAAACTTCAAGTGTACAAACATACGAATTATGGGGGTGCCAGAAGAAGAGAGAGAGCAAGATACTAAAAACCTATTTGAAGAAATAGTGACAGAAAACTTCCCCAACCTGGTGAAAAATACACTTACAAGTCCAGGAAGCACAGAGAACCCCAAACAAAAGGAATCCAAAGAGGACCACACCAAGACACATCATAATTAAAATGCCAAGAGCAAAAGACAAAGAGAGAATATTAAATGTAGCAAGAGAAAAAGAGTTAGTTACCTACGAGGGAGCACCCATAGGATTGTCAGCTTATTGCTCAACAGAAACTGTGCAGGCCAGAAGGGAATGGCAAGAAATATTCAAAGTGATGAATAGCATAAGGTGACAGATATCCCGCTTTTGGCTGGACAGTCCTGATTTTTTATCAATTTGTCCCGCGTCCTGAAGTGTTTTAAAAAAGTCCCAATTTTGGGGGGAAAGCGGGACATCTGGTCACCTTAGAATAGCAAGAACCTACAACCAAGATTACTCTACCCAGCAAAGTTATCATTCAGAAGTGAAGGTCAGATAAAGAGCTTCACAGATAAGAAAAAGCTAAAGCAGTTCATCACTGCCAAACCAGAATTATATGAAATGCTGAGCCAAGACCAGTTTGGCTTAGAGTAGGGGTGTCGAACTCAATCAGAGAAGGGGCCAAAATCTAAAATCCAGCCTAAATCGCCGGCCGAATGGTTTACTGAACAGTCATAAACTGACAATGTCATAAACTGACAGCGGAGTGCAGTGATGACAGCGTGGTGCGGGCCACATTGCAAGGCCTGGCGGGCTGGATTTGGCCCACGGGCCTTGTGTTTGACATATGTGGCTTAGAGGATAGAGCATCAGCCTGCAGACTGAAAGGTCCCAGGTTCAATTCTGGTCAAGGGCATATACCTTGGTTGTGGGCACATCCCCAGTAGGGGGTGTACAGGAGGCAGCTGATCAATGTTTCTCTCTCATCAATGTTTCTAACTCTCCATCCCTCTCTTCCTCTCTGTAACAAATCAATAAAATATATATATTTAAAAATACAGAAAATTGGAGGTCGTTCCAAGATGGCTGACAGGTAAACACCTAGCCGCAGCCGCACACAACAATTTCAATAAAATGCAACTAAAATATAAAATGGACATTACCCAGAACTACAGGAAAGTCGACTGACTGGAAATTCTACAACGAGAAGCAAGGAGAAAACCAGAAGGAAGAGCAGAGGAGCTGTAAAAGCCTAAGGTACGGACACGCGGCGCGTGGAGAGGACGGAGCCGGAGAGGAGGGAGGCTGAGTGCCTGGCTGGCGTTCCCTAGCAGGAAGGAGATAAACGCTCCGACTGTGCTGGGCCCCAGTTCTGACTGCTCTGAACCCCAGTTCTAGGCCAGACCCTGGGGACCCAGGCTCATCCACAGGGAGCTGGGCTGTAAGGTGGAACCCCGGGGGAGCAGTGAAAGGAGGTCCCGGCTGTGCGCACATTGCACGCAGAGAAGGGATGGTTGGCTGTGCCGCGGAATTGCCCTGGCGGGAAGGAGACAGGGGCTCCAGACTGCTCTGAACTCCACCTCCAACTCCACTTCTAACTGAACTGAACCCCAGTTCCGGGCTCATTGGGGGAGAGCATAGACTATTTGGCAGCAGGCGAAAATCGAGGGTACCTTTCTCTCAGAGGCGCTGGCAACGAGTACTGAAGGACCCGCATAGGGCGTGGCTGACGGAAGCCAAAGCTGTAGGCTCCACCCTGAAATCCCGCCCCATCCAAGCAGAACACAGAGACTTTTAAGGCTACCAACTCAGGAAAACTGTGAAAATGCCAAGACGAAATAGATCACAAACGAAAGAAATGGAGGACAAAAAGCAACTGGATATAGAGTTCAAATCTACACTTATAAGGTTTTTCAAGAATTTCCTAGAAAAGATGGATAAGACCTATGAGGATATGAAAAGGGATCAACTAGAATTAATAAGGAATCAACAAGAAATGATAAGGGATCAACAAGAAATAAAGAATACATTGACTGAAATAAAAAATATTATACAGAGTCCTAAAAACAGAATGGAAGATCGCAAGAATCAAATCAAAGAGTTGGAACATAAAGAGCCAGAAGACACTCCTCCGCGGAAGCTAGAAGGCAAGAGAATCCAGAAAATTGAAGATAATGTAAGAAACCTCTGGGACAACTTCAAGCGAACCAACATCAGAATTACGGGGGTCCCAGAAGATGAGAGACAGCAAGATATCAAAAACATACTGAAAGAAATCGTGACAGAAAACTTCCCCCACCTGGTGAAGGAATTAGACTTACAAGTCCAGGAAGCGCTCAGAACTCCAAACAAAAGGAACCCAAAGAGGATCACACCAAGACAAATCATAATTAAAATTCCAAGAGCAAAAGACAAAGAGAGAATATTAAAAGCAGCAAGAGCAAAGAAGGTAGTTACCTATAAAGGAGCACCTATACGATTGTCAGCTGATTTCTCAACAGAAACCATGCAGGCCAGACGGGAATGGCAAGAAATATTCAAGTTGTTGAATAGTAAGAACCTACAGCCAAAGATAATCTATCCAGCAAAGCTATCACTCAGAACCGAAGGTCAGATAAAGAGCTTCACTAATAAAAAAAAAAGCTAAAGGAGTTCATCAACACCAAACCAGAATTATATGAATTGAAGGGGGTTTTTTCAGAAGAGAAAGTAAATAAAGATAAAAGTTATGAACAACAAATACGTAACTATCAACAAGTGAATCTAAAAACCAAGGAAATTTAAAAAAAAATCTGATGAACAATATTAACTGTTGAATAAATAGAATCAGAGTTATGGAAGGGGAGTGAACTGACGATTCTTGGGGAAAAGGGGAGAGGGGGATGTGGGAAGAGACTGAACATAAACTGTGCACCTATGGATGAGGACAATGGGGGGTGGGGAAAGGGCAGAGGGTGGGGTGGGAATCTGGTGGAGGAGAGCAATGGTGGGGTGGGGAGGGGAAGAACATTTGTAATAATATGAACAATAAAAATTAAAAAATATAGAAAATTAAAATAAAAATAATTTAAAAAAAAGGAATGCTGAAAGGTATTCTTTAAGAAGAGGAAGAAGAAGAAAAAGATAAAAATTAAGACCAACAAAGACGTTAACTATCAAAAAGTGAATCTAAAAACCAAGGGAATAAAAAATCTGATGAACAGTATTAACTGGAGCATAGAAAGGGAGTGGACTGACAATTCTCAGGGGTAAAAGGGATAGAGGGGTGCGGGAAGATACTGAACAATAAGTGTACACCTATGGAGGAAGACAGTGGGGGGGAATGGGTAAGGGCAGAGGGTGGGGTGGGAACCTGGTGGAGGGGAGCTATGGGGGAGAAAAATAGGAACAATTGTAATAATCCGAACAATAAGGATTTATTAAATTTTAAAAATCTGATGAACAGAATAAACTGGTGGATATAATAGAATCAGGGACATAGAAAGGGCGTGGACTGACAATCCTGGGGGGAAAGGGTGTGGCAGGTGCGGGAATAGACTGGACAAAAATCATACATCTATGAATGAGGACAGTGGGGAGGTAAGGGAAGAGGATGGGGTGGAAATGGGGTGGAGGGGAGCTGTGTGTGTGTGGAGGGGGGAAGAGGAACAACTGTAATAATCTTAACAATAAAGATTTATTTAAAAATAAATAAACAAAAAGCAAGATAAAGATGGAAGTAGAAGAAAGGCGCCCAGCCAGAGTGGCTCAGTGGTTGAGCACTGACCTGTGAACCAGGAGGTCACTGTTCGATTCCTAGTCAGGGCACATGCCCTGGTTGTGGGCTCAACCATGTGCAAGAGGCAGCAGATCAATTTTTCTCTCACCATTGATGTCTCTCTCTCCCTCTCTTTTCCCCTCTGAAATAAATAAAAATTTTAAAATTAAAAAAAAATTTAAAGAAGGGAGACAAAAATCTTTGGGAGGCATGGGAGCAGGATTTTCCTTTTCGGGTATGTGGGACATATGAAGGAAAGCAGATTATTTAGAATGAAGGCTGTGAAAGATGAAGATGTATTGGAGCTTCTCTTTTTATATGGTACTCAGAGCCTGTTGCAGGGACTGATTTGGCAGTTTACTGGTAAAGAAGGTATACAGGCCCTAGTCCAGTGTGGCTCAAAAGTTAGAGAGTCGACCGACATCCCAAAGGATCAAGGGTTTGATTCCTAATCAAGAGCACATACCTGGGTTGCAGGTTCAATCCCTGGCCCTGGCCAGGGCATGTGCAGGATGCAGGATGCAACAAATCCATGTTTCTCACACACAAATCTCTCTCTCTCTCTCTTTCTCTCTCTCTCTCTCTCTCTCTCTCTCTCTCTCTCTCTCTCTCTCTCTCTCTCTCTCTCTCTTCCCTCCCTCCCCCCCACTCCTTCCCAATCTTTCTAAAAATCAGTGGGAAAAATATCCTTCGGTGAGGATTAACAACAACAAAAAAGTCTACAAGAGTAGATCCTATCTTCACACACACACACACACACACACACACACACACACACACACACACACTACTCTATTGTCTGGGGCTGGAGGTGAGTTGGCTTTATGAAAGGCACAAGGCAGGATAGTGAAAGTTAAGGTTGAACTCAAGCTCTTATGGGTGCCCCTTTTTGGCTCAATGTTCTCTCCTTAGACCAGGTGCTCAGGTATCCACATGGATGGATCTGTCCAGGAATCCATGAAACACATACTAGTACTCTGGCTCCCTGTCTCTTATAGGATGGATGGGTGTGCATGAACAAAGAGGTGGGGAGCTTTAGGCAGAAGGCAATGTAGTTTGTGATCTCAGAGGTCTGAATGGGTCTAGAAGTCAGTCCTCTATTTTGCAGCAGGGTTGGCTGGGCAGGTGGAGTAGGAGAAAAACGGTCTGTGTTTCCTACCTAAGTGGCCCACCATCTCTCCTGCTGTAAGCAGTGCATGTCAGCAGAAGCCTTGGCCTTCAGGGTGTTGTCAGCAACCTGGCACTCCCCAACATATTGACCTGATAGTGCTGGCTGGTTTCAGGGAG